>NC_057716.1:85568430-85740137 GCF_004010195.1 Chiloscyllium plagiosum
GGGAAATTGCGGTCCTTGAAGAAGGAGGCCATCTGGGTTGTACGGTTTTGGAACTGGTCCTCCTGGGAGCAGATGCGCCGGAGACGAAGGAATTGGGAATATGGGATGGTGTTTTTACAAGGGGTAGGGTGGGAGGAGGTGTAGTCTAGGTAGCTGTGGGAGTCGGTCGGTTTATAGTAGATGTCCGTGTCGATTCGGTCACCCGAGATAGAAATGGAAAGGTCTAGGAAGGCGAGGGAGGAGTCTGAGACGGTCCAGGTGAATTTGAGGTCGGGGTGGAAGGTGTTCGTAAAGTGGATGAACTGTTCAACCTCCTCGTGGGAGCACGAGGCAGCGCCGATACAGTAAGCGATGTAGCGGAGGAAAAAGTGGGGGGTGCTGCCAGTGTAGCTGCGGAAGATGGACTGTTCCACATATCCTACGAAGAGTGGGTGCCCATGGCTACTCCTTTGGTTTGGAGGAAGTGAGAGGATTGGAAAGAGAAGTTGTTCAGGGTAAGGACCAGTTCAGTCAGTCGAAGGAGGGTGTCAGTGGAAGGGTACTTGTTGGTACGGTGGGAAAGGAAGAAGCGGAGGGCTTTAAGTCCTTCGTGATGGGGGATGTACGTGTACAGGAACTGGATGTCCATGGTGAAGATAAGGCGTTGGGGACCGGGGAAGCGAAAATCATGGAGGAGGTGGAGGGCGTGGGTGTTGTCCCGAACGTAGGTGGGGAGTTCTTGGACTAAGGGGGACAGGACCGTGTTGAAGTATGCAGAGATGTGTTCGGTGGGGCAGGAGCAGGCTGAGACAATGGGTCGGCCGGGGCAGTTAGGTTTGTAGTTTTTGGGCAGGAGGTAGAAACGGGCAGTGCGGGGTTGTGGGACTATGAGCTTGGAGGCAGTGGATGGGAGATCCCCTGAGGTGATGAGGTTCTGGATGGTCTGGGAGATGATGGTTTGGGGATGGTTAGATACTTGAGGGACTTGGTAATTGAGAACTATTAATTTTTGGATCTGTGAGATGGATCACGGAATAATTTCTGGTCTTGTATATAGTATATCGATGGGGAAACAAAAAATCTGTTAGTCGCGTCCTTTCTTAGTGATTCACTTAGTTAATCCAAATGCATTGACTTGCTCTGCTGAATTACAAACTGTTGTGTGTGTGTGTGTTATTGAAAGGAGACAGCCTTTTGTTGATAAAGTAGACATTACAAAAGTTCTGAAAAAAATTTAAAAATCACACAACACCCAGGTTATAGTCCAACAGGTTTATTTGGAAATACTAGTTTTCAGAACATTGCTTCTTCATCAGGTAACTAGTGGGCAGAATTATAAGATACAGAATTTATAGCAAAAGATCACAGTATCATGCAATTAATATGATGTATTGAACAATCCTAAATTGCTGTTAAGTCTTTTAGAATGGGTTGCAGGTTTCGATTCATTAATATGTAAATCCCAGAACTTCTTTTCAGTCACATTCTCGAGATAAGTTTAGGTTTTGTAACTTAAATACAAAGTGACATCTCAGCTCAGACAATGTATTAAAGGTGTGAGGTTAGAGTCTGTCCGTATCCCAATCTTGAGTAAGATTGGTTCTACTTCCAAAGTAGGGATTTATAAAATGTTGCATGGATTGACTGCCTGCAGGTTGTGTGCTTTTTGAGCAAAAATAGAATGTATCTGCAAATACAATTCTGCGAAGTCCTCTAACTGTTTGAGTGGCCCGATGGCTCAGTGGTTAGCATTGCTGCCTCACAGCACCAGGGTCCCAGGTTCAATCCCCACCTTGGGTGACTGTCTGTGTGGAGTTTGCACATTCTTCCTGTGTCTGTGTGGGTTTCCTCCCACCATCCAAAAATGTGCAGGTCAGGTGAATTGGCCATACTAAATTGCCCACGGTGTTAGGTGCATTAGTCAGAGGGAAATGAGACTGGTGGGTTACTCTTTGGAGGGTTGGTGTGGACTTGTTGGGCCAAAGGGCCTGTTTCCACACTGTAGGGGATCTTTAAAAAAAATGTTCCACAAGCTCCTGCTCTGCTCTTAGTCATGCCTCAGAGTCCTTGGTGAATCCTTTAACGAATATCATTCCACAATGAATGCAGAGTTATCTGTGGCTTATCAAACACCAGTAAAGCCTTGATGATAGAGATGTGCTACCAGTGTTCCAAGAAACTCTTCATGTCATGATCTGCAAACTGAGCTCCCGCTCATGCTTGGGTGCAACTCTTTCAAGAAATGATGAACTCAGGGGACTAAATGTATTCCTCTCTGATAAACTTCAGTTTGTTTAGCAAGGCTGGCCAAGATATTGGGCATTGAAGTATACACTTCAGTCCGAAAACCACCTGTGCAGATGTGCGTAGGTTAGCTCTGCTTCTGGAAAGAGCTGCTGCATGGAGGGGAGAACGGGCCCTGTAGGGTGGAGGGGAGAAGGGACCCTGCAGCATGGAGGGGAGAACGGGCCCTGCAGCGTGGAGGGGAGAAGGGACCCTGCAGCATGGAGGGGAGAACGGGCCCTGCAGCATTGAGGGGAGAATGGACCCTGCAGCATGGAGGGGAGAATGGGCCCTGCAGCGTGGAGGGGAGAAGGGACCCTGCAGCATGGAGGGGAGAATGGGCCCTGCAGTATGGAGGGGAGAACGGGCCCTGCAGCGTGGAGGGGTGAGTGAGCCCTCCAGTGTGGAGGGAGAACGGGCCCTGCAGCGTGGAGGAGAGGGGGCCCTGCAGCGTGGAGGGGAGAGCGGGCCCTGCAGCATGGAGGAGACAACGGGCCTTGCAGCATGGAGGGGAGAATGGGCCCTGCAGTGTGGAGGGGAGAGCGGGCCCTGCAGCATGGAGGGGAGAGCGGGCCCTGCAGCATGGAGGGGAGAACAGGCCCTGCAGCGTGGAGGGGAGAGCGGGCCCTGCAGTGTGGAGGGGTGAGTGAGCCCTCCAGTGTGGAGGGAGAACGGGCCCTGCAGTGTGGAGGGGAGAGCGGGCCCTGCAGTGTGGAGGGGAGAGCGGGCCCTGCAGTGTGGAGGGGAGAACAGGTCCTGCAGCATGGAGGAGACAACGGGCCCTGCAGCATGGAGAGGAGAACGGGCCCTGCAGTGTGGAGGGGAGAGCGGGCCCTGAAGTGTGGAGGGGAGAACGGACCCTCCAGTGTGGAGGGGAGAATGGGCCATGCAGTGTGGGGGGGAGAATGGGCCATGCAGCGTGGAGGGGAGAACGGGCCCTGTAATGTGGAGGGGAGAATGGGCCCTGCAGTGTGGAGGGGAGAATGGGCCCTGCAGTGTGGAGGGGGTAATGGGCCCTGCAGCGTGGAAGGGAAAGCGGGCGCTGCAGTACAGAGAGGAGAGCAGAGGCTGCAGTGCTGAGGGGAGAGCAGGCCCTGCAATATGGAGGGGAGAGGAAAGCAGAGGAAAGTACAGAGTACAGAGAGGAAAGCAGAGTACAGAGAGGAAAGCAGAGCCTGCAGCATGGAAGGGAGAGCGGGCGCTGCAGTACAGAGAGGAGAGCAGAGGCTGCAGTGCTGAGGGGAGAGCAGGCCCTGCAATATGGAGGGGAGAGTGGGCCATGCAGCGTGGAGGGGAGAATGGGCCCTGCAATGTGGAGGGAAGAGCGGGCCCTGCAATATGGAGGGGAGAGTGGGCCATGTGGTGTGAAGGGGAGAATGGGCCATGCAGCGTGGAGGGGAGAGTGGGCCCTGCAGTGTGGAGGGGAGAGCAGGCCCTGCAGTGTCAAGGGGAGAATGGGCCCTGCATTCCTGAGGGGAGAGCAGGCCCTGCAGTGTCAAGGGGAGAATGGGCCCTGCATTCCTGAGGGGAGGGTGGGCCATGCAGTGTGGAGGGGAGAGCGGGCCCTGCAATATGGAGGGGAGAGCGGGCCATGCAGTGTGGAGGGGAGAGTGGGCCCTGCAGTGTGGAGGGGAGAGCGGGCCCTGCAGTGTCGAGGGGAGAACGGGCCATGCAGTGTGGAGGGGAGAATGGGCCCTGCATTCCAGAGGGGAGAGTGGGCGCTGCATTCCAGAGGGGAGAGTGGGCGCTGCATTCCAGAGGGGAGAGTGGGCGCTGCATTACAGAGGAGAGAGCGGGCCCTGCAGCGTGGAGGGGAGAAAGGGCCCTGCAGTGTGGAGGGGAGAATGGGCCCAGCAGTGTGGAGGGGAGAATGGGCCCAGCAGTGTGGAGGGGAGAGCGGGACCTGCAGTGTGGAGGGGAGAGCGGGACCTGCAGTGTGGAGGGGAGAGCGGGCCCTGCAGTGTGGAGGGGAGAGCGAGCCCTGCAGCATGGAGGGGTGAGTGAGCCCTCCAGTGTGGAGGGGAGAGCGGGACCTGCAGTGTGGAGGGGAGAGCGGGACCTGCAGTGTGGAGGGGAGATCAGGCCCTGCAGTGTGGAGTGGAGAGCGGGCCCTGCAGCATGGAGGGGAGAGCGGGCTCTGCAGCGTGGAGGGGAGAGCGGGCCCTGCAGTGTGGAGGGTAGAACGGGCCCTGCAGCGTGGAGGGGAGATCAGGCCCTGCAGTGTGGAGTGGAGAGCGGGCCCTGCAGCGTGGAGGGGAGATCAGGCCCTGCAGTGTGGAGGGGAGAGCGGGCTCTGCAGCATGGAGGGGAGAGCGGGCCCTGCAGTGTGGAGGGGAGAACGGGCCCTGCACCGTGGAGTGGAGCGCGGGCCCTGCAGCGTGGAGGGGAGAACAGGCCCTGCAGTGTGGAGGGGAGAATGGGCCCTGCAGTGTGGAGGGGAGATCAGGCCCTGCAGTGTGGAGTGGAGAGCGGGCCCTGCAGCATGGAGTGGAGAGCGGGCCCTGCAGCATGGAGGGGAGAGCGGGCCCTGCAGCGTGGAGGGGAGAGCGGGCCCTGCAGTGTGGAGGGGAGATCAGGCCCTGCAGTGTGGAGTGGAGAGCGGGCCCTGCAGTGTGGAAGGGAGAGCGGGCCCTGCAGTGTGGAGGGGAGAACGGGCCCTGCAGTGTGTAAGGGAGAGTGGGCCCTGCAGTGTGGAGGGGAGAACGGGCCCTGCAGCGTGGAGGGGAGAGCGGGCCCTGCAGTGTGGAGGGGAGAACGGGCCCTGCAGCGTGGAGTGGAGCGCGGGCCCTGCAGCGTGGAGTGGAGAGCGGGCCCTGCAACGTGGAGTGGAGAGCGGGCCCTGCAGCGTGGAGTGGAGCGCAAGCCCTGCAGCGTGGAGTGGAGAGCGGGCCATGCAGTGTGGAGGAGGGAGAACGGGCCCTGCAGTGTGGAGGGGGTGAGTGGGCCCACCTATTCAAGATGGCTGCACTGGCACAGTAGGTCCATCTGCACCAAGCTGGCTGCATTCTTTTTCTTTCTCTCTCTATCACCTTTTAACCTTTTTCTTCTTTTCTCCATCTTGCTGATGTCATGGGAAGGCCAGAGCAGGGCGGCGGTAACCAGAAAAGAGCCTCCTGTCTTCGTAGGCCCGATGTATGAACTTCTGGAATTGGTAGCGAGATGTCAGCTGCTGCGATGGTGCGGGTGAGGATTCCTGGCTACGGTAGGCCTGGAGTTGAGGACATTGCATAAGTGTTCGGCTCCCTAGACAATGTATTCTTTTGTACCTCAAAATGGTGCCAAATCGTGACAATGAAACACTTTTCAACGTATCTCTAGATATATGTAACAATAAATCAATCATTCATTTATTCAAATGGCATACTTCCCCTTAACACGGAGCAGGTTGTGGGGAGGTTATAATAGAGGAAACTTAATAGAACTTTTACCTTACTTTCTCACAGGGAACCAGGGATGGGCAATAAATGATGGTGTAGCTAGCAAAAGCTTCATTCCATAATCAAATAAATTTCAAAAATACAAAAACTTCTGAAAGAGCAAGCTGGGAGAAATTACCTCCTCTGGGCTTAGGCTTGTAACCACAGAGTCATAGACTCATAGAGATGTACAGCATGGAAACAGACCCTTCGGTCCAACCCGTCCATGCCAACCAGGAATCCCAACCCAATCTAGTCCCACCTGCCAGCACCCGGCCTATATGCCTCCAAACCTCTCCTATTCATATACCAATTCAAATGCCTCTTAAATTTGCAGTTGTACCAGCCTCCACCACATCCTCTGGCAGCTCATTCCATACCCGTACCACCCTCTGTGTGAAAAAGTTGCCCCTTAGGTCTCTTTAATATCTTTCCCCTCTCATTCTAAACCTATGCCCTCTAGTTCTGGACTCCCCGACCCCAAGAAAAAGATTTTGCCTATTTACCCTATCCATGACCCTCATAATTTTGTAAACCTCCGTAAGGTCACCCCTCAGCCTCCGATGCTCCAGGGAAAACAGCCCCAGCCTGTTCAGCATCTCCCTATAACTCAAATCCTCCAACCCTGGCAACATCCTTGTAAATCTTTTCTGAACCCTTTCAAGTTTCACGACATCTTTGCGATAGGAAGCAGACCGGAATTGCACGCAATATTCCAACAGTGGCCTAAACAATGTCCTATACAACCACAACACGACCTCCCAACTCCTGTACTCAATACTCTGACCAATAAAGGAAAGCATACCAAATGCCTTCTTCACTATCCTATCTACCTGCAACTCCACTTTCAAGGAGCTATGAACCTGCACTGCAAGGTCTCTTTGTTCGGCAACACTCCCTCGGACCTTACCATTAAGTGTGTACATCCTGCTAAGATTTGCTTTCCCAAAATGCAGCATCTCACATTTATCTGAATTAAACTCCATCTGCCACCTCTCAGCCCATTGGCCCATCTGGTCAAGATCCTGTTGTAATCTGAGGTAACCCTCTTCGCTGTCCACTACACCTCCAATTTTGGTGTCATCTGCAAACTTACTAACTTTACCTCTTATGCTCGCATCCAAATCATTTATGTAAATGACAAAAAGTAGAGGACCCAGAGGGAAAAAAAATGAAGGATTTAATTCATGGAGAATTAAGATTGGAACTGTATATCCTAGTGGAAAGCAATGTAACGGTAACTTTCAAAGAGCAATTGCACAAACTTGGAGAAGGTAGCTCTCTCAAAAAGCTAGTATAGGCAGAATGGGCTGAATGACTTCTTTCTGTGATGTAAACATTCTATTATTTCATCCCTCTTTCATAACTTGCCATTTCTACTTAGTGTATGGCTTAGGAAGATTTATGAAATGCTGATAGACTTTATCACCAATTACAAAGTTAAGAGCAGATGGGTCTAATGATGTCACAGTCATCTGAGTTCAACTCTAAATAGTTACAGAAACTTCATAAGCTTGCACCTGAAATGCTAGCTCGGAATCCAGTCCTGACAAAAGGTTGTCAAGCAGAATGTTAATCTGATTCTCTCTCTTCACTGATAATGACGAGATTTTTATTTTCATTTCTGTTATTACTGCAGCATTTATAGTATTTTGTCAATTCATGTTCTGACTGGCTACCTAAGTGCAATATTTTATCTTCCTGTTAATTGGAACTAATCTTGTTGTTGAGTAGGTCATTTTCAATTTATGTGCTACTGGATTAATGGCGCGCTGATGATAAAGTGTGACAAACATGAGGGTCTCTAAACTACAATAAGGTATCGCACTTACTTGTGGAGTTAAGGTGGTAAAAATCAAAGCCAAGACAGTGTTTACTGTGATGGCATCAAGCTGAAAAGAAATAATTCACTGAGTCATTCTTCCAAGATATATGGCTTCACTGGCCTGCAGTTTAAATTTGCAAAAAACTCCTTTCTACAGCAGGTCTTGGTTGAATTAGAAACCTTTAAAAATGGTTGGAATTGCTATTGAAGCAACCTGCAGCAGTACTTTAACACTCATCCTATAAAGACCACCTGATATGCTATCCTGGTACTTTACATGTGGGCCATGTCTCTTAGAATACACTGCAATAGAATAAAAACAAAGTATTGCAGATGCTGAGGATCTGAAATAACAACAGAAAGTGCTGGGGAAGCTCAGCAGGTCTGGCAGCGCCTGTGGAGAACAAAGCAATGCTTCAACTCCAGGATCACTCTTCTTCACTTTATGCTGCCAGACTTGTTGAGCATCTCCAGTATTTTCTGTTTTTGTTACTACAATAGATATCAGATGACAATACAGTTTGTATTTATGCAGCAGCTTTAACATTCTGAAACCTTCCAAGGCCTTTAACAGGAACATCACCACATTTTTAAAAATTCTTTTAACCCTCGTGAGCTTCACTGGCTAGGCCAGCATTTATTTACCATCTCGAATTGCTCTGGAGAAGGTGTAACCGCTGCAGTCCTTGGGGTGTTGGGACACCCGCAGTGCTGTTAGGAAGGAAGTTTCAAGATTTTGATCCAATGACAGGGAAAGAACAGAGATGTGTATGACTTGAAGCAAAACTTGCAGGTGATTGCATTCCCATAAATCTGCTGCACTCGCTGATGGAAGGAGCAGGTTTGGAAGGTGTTGTTGAAGAAGCCTTGGTGAGTTATATAGTGCATGTTGTAGATGTTTCGCACAGATGCTACTAAGCATCAGTGTTGAAAGGAGTGAATGTTGAAGGAGGTGCATGGTGTGCCAATCATGCTGGCTTGCCTCAGATAGTGTCAAGCATCTGGAGTGTTTTTGGAGCAACAGCAGAGGTTTCAGAAGGAATTAATTCTGGAGTCATGGCTTTAAGTAGTGGAAAATTGGGGATGCGCATAAGTAGCCAAAATTGGAGGAACACAGAGTGTTGTAGGCTGGAAGGGATTACAGTTATAGGAATGTGGGACACTCCTTGGGAACATGGACAGACATTTCTCTAAAACTGAGGACTGGAAACTGTTTGTAAACTGCTTTGAGCTGTGCTAAAACTGAGCAAGGCACTATCTATAGACTGTACATCCTGTTTTTCATTGGCCAACAAACAGTAATGCGGGCGACATATCCACAAAAGTTCTGATGAATTCTTTGTGGCTTTCTTTAGCAATTGTCAGTCACTGTTGAAAATCTAAGCCACTGATCTTCTGCCCATCTGCTGGTCAGAAAGCCATTGTAGACCATGAATAAACATAGATTATCACTCATAGTTGAATGTCATCCTTCAAAAGAACAGAATTAGAGATAAAATGTTCTTTTAAAAATTATTTATTCAGCATTCCCTTATTTTTGATCACTCAAACCTAAAACTCTGGAGAGAGAAGGTGCATTATGTAGAGTGATTTTCTGTTTTTAGCCTTCAGCCTCATGTTCGTGCCTTAGTGAACATATGCGAACAAAACAGGCCTTTGAAGAGCAGCAATAGAAGGCAATCACAATGTTAAAATATTGACATTCTGCAAAGAGGAGTTTATTTTGTTAGCTTAGTTGACTTACTTAATTCGATATTCTTCATCTACTCCTCTGATTTAAAACATTTGAGCTTCAGCCCTTAGTTAAAGGCAAGTGGAAGTTGGTTAATGGGAATAGAGTCATAGGGTCATACAGCATGGAAACAGACCCTTTGGTCCAACCCATCTATGCCGATCAGATATCCTTAACTGATCTAGTCCTATTTGCCAGCATTTAGCCCATATTCTTCTAAACCCTTCCTATTAATGTACCCATCCAGATGCCTTTTAAATATTGTAATTATACCCTCTGTCATCACTTCCTCTGGCAGCTCATTCCATACATACACCACCCTCTGCATGAAAACGTTACCTCTTAGGTCCCCTTTAAATCTTTCCTCTTTCACCTTAAACTTATGCTCTCTATTCTGGACTCTCCTACCCTTGGAAAAAGACTGTTGCTATTCACCCTATCCAGGCACCTCATGACTTTATAAAACTCTATAAGGTCACCCCTCAGCCTCTGATGCTCCAGAGAAGAAAGTCCCAGCCAATTCAACCTTTTCCTATAGCTCAAATCCTCCTATCCCAGTAAAATCTTTGTAAACCTTTTCTGAACCCTTTCAAGTTTAACAATATCCTTCCTATAGCAGAGAGACCAGGATTGGATGCAGTATTCTAAAAGTGACCTCACCAATATCGTGTACAGCCACAAAATGCCATATCTACTTTTCTGTGTTTTAAGACCTCCAGCACCTCCTCTTCTGTAATATGGACACTTTGCAAGATATCACTATTTATTTCTCCAAGTTCCCTCGCTCCCTGTCTTTCTCCAATATAAATACTGAAGCAAAATATTCATTTAGCACCTCAGCCAGCTGCTATGGTTCCACACGTGGATGGTGTTGGTGAAACTAAAGGGGCCTTATTCTCTCCTGAGTTACTTTGCTGTCCTTAATGTATTTGTAGAAACTCTTTGGATTCTCCTTAACCCTAATTACCCAAACTATCTCAAGTCCCCTTTTTAGCATCATGATTTCCCTTAAGTATACTCTTACTGCCCTTCTCCTCTTCGAAGGATTCACTGTCTATACCTGACGTATGTCTCCTTATTTTTCTTGACCAGAGCCTCAATCTTTCTAGCCATCCAGCATTTCCTATACCTAACAGCCATGTCCTTTGCATTAATTAGAACATACTTCCCTTTACCTTTGATCAGCCACTCCCAGTCAAGTTTTGAACATTTCTGCCTAATGCCATCATAATTGGCCTTTCTCAAATTTAGAACTTTAACTTTTGGATCAGGTCTATTTTTTCCATAATTATTTTAAAGCTAATATGATCACTTACCCCAAAGTGCTCCCCACTGACACCTCAGTCACGTGCCCTGCCTTATTTCACAAGAGAAGGTCAAGTTTTGCTCCTTCTCGAGTAGCTACATCCAAATATTTTGGTTCTGTTCACTGAGCTGGAATTTGTGTTGCAGACATTTCGTCCCCTGTCTAGGTGGCATCCTCAGTGCTTGGGAGCCTCCTGTGAAACACTTCTGTGATGTTTCCTCTGGCATTTATAGTGGTTTGAATCTGCCGCTTCCAGTTGTCAGTTCCAGCTGTCCGCTGTAGTGGCCGGTATATTGGGTCCAGAAAGATGTGTTTGTTGATAGAATCTGTGGATGAGTGCCATGCCTCTAGGAATTCCCTGGCTGTTCTCTGTTTGGCTTGTTCTATAATAGTAGTGTTGCCCCAGTTGAACTCATGTTAATTGTCATCTGCGTGTGTGGCTACTAAGGATAGCTGGTCGTGTCATTTCATGGCTAGTTGGTGTTCATGGATGCGGATCGTTAGCTGTCTTCCTGTTTGTCCTATGTAGTGTTTTGTGCAGTCCTTGCGACGGAATATCTGCAACACAAATTCCCAGCTTGGCGAACAGAACCACAACAAGCACCTGAGCTACAAATCTTCTCACAAACTTTGAGCATCCAAATATTGAATAGGAGCAATTTCTGGTACTTGCTAAACAAATTCCTCTCATCCAAGCCCAATGGCAAAGCCAGTCTATATTTGAAAGTTTAAAATCAGGTTCACCAGTCTGTAGTTCCCTACCTTTTCCTTGCAGCCTTTCTTAAACAATGGCACAATATTAGCCACGTTCCACTCTCCCAACACTTCGTCCATGACTGTCATTGATACAAATGTCTATTCACTGGCCCCGCAATTTCTTCCCTAGCTTCCCGCAATGTTCTGAGATACACCTGATCGGATCCTGGGGATTTATCCACCTTTATGCATTTTAAGACATGCAGCTTGCTCTGAGTGGCCTTCATGTTGCTCAGCACCAACTGAAACTCAGGGCATGATCCATTGGCACCTGTTACATACATCCCTCATCCATGGACGTTGGCATCTGCCACGTGTTCTCCCACTCAGGACCATAACCATATCTCTCGCTTACAACTACAGTGCACTGTAGGGTATCAGCAACTAGCTTTGAAAGGTTGCTACTCACCAATGTGGATGTTTTCCCAATCTGCAGATTTTAATCATTTGCTGTTCGATGTTAGTGTGGATTTTAAGCTTCATTGGTGAATTATGCTTGGTGAAAATCAAATGATCTCAGGCTCTGAATTTAATTGAACTTGAAGGACTTGAATTGAGGCAAAGCTCAATTTTAAACATTGATAGCGAAACTCCAACAAAACGCACCCCAAAAGTGAAGTAAAATTAATATATAGATATTAATGAATTGCACATTGCAATTATAGCACATTGCAACCATTATTGCCAACTTGAACACAAAAGTGCAACAATTTACAAATGAAGTGGATGTACATGGCTTCTTGTTCAAATCTTGGATTTTGTCCATTATACAGCTGTTCATTTTAAGCAGTTCCTTTGTGGCTTCCAGCCTTCAGCTGGACCCTGGGTATAGATGTGACATGTGATGTTGAATGCAAAGCATTAGCCATATGTGTTGAGGCCTAAGCCCACAGTCACAATGCAAAAAGCACATGACTGAGAGAAGTTAAAGAAAGCATTCAGACAACAGCATGGATAATTTACAGAGCATTCAGCCAAACTAATGAAAGCACCAGCTTTACAATTGGTCATAAACTGGGGAACAAGGTCTGCCACAGATTGCTCTCTACCAGCCTGCCGTCCCTCCATTTCTGACATGCAAAGAAGATAGAACAAATTTGGAGGTGTAATGGACGGTGAAGAGGGTTACCTCAGATTACAACAGGATCTTGACCAGATTGGCCAACGGGCTGAGAAGTGGCAGATGGAGTTTAATTTAGATAAATATGAGGTGCTGCATTTTGGGAAAGCAAATCTTAGCAGGACTTATACACTTAATGGTAAGGTCCTAGGGAGTGTTGCTAAACAAAGAGACCTTGGAGCGCAGGTTCATAGCTTCTTGAAAATGGAGTCACAGGTAGATAGGATAGTGAAGAAGGCGTTTGGTATGCTTTCCTTAATTAGTCAGAATATTGAGTACAAGAGTTGGGAGGTCATGTTACAGCTGTACAGGACATTGGTTAGGCCACTGTTGGAATATTGCGTGCAATTCTGGTCTCCTTCTTATCAGAAAGATGTTGTGAAACTTGAAAGGGTTCAGAGACCTAAGGGGCAATGTTTTCACGCAGAGGGTGGTACGTGTATGGAATGAGCTGCCAGAGGATGTGGTGGAGGCTGGTACAATTGCAACATTTAAGAGGCACCTGAATGGGTATATGAATAGGAAGGGTTTGGAGGGATATGGGCTGGGTGATGGCAGGTGGGACTAGATTGGGTTGGGATATCTGGTCGGCATGGATGGGTTAGACCAAAGGGTCTGTTTCCATGCTGTACATCTCTATGACTCTATGATTCTATAACAACACATATCTTGAATGTTGATTGTACAGTGATGTTTCTTTCCACGCGGTCTTACTTGATTCAAACGCACTGCCCCTTATGAGTGCCATTCATCAGACCAATCAGCTTTCAGCTTCACTGAGTGCTGGCCAATCAGCAACAGCAGTCATGGTCCAACCCATTTCAAGCTTTTAGGGTTAATGGCCAATCAAGCAGCCCATTAATGGTGTTCCCAGATTGGAACTGAGGTGTGGAAGTTTCTCTGAAGTTAGTGCTATCTTTGTTACACTAGCAGCAGCCAGTATCTGAAATGAAGCTAAAATATAAAACTCCTAAAGGTACCTGTGCCTGAGGTCTTTGCCACGCTTGTCCATGCTTTCCCTACTTTCAGCGTGAGCACACCCAGTCAGGCCCTCACTCCCAGCCACTGCATCTCCTGTACCTCAACCCTGACACAACCCCTATCTCAACCCAACACTTCCCCGAAACCTACACCTTTCACCCTGTTCCCTAAACCAACCTGACACAAGAAGGCATAGGTTTAGGGTGAGAGGGGAAAGAGACCTAAGGGGCAACTTTTTCACACAGAGTATGGTACCTGTTTGGAAAGAGCTGCCAGAGGAAGTGATAGAGGCTAGTAAAATTGCAACATTTAAAAGGCCTCCAGATGGGTATACGAATAGGGAGGGTTTGGAAGGATATGGGCTGGGTGCTGGCAGGTGGGACTAGATTAGGTTAGGACATCTGGTCGGCATGGACGAGTTGGACCAAAGGGTCTGTTTCAGTGTTGTACATCTCTATGACTCTGTGACTGTATGACTCAATCCCGCTTGTCTGACCCCCAACCTGGAAGCAAAATCCCCTGACCTACTATGAATAGTCATGAACCTGACTGCCTCCCAAACTACCAGGCACCCTATCCCCTTACCAACCTGCTGCACTACCCTCTTACCTACACACACCATCTACCACCTCTCTTGCCTTTGTGATGAAGGTTCACATTTTGTTACCGTTATTTAGAAAACTGAAAAATGGGTTTTATTTTCAGTTCTATGAAGCTCTTACTTTTTTTTGTAAAGATCAGAAAGTCAATCTGAATAGTGAGTTCAAAATAACATTTAGAAGAAGTTATGTGATTTTAGTTAAATGGCCAGCAAGAGGGCTGGGAAGGTAATTGATAAGGTGTTTATTGTCTAGAACTATACAATCTCCAGAGTGTGTGTGAGAGAGAAACAGAGAGAGAGAGAGAAAGAGGAGAGCGGGAAGTGGTCATAAACAGGTTTACAGGAAAATAGTCAGGGCTGGAGAGACATCCTGAGAAATTTTGTGGTCAGTAAGAAGAAATAGCAAAATATCAGAGAGGAAGACGTCCAACAAAACTCTTTGAAGACAGGAGTTAAGAGATCCCATGTTAAAAGAATGTGCAGCTTAGATAAATTGGCCAAGCTAGGTGGATTAACCATGGTAAATGCAGAGCTTCAGGGATAGAGTAGGTTGGTTTGGGTCTGGATGGGATGGGATGGTCAGTGTGGACGCGATGGGCTGAATAACCTGCTTCCACACTGTAGGGATTCTATGATTTTATGTTAAATAACAGTGGGCTGAGTTATAGTTTGCATCAATGGTCTTGGGGAAGAGACATTACTTAAGAAAATAGCATTTAGTGAATGCTTAGCAATTTGTGAAAGGAAAATGATCACAGCTATGTCAACCAAGCTCAAGCTTTAACATGGAGATGGGGTGATGCTTTACCAAGATTTTAGTGTCTGTAAGGGCATAGCTGAGGTAAAAGGGATTGACCTTTCTTTCTGATGTAATGAGGTCATTCCAATACATCTTGTACAGTGTGATGTAATTTGTGTTGTACTATTGTGCGCTAACTTTGATATTCCTTTCACACTCAACTCCACCTTCCTGATTTTCCTGACAACACTTGATTCCCAGCAATGAAAACAAACATTGCTGGGGATACTCAGCGGATCTGGCAGCATCTGAGGAAAGAAAATAGAATTATTATTTTGTGCCCAGTGCCCCTTCTCCAGAACCTCTTACTGATTAAAAATCTGTGTACTCAACAACCTAGCAATGACAAGCCCCTGGCATAAAGAATTCTACAGGTTCACTCTTCTGAGAGAAGAAATTCCTCCTCATTCTCTGTTTTAAATGAACAACCTTTTATTCTGAGGTTATGCTGTCTCATCCTAGACTCTCCCACAAGGGGAAACAACCTCTCCGCATGACTCTGTCAGGTCCCCTTGGAACCTTGCATGTTTCAATAAAGTTGCCTTTCATTCTTTGAGATTTCAATTTATAATTGGAAATCCAAGGTCCAACCTACTTAGCCCCCAGACACTCCTCTTTTTCTGATATCACATAGCAAAACATCCTTATTTTTGTATTTCATTCCCTTTGAAGTAAAGGAGAAAGTGAGGACTGCAGATGCTGGAGATCAGAGCTGAAAATGTGTTGCTGGAAAAGCGCAGCAGGTCAGGCAGCATCCAAGGAACAGGAGAATCGACGTTTCGGGCATAAGCCCTTTTTCAGGAATGAGGAAAGTGTGTCCAGCAGGCTAAGATAAAAGGTAGGGAGGAGGGACTTGGGGGAGGGGCGTTGGAATTGTGATAGGTGGAGGGTGGCCAACATTCTGTTTGCCTTCCCTATTACCCAATGAACTTGGATCTAGATTTTTGTGCATGAGCACTCCCAAATCTATCTGGCCTGTAGCTTTCTGCTGACTTCTTCTATTAAAATAATATTCAAATCCTTTATTCTTTCTCTCAAAGTGCATAATCTCACACTTTCTCACATTATAATCTAAGTAGCAAGTACTTGCTTACTCACGGAACCTGTTCATATCTCTCTGCAGAATCTTTTTGTCATCCTCACCAGTGGCCTCCCCACATATTTTTATGACATCCACAAATTTGGCTATAGTACATTAACATTCCTCATCCAAGTCATTCATATATATATATTGTGAATAGTTATGGTTCCACATAGACCCCAATTTGCGTTTGGACCAGGGTTAAAGCAGGTTTGTGTCATTGCAGTGGTGTTTGTCTCGAACTTCCTTATAACGCTCCAAATCACCCTCAACAAGCTGCTCAGTTGAGTGGAACTAACCTACAGAACAAACAGGAGCCTATTCAACCTGCACTACCTGTAGCCCAGATCAAAGGTCATCTCATACTCTGCCATTGAACTACAGTACTCAGATGTTTGCATTCGTATACATTCAGAGGCTGAGTTCCAAGTAACTGTCAACACCTTCATTAAGGTAAAGGAGAACATTTGCAAAACAAAGGTCTACTAATGTGACCTTGCCACATAGTATTGGCTCCCCCATCCTTATCCCAGTCCACAATAAGCTTTGCACAATGTGGACAACGTTCCATTAATTGGGAGCCTACTGTCAAAAAAGCCATTAATGATTAAAAGGTTCAACACATCCTTCAATGTGCCAGCACAGCCTTTGATCAGTTGAGAAGACAGCATTTGAAGACCATGTTCTCAAATCTCAAACCAGATTTATGGTCTACAGAACGGTAGTGATACCTTCCCTCCTCTTACACCTCAGAGACATGAACCATGGTAGCATGAGCTCTGCCGCTGTAAGATCCTGTAAATCCATTAGCATCGGTTTTTTACTTTGGGCAATACGCCCAACCTTGAAGTATTGGCCATGTTCAATTAGTTCCACTCGGTGTCCACCCTCTGTCCAATACCTTATATGAGATTCCTGAAACAAGCTCTCTACTTGAAGCTCCAACAAGGCAAGTGTATCCCAGGCGGGTAGAGGAAATAGTTCAAGGATATCCTTGAAGCCTCTTTTAAAAGTGCAATCTCCCAGGAAACCCTGGCCCAAGATCATGAAGGTCAGAAGTCACCTTGTCCACTCCAGTCCAAACTGACACCTCTACATCAAGATCATGAAGCTACAGCACCTGGGAAGCATCTGTAAAGCTCGAGTCTCATTGCCAACACCAGGCTAAAATTAGGAGTCAACAGGGAAAGCAGTGTGTGGCACTTGGGCATGCCACCCTCCAATTCACTCAACTACCATCTGTCTAATCTGTGACAGACACAGTAAGTCATGCCATAGACTCTTCAGTCACCTGAGAACACATTCTTAATGCAGAATCAAGTCATCCTCAACCCCAAGGGAATGCCTAAGAAGAAAAACACTTGACACAATAATGTTATCCTCAGTCACTGTCAAAGCAGCATTTCCTTTAAGTAATTTAACTCTTTTAACATAACAACAAATGCCATAAAAAAGGAGCAGTCTCCAAAACTCCTGTTCTGAGTGGATGTCTCCCCACGTCCCTCCAAAAGAATTCAACATTAGGTCGGTAATCTTGCAGAGTATTATCTTTGGTCGACTTCTGTTCTTGTAGTAACAGGGATACCTGGACCAGTAAAATTTATAAAATTTGACACCTAAGTGAGGGTTGGGCAGGTGGTTAAAAAGCTTTGTAAAGGAGAAAGGTTTATAGAGTGTTTTAAAGGAGGCACATGAAGTAGGGTGACAGAGATGTTAAACTAGGCAAGCTCAGATATTAGGATCTTGGCAGCTTAAGGCACAACTGTATAGTAAACAGCGGCCAACAGCATTTCAATGCATGTTGCTACTAGGTGCTGTATCAACAGAAGAGTAGCATCAATATTTCAGCTTTGCCCTTCATCAGTGGACATCACAAACACCAGATTGTGTCTGTTTTGTTTTCGCAGGTGAACTGCACGAAGACCAAGAAAGACTATTCAATGGCTTTTCTACCGACTCCTCTTCAGTAAGAAATAATTTATGTAGTCTACTGCAAGAGGACATGTTCTAATTCAACCCGTGTAAAATAATAACAACATATGTTTCATTTTAAAGTTATGAAGAATCCATTGTTTTCTTGAGATATAAGAAACTTCCAGTAGATTGTTAAAGAAAAATTGGTAAGAATAAATAAGGGTAAAAAAAAGTTTCAAGAAAAAAGTAATTTCCACAGTAAACAATTTTGAATCTTAGTGTGAAATAGATTTGCAAATTGAAGTTCTTGGTTTACTTCCTGGAACAAAGTCGTCCACCTCTCAAGCTGTGTGGTTTGTTGAAGTGTAAATTGGAGTATATTTGCCATTAATTATTTCCTTTGACAAATGGATTTCCTGTGTTACCCTGTGAGGATGATGTTTTATTGAAAAAATATGAGATATATAAATAACTCCTGAAGCAAATGCTCCTTTCATCATTAAACAGTGCTTGTGTTTTTTTGATATGACATTCTTTATTAAAGAAGTGAATGCTGAGGTTTAATAAACAGTCTGCATTGCCTTTGTTGTTCACAGACCAAAAACCTTCCTGCAGCATGTAGATGTGATGCACTGTGCATTTTCTAACATAACACTTCTATTTACAATAATCAATGCCAATTAATCCATTTACTTCTAACTTTGTATTTCTCTTTTCCAAAATATTGAAAAATGTGCAATAAAATGGTACTTGTGGCTAGTTGAAGAGGAAATACATTCTGTTAAATATTATTGTTTTTGCAACACTACTTATTAGCAGAATACGTAATTAAAAGGATGAATAAATTAATTTCTTCCAAGGAAGGCAAAGTTGGAATTCATGACATATAATTGTGGGCCTAAAATCCATCATTCCTTTCATTGTTATAAGCAGCATAATGTACTAAGACATATAAAAAAACTGCCATGAGCCAAACCTTTGCATTTACTACAGACATTTAATATATCATCTCAAAAAATATTATTCACATGTGTACTTACTATATTTCATCAATCTTCTTAATGTAATTCATCTAATTTTCCTTCACATCGTACTCTGTCCATTTGCATAAATATTTGAGAGTAGTTGATTATCCCAGATACACACCACAGGATTCATGAACCATCAGCTTAGGTAGTCAAGAAAGTCAAAACCATTTTAATCATAGTGCTGATATCTGTGCTAAATGTACCTGTATATCCTTAAGGTATTATAAACTAAGATACACAGTGATTTTTGCAGGTGCATCTTTCTATAACCTTTCTGTATCCAGAAATGTCAGCATAGTATTTTCCTGTTCTGCCAAATCTTTTCCCTGTATTCCTGAGTGTCTCCACTCTGCTCACTCAATACTTGCTCATGTCATACCTCCTCTGCAATGTATCTCAAAGGCCTCCTCCCCCATTACTTGCATTGGTAAATATTAAGCCTCTTGCTTTTGCATTTTCTATAGCACAAGTCATCTCCAGGGATCATTAGTGCTGCTCTTCTGTAAATATTAGATTCTTTCTACTTTTTATTGAGTGATGAATTACCCTGATTAAGTAGGAAGTTAGTTAAATAGGATGGTAACGATTGAGATTATGTTCTAGCCAATCTATATTTAATTACTTCTGGAAATTTGGCCTGCCACTTCGACCCCAAGAAGCAAAGTTTCATAGCTGATTAGATTAGATGATGAGTAGGCCATGAAAATATCGCTTATGAGTAAATAAATTATTTGAGAAATATTTCAAAGCTGCAATTCCAAATGTTGTAATGTGAAAGTGTGGATAAATGTACAATGACTATTGACCATTTACCCTTTTCAATTCTGGCAAGTTACACAATGGGATAGACAAAAGGGACAAGGGTCAGGGGAAGGTCCAATACAACTTATCAAACAGTTTATCATGGAACAACAATATTTATCAAACTCTACTAATCTATTTTAAAACACTAATGCAAAATACTCATTTAGTATCTCCCTGTCTCCTGCCGTTCCGCACATAGGAGGCCTTGCTGATTGTTAAGGGATAATATTCTCTCCCTAGTTACCTTCTTGTCCTTAATGTATTTGTAGAGTCCCTTTGGATTCTCCCTAACCCTATTTGCCAAAGTTATCTCATGTCCCCTTTTTGCCCTTCTGACTTCCCTCTTATGTATACACCGGCATCTCTCAATCTCTGCTCTCTATACCTGACAAATGCTTCCTTCTTATTCTTGACAAAAATCTCAATTTTTCCAGTCATCCAGCATTCCCTACACATGCCAGCCTTACCCTTAGGAACATACTGTCTCTGGATACGTTATCTTAGTTTAGAAGGCTTCCCGTTTTCCAGCTGTCCCCTTACCTGCGAACATCCGTCCCAATCAGCTTTTGCAAGTTCTTGTCTAATACCATCAAAATTGGCCTTTCTCCAATTTATGAGTTTAACTTTAGATCTGGTCTATCCTTTTTCATCACCACGTTAAAACTAATAGAATTATGGTCACTGGCCTCCCCCATTGACTTCTCCGTCACCTGCCCAGCCTTATTGCCCAAGATTAGGTCAAGTTTTGCATTTTCTCTTGTAGATACATCCATATACTGAATCAGAAAATTTTCTTGTACACATTTAGCAAATTCCTCTCCATCAAAGTCTTTAACACTTGGCAGTCCCAGTTGTTGCTTGGAAAGTTAAAATCTCTAATCATAACCGCCCTATTATTCTTACAGATAACTGAGATCTCCTTACAAAATTGTTTCTCAATTTCCCAATGATTGCTGGGGCCCTTGCTGAGATATTTGTATCATTGATAGCCACAGGTAAGGTGCCAGAAGACCAGAAGTTGGCTAACGTGGTGCCACTAGTTAAGAAAGGTAGTAAGGAAAAGCCAGGGACCTATAGAACCTGACATAGATGGTGGAAAAGTTGTTGGAGGGAATCCCGAAGGACGGGATTTACATGTATTTGGAAAGGCCAGGAATGATTAGGGATAGTCAACATGGCTTTGTGATTTGGAAATTGTGTGTCACAAATTTGATTGAGTTTTTTTGAAGAAGTAACAAAGAGGATTGAGGTGGGCAAAACAGTGGTTGTGATCTATATGGACTTCAGAAAGATGTTCAACAAGGTCCCTCATGGTAGACCAGTTAGCTAGGTTAGATACCATAGATTAAAGGGAGAACTAACTATTTGGATACAGAACTGGCTCAAAGGTAGAAGACAGAGGGTGGTTGTGGAGGGTTGCTTTTGAGACTGGAGGCCTGTGCCTAGCGGTGTGCCTCATGGATCGGTGCTGGGTCCACTGCTAGTCATCATTTATCTATATAATTTGGATGTGAACATAGAAGATATGATTAGTAAGTTTGCAGATGACACCGAAATTGGGGTTGTAGTGGACAGCGAAGAGTACAATGGAATCTTGATTGGATGGGCCAATGGGCTGAAGAGTGGCAGATGGAGTTTAATTTAGATAAATGTGAGGTGCTACATTTTGGAAAGGCAGATCAAGCAGGACTTATTCACTTAACGGTAAGGTCCTGGGGAGCGTTGCTGTACCAAGAGACCTTGGAGTGCAGGTTCATAGCTCCTTAAAAGTGGAATCATAGGTAGATAGGATAGTGAAGAAGAGGTTTGGTATGCTTGCCTTTATTGGCCAGTTGTGTAGGAGTTGGGAGGTTATGTTGCAGCTGTACAGGACATTGGTTAGGCCACTATTGGAATACTGCATGCAGTTCTGGTCTCCCTGCTACAGGATGGATGTCGTGAAACTTGGAAGGGTTCAGAAAAGATTTATAAAGATGCTGCCAGGGTTGGAGGGTTTCAGCTATCAGGAGAGGCTGAATAGACTGGGGCTATTTTCTCTGGAGGCTGAAGTGTGACCTTATAGAATTTTATGCAATCATGAGGGGCATGGAAGGGTAAATAGACAATGTCTTTTCCCCGAGGTGGGGGAATCCAAAACAAGAGGGCATACGGTGATAGAGGAAAGATTTAAAAGGGATCTAAGAGGCAACTTTTTCACACAGAGTTGCTGCATGTATGGAATGAGCTGCCACAGGAAGTGGTGGAAGCTGGTACAATTAGAACATTTCAAAAGCATCTGGATGGGTATATGAATAGAACATAGAACATAGAACAATACAGCGCAAAACAGGCCCTTCGGCCCTTGATGTTGCACTGACCTGTGAACTATTTTCAGCTTGTCCCCCTACACTATCCCAAAATCATCCATGTGCTTATCTAAGGATTGTTTAAATCTCCCTAATGTGGCTGAGTTGACTACATTAGCAGGTAGGACATTCCACGCCCTTACCACCCTCTGCATAAAGAATAGGAAAGGTTTTGAGAGATATGGGCCAAATGCTGGCAAATGGGACTAGATTTATTTAGGATATCTGTTCGGCATGGCTGAGTTGTACCAAAGGATCTGTTTCAGTGCTGCATATCTTGATAACTCTATGACTCTATTTTAATTGAATGCTGTTAATCTTTTCAGGACTCTTCAGAAACCATTCTTAAATCTACACTAGCTATCTACTTCTGACACATGCTTCTGAGGATTCACTACACCCTACCACAGGTCACTACCACTGTATTTGAACTATTTGTCTGAAAGAACGAGCAATATTTGTCAATAGGCTGAGACAGGCTGTTCTTTGGTCTTTGAGGGTCGGCTGATGTTTCAGAATCCGCGGTCATCAATTTGGGCTTTGCTTCTCATCTATTGCCAGTTCCGGCCTTTGGGTCTTCTCACTGAGGTTGTCCTCTGGTTGTGGTGAGTCTCAAAGCTGGAGATGGTGTGTAACTTGGCTGCCAGTTGAAGGTGCTCTCTGAAAATGCTGTTGAAGAAGATGTGAAAAGCAGAGCCAGCTGGGCTCCAGGGTCGATTTTGCCTGTCCTCGGATGCTGCCTGAATTGCTGTGCTCTTCCAGCACCACTGATCCAGAATCCAGGTTCTATCTCTCTCTTTGTGCCCTTCTCAAAGATTCCGAGGCCTCAAATACCAGCAGCAAGCAGGGGCAAAAAGATCCAATTAGGTGACTACTTTGAATATTTGAAGATCACAAAACATAGTTTTGAACCTTCAACATCTCAAATGCTGTCCTTGTCCATGTGATGCCTCTGGCCTTCTACTGAACTGCATAGCACTTTTCTAACAAAGCAGGTTTACTGGTGGCATAAACAGTGGTTCATTCCAAAACAATGTGGTTGTTCAAAGCCTGGCTCCATGAATACTGCCTATTCCATCCCTGTAGTTTGCAAATTGCAGAGTCCAGCTGTGTTTAAATTGGCTTCCATATGGATGTAGGTTTGCTCGCTGAGCTGGAAGGCTCATGTTCAGACGTTTTGTCACCATACTATGTAACATCTTCAGTCAGCCTCCGGACGAAGCATTGCTCATGATTTCTGCTTTCTATTTATATGTTTGGGTTTCTTTGGGTTGGTAATATCATGTCCTGTAGTAATGTAATTTCCTATGGTGATGTCATTTCCTGTTCTTTTTCTCAGGGGGTGGTAAATCAGGTCCAAGTCAATGTGTTTGTTGATAGCGTTTCGGTTGGAATGCCATGCTTCTAGGAATTCTCATGAATGTCTCTGTTTGCCTTGTCCTAGGATGGAAGTATTGTCCCAGTCGAAGTGATATCCTTCCTCATCAGTAGGTAAGGATACTAGTGAGAGAAGGTCATGTCATTTTGTGGCTAGTTTTCTGCCTGTTTGTCCAATGTAGTGTTTGTTACAGTCCTTGCATGGTATTTTGTAATTGCCATTAGTTTTGCTTGTTGTCTGTATGGGTTCTTTCAAGTTCATTAGCTGCTGTTTTAGTGTGTTGGTGGGTTTGTGGGCTACCATGACGTCAAGGCATCTGAATAGTTTGGCAGTCATTTCCGAGAGTCTTTGATGTAGGGAGAGTGGCTAGGGTTTCTGGATGTGGTTTGTCTGCTTGTTTGGTATTGTTGCTGAGAAATCTGCAGACTGTGTTCATTGCGTACCAGTTCTTTTTGAATACACTGTATAGGTGATTTTCCTCTGGTCTGTGTAGTTCCTCTGTGCTGCAGTGTGTGGTGGCTCATTGGAATAATGTTCTATTGTAGCTTTGTTTGTGGATGCTGGGATGATTGCTTCTGTAGTTCAATATTTGTTCCGATATGTTGTTTTCTTGTAGATGCTGGTTTGAAGTTCCCAATTGGCTGTTTGCTCTACTGTGACATCTAGGAATGACAATTTGTTGTTGTTTTCCTCCTCTTTAGTGAATTTTATACCAGTAAGGGTATTATTGATGGTCTTGAAGGTTTCCTCTAATTTGTTTCATTTAGTGATGACAAAGGTGTCATCCACGTAGTGGACCCAAAGTTTGGGTTGGATGGTTGGCAGAGCTATTTGTTCAAGTCTCTGCATTACTGTCTCTGCTAAGAACCATGATATCGGAGATCCCATGGGTGTTCTGTTGGTTTGTCTGTAGGTTTTGTTGTTGAAGGTGAAGTGGGTGGTAAGGCATAGGGCCACTAGCTTGTCCATGCTGATGAAGTTGGTGGTGTTTGGTGTATGGGTCTTTGGGTCTTCTAATAGTGTAGTCAGTGTTCCCTTGGCCAGGTTAATGTTGGTTGATGTGAACAGGGCTGTTACATCAAAGGAGACCATTATTTCATCCTCTTCTTTCTTAGTGTCTTTGATGGTCTTCAGGAATTCTTGTGTGGAGTGGATGGAGTGGCGTGAGTCTTCTCTGAAAAGTTTTAGTCTTTGATGTAGCTCCTTGGCCATTCTGTAAGTTGGTGTTCCAGGTAGAGAGACTATGGGTCTGAGGGGGGCTCCTGGTTTGTGAATTTTGGGTAATCAAATATATAAAATTTCTCAAATATATGTACTTTATTTAATAGACCTCTTAATATGAACATGGAAAGCACATCAGAATTCTTACAGTGGTAGACAGTATATAGTAAAAACAATTATTGGCCAAAGATATTTTTTGTTCTCTCATAGAATGTGGGTGTTACTGGCAAAACCAGAACTTGTTGTCCATCTCTAAATGCCCTTGAGAAAGATGTTGCTGATTTGCTTTCTAAAACTGCTGTAGTCCTTTGGGTTTGCATGTAGGTACATCCACAACGTTGGTACATAGGGAGTTGCAGAATTTTAAGCCAGCATTGGTGAAGGAATGGTGACATAGTTCCAAGTCAGGTTGGTGTGTGACTGGGAAGGGAAATTTCGGGTGGTGGTATTCCCATGCAAATATTACCTTTATCCTTTGAAGTGATGGAGGTGGCAGACTTGGAATGTGCTGTCAAAGGAGACTGGATGAATTGGTGTAGTGTGTTGTGTACAAAGCACTCATTACTGCCTTTGTACCTGAATGGTGGAGGCAATGAATGTTTAAATTTGTAAAAGAGTTTACTAAACATATGGACTGCTTTGCTTCAGATAGTGTTGTGTTTTGAGTCTCTTTTGAGTTGACCCATCAGGGCAAGTGGAGAAAACTCCATCAGACATTGATTTGTGTCACTTTGTAAATGGTTGATGGATATTAGGGAGTTTGGAGATAAGTTACACAGTGCAGAATTTCTAGTGTCTTGTAAGAACTGTATTTATATGGCTAGTCCAGTTCAGATTCTGGTTAATATTATCCCCGGGATGTTGGCAGTGGTGGATTCAAGAGTGGCAATAACATTGAAAATCATGAGCCGTTGGTCAGATTCACCCGTGTAACAGGCAATCAGTGTATATGGCATTTGTATGATACGGATGCTATTTTCAACTTGTCACCTTAAGGGTGAATGTTGTCACTCTAAGGGTCCTGCTGCATTTGGATGTGGATTGCTTCACTAGTTGAAGTGTCACAAGTTGAACTGAACATTGTGCAATCATCATTGGATATTTGTTTTCTGACTTAATGACGGAGGGATGGATTTTGGTGAAGCATCTGAAAATATTTGGGCCGAGGACAGTACACTGAGCAACTCCAACAACACTGTTCTGGAACTGAGATGATTGACCTCAAACAACCTTTATTAGTCTTCATTAGACCAGAATGATCCTTTGGCTTAATGGCAAAGGTAGAGTGAACGATTTGCCAGAATTTGAGGTTGCAGGTTGTGGTTGAATACAATTGTTCTGCTGCCCCTTGGTCACCCAATTTTGAGCTGCTATGCGTTCTAAATCAAACTGTCATCATTATACCATATAACACGTCAAAGGGTACACTCAGTGTAAAGAAGGGATTTCATTTACACAAAGATTGTCTGTTGATGACTCCTATCTATCTCATCATGGGCAGATGCATCTGTAACATATGGATGGGTGAGGAAAAGATAGAGTAGATTTTCATCCTTGTTACTTCCCTCACTATCAGTCAAAGGCCAGGTCTGGCAGAGATGTTCATCAGGACTCTGGTAACTTAATCAGTAGTGATGCTAACAATCTACCTTTGGTGATGAACATTGAATCCCTCCATCAGGAGTATATTCTGTGCCCATGCCAACCTCAGTGCTTCTTTCAACTGATGTTCAACAAAGGAATGCCAATTTCATAGCTGGGATGCAGTAGGTAGTAATCAGCTGGATATTTTCTTATCCATGTTTGACCTGATACCATAAGAGATTAGCCAATGTTAAGGGCTTCCAGCATAACTCAGTCCTGACTATATGCTACTGCATCTGTCCTGCTGGACAACAATGACACACACAGTGATGGAGTTTGTCATATTGTCTGTAATGTATGGGTCTGTGAGTATGGCTGTGTCACTTTTCTTGACTAATCTGTGAGATGGCTCTCCCAATTTTGGCACAGCTCCTAGAATGTTATTAAAGAGCACTTAGCAGTGTCAACAGAGTGGTGTGCTACTGTAATTTCCTGGACATGGATTTATGCTACATTTTATCCCTTTAAAAAAATGTTCTGAAGAAGGGTCACTGGACCTGAAACGTTAAATCTGATTTTTCTCCATGGATGCTGCCAGACCTGCTGAGTTTTTCCAGAAATTTCCATTTTTCTTATTCCTTTCTAAATTTTATTTATCTGCTTTGTTATAACTGAGTGCTTTGTTAGGCCATTTCAGATAGCAGTTATAAGTCAAACATGTTTTTGTGGGGTCTGGGGTCACATGTAGGCTAGACGAGGTAAGGAAGGAAGATTACTTTTATGTTACCTGGAGAAATTCAAAACTATTGTTCTATTATCAAAAAGCAAGAAATTTCAAAGTGATTATTTCCAAGCCATGCAATTGGTCCAGCATATGGGCTCAGATCTTCAGGCCTCTGGATGTATAAACAAAAGAGCTGAATGTGAGAGGTGAAGCAAGAGTGATAGACCTTGAAATCAATGCCATTTTTGACCAAGTGTGGCATCTAGGAGCACGAGAAACACTGGCGAGCGTGGGAATCATGGGAAAATTCTCCTCTACTTGGAGTTATATCTGACACATAGTAAGATGTTTGTGGTATTTCAAGGTCAGTCATCTCAGTTCTAGGAGATCTCTGCAGGAGTTCCTCAGGGTAGTGTCCTAGTCCGAAACACCTTCAACTGCTTCATCAATGTCCTTTCCTCCCCATCCTAAGGTAAGAGGTGGGTATGTTTATTGATGATTGGAAAATAACCAGCATCATTTACTACTCCTCAGATACTGATGCAATCCATGTCCAAAAACAGCAGGAAATGGTAAATATCCAGACTTGGGCTGACAAGTGGCAAGCAATATTGCATTGCCCCATGACATTCAATGGCATTACTATCTCTGAATCTCCCACTGTCAGCACCCTGGGAGTTACTAACTGAACTGGACTAGCCATATAAATACAATGGCTACAAAAGCATGTCAAGAGACTAGGAATTCTGCAATGAGTAACTCACCTCTTGACTCTCCAGTGTCTGTCCATCACCTACAAGGTATAAGTCATGAGTGTGATGGAATAATTAATGAAATAACTCCACAGAGGCCAGTATCCTGCCACCTACGTCACCCTTTAATTACATCTTGAAAGTCCTTGACACTGATTCAGCTCCCTCAGAGCCAACTCTCAGGATGTTAGAATGTCTGACACTCTTATTCTTATCTGTCAGCCAGGGCTCCCTGTTGGACCAGATTAACAGCCCAATCAGGGAACTCCTATTTTATGATGCCCTGCTGGCTGTCTTTATTACAAACACTATGCTTATCATTTTTCGTGAGTACAGCTCCATCAACATTCAAGAAGCCTAATACCATTTAGGACAAAGGAATCTGGTTGTTTGCCACCAAGTGCACAAACATTCACTTTCTGCACCACCGATGCTCAGTAGTCTTCTTCGACAACAGCACTATGGGTTTACCAACACCAAATGGACTGCAGTGGTTCAAGAAGGCAAATCACCATTACCTTCTCAAGGTAATAAATGTTGGTTCAGCCAGTGACACACACAGTTCATAAGTGAATAAAAAATAATTGAGTTCAAAATGTGACTATTCACCAAAAATTGTTTTGAAGTGTCCTTCAGTTACCAAACAAAATGCTTTATCAATCTATTAGAAATATATTGGATGAGATTCTAACTCAGTCAAAACCTATCCATTGACACAGAGTTAAAATTGAACTCAACAGATTATTCTTATTTAAGTACCAACTGGGATTGTTCTCAAGATGGTGACAAAATTGCTGTGACAGGCATGTAGAGATAATAAAATTTTTGAATAAAGCATTTTCCCTTTCCTTGCTGAAATATTAAAGAAAGATTACAGTACTGGAGACCCTTTTAATGCTGTAGGTAATGCAAAGGAAAGCTGATGTTTTTTGAGACTCTGAAAAATCTGTCTTCAGTGTTCATGGAGTTGAGACAGAAGAACTATTAGAGAAATGCATGCCACGTCTTTGACTTGTTATGAATCAATATTTTGCAGTATCTGACATCCCTAGCCTGAATTAAACATTTGGATGGACAGAGATGTTCCTAAGTCACATGACAAGAAAATCTTTAGAGACATTTTCTGGCACAAATACATTTCAAAGAATGTTTGTGTGGATAGAGATAAGTAATTACCTCAAATGGACGGCAAAGTGACAGCACAGTGCAAAAGCTCATGGTAGCTATAGCAACAAATCAGCTGCATTGTAATCGAACCTGGTCTGGCCACAAAACAAATATATTGTCAGCAAGGGGAAACAAAATCTATAGATTCTAAAGACAACAAAAAGGGGTCTGTTGGCTGTAGGGTAAAGTACAAAGGTTATGTTGGCATAAGAGACAGTCAATTAAAAATGTAGTATTGTAGGGGATTTCTATAATTAACTCCAGGTATTCTAAGCCACAATGGAAGCACTAATTCCTCCACTGTGGTCATTAAGGGATTGATTAATGTACAGTCTCTTTGACATTGCATCCGGTGTTGCTTTTGAAATATTAATTTGAGCTCTGTGACTGCAGGGCGGCAACTGGAGATTAATATCTGCCCAGTGGCTAATATGCATTACTGCAATAAACTATCTAATTAGCTATAAGTATATTACCAATGTTCTTTGGCATCAAGTTTATAATAATAGCAATCAGTAACTGTGATTAAAAATATTTAGATGCTCTAAGTGGGAGTTCTATCTATTTTTGTGCCACAAGCAATAGTGATAGTATTGTTTAGCACAGCACGAAGAGCTTAATTCCTTTGTTCCTGGTGGTGTAACATGAGTCATGGCGATGTGGAAAGAATGAGGCAGGCACATTTTCCCCAAAGCAAAATACCTAATGATTCCATGAATTATGAAATGTAAGCATGATTCTTGCACTGACGCTCGTGGGTTTGAAGGCAGCAAAGTGGGAGAATTTCTCTTCGCCCTTTCAATTTCACAAAAGTGTTGGTGGTACAATTATACAATTGCATTTAGGGCCAGAGTTCAGCAGAGCCCTTTTGCGTGGTAACTTGTGTTGTAGCAGTTTTCATTTTTCTGTACATTCAGAAATGGTTACTGGTCAGACAGTAACAACGTCACCCCTCATTTTACAGAAAAGGAGAGCAGCTGGAACAGAAGGTAAGTCATACAAATTGGTTTCTGTAATGTGATTACTGTGATGTTTTTGGCCTGACTCAAAAGGCTGTACTTCTTGTCCATCACTAATTACCTTGAAGACATGAAGGTTTAACCACATAGCATCACATTTGAGTCACATTTAAGACTGACTGGGTGGCAGTAGCTTGCCCACATGATATTAGTGCTACAAGTACAACTATGTTCGGCATTCTTTTTTCCAATGATAGTGCAGAAATGAACAGATTCATTTCACAATTAAAAATGATTGAGATTTGAACTGGTGACCTTGGGGTTGTTAGTTCAGTACCTTCATATGCAGTAGTATTGTACCTCAACCCTAATTATTGGTCCCATTGCTGTGAAAGGTGTGAGCAGAGGCAAACTATATTTGTTTACTCAAGTTGCCTGCCTAACACATTAACACAGTTATACTCTCCGTCCTAGTAACATCACAGCAGCTAGAAAGTAGACCATGTGCTGGTGGAAAGGCTTCAGTTGTCATGAAATGCTTTGAAAGGCTGGTCATGGCATTAATCATCTCCAGTGTCCCACTACTCTTGACCCACTCCAATTTGCCTATCAGGCCAACTGATCCACATCAGATGCTGTATCACTTGTCCTTCACTCATTCCTAGAACATTTTGACACCAAGAACAGCTACGTAAGAATCTTACTCATTGGCTACAATTCAGCCTTCAACACTATTATCCCCTTGAGATTGATTACTAATCTTAGTAATCTCAGACTAAGCTCCATTCTCTGCAACTGGATCCTCAGTTTCCTGACCAGGTTATAGTCCAACAGGTTTGATTGGAAGCACACTAGCTTTTGGAGCGTCATCAAGCAGATGGTCTCATGTAGCTCCAACTCTTCCTTTTCCCAAACATGGTTAATTACTTTTAATTCCTGTATAGGTTTGTCATTGTCCCTTTTTAGCTTACTTCAGACAGAGTTATTACTGATCTTTTTGTGTGTGAAGATCATCTTTGTTGATTATTTCAATCCAAGAAGAGTTGTTAAAGTTCTAAAGTTTACAGTATCACAAGAAGCTTGATATTTAATATTGCTGGGTAACTTAATTTTTGAAGGATTGCAGAAAAAGGAATTTTTTGTGGACATACCTGGAATGGTTCCTTTAAAACAGATTGAAAATTCACAGCGGATAGTAAAGGTTTTTTTATAACAGGGCTTCCTAGAAACTACATGATCGTTGATAACTGCTTGCTTTGCTTTTGATGGCGCTGGGGCTTTCTGAATGGTGACTAGCTTGGGGTGGTTCATTGTTTATCTGGTTGAATTGAATGGAGGCATGCTAAGAACAAGTTAAGCTCATGAAAACTTGCTGTATACAAGCTATCCAGCTGAGCTGTCCCATTTCTGGTAAGAAAATTCTCTGTATCAATTTAGGGCAAACTTATTTGTTCTTTTAAAAGGTGCTTGAAGGAACATCTCAAGATTGTATTCCCTGATAAGTTATGTCTACAAGATTTCAGAGGCAACTGTGCATGATAAGTGACTTGAGCACATGTGCCAGAACATCAGAGCAACACACTCTGAAACATTCTACACCTTACTCTTTTAATCCATTAGCCAATATGTTCCATTTTCAGGGAGTCAATGTCTGCAAAAAAAAATCGATTTACCCTGAAGATAGCAAGTGTATGTGTATGTGTATGAGAGACTGAGTGAGAGAGAGAGAGATTTTACAGGGAAAGCCTTTATATTTCCATATTACTGACTGTGTATGTTCACCAATTATTGTACCTTAACTGAATAAGTTTTGTTTCCATGATAAATCCCTAATTGTGTTCAGTAAGAAACTTGATAGATCTTTTTTCCTGAAAACCTGATCAGGATAAGGTATCAAATTGGTCACCCTAGTTAACTGGAAAAACTATTTTTTTTCTAGATTGTGACCAGTGTACTGGGACTACAGTAACAGGACACTCCTCCAGCCCCATTCATAACAGCAGTGAACAACCGGATCTAGGTGACCAATGTTGCAAACTGTGCTGTTCCTTGGAATCTCATTTTTGGGGAGATGTAATGTCCTTGCATGGAGAATATGGATCCTTTTGAGTGTAGACCATTGGTTTTGATAGAGTTGAAGCCATGGAGTCTCTATTCTTGCTTCTCGAACCAGATCTTTGGGGAGGTATTGGTTTTAAGCCAAAGATTGCACCATTTGTCTTTTTGTCAAAGCTTCCATCACTCAAAGTACTTGCAAAACCCCAGAAAGGCTTGCGTATTTTAAGATACGCATCCGGTAGGTTCTGGAGATCTTAATGGATTGGCAGTTCAGGATTGTGTCCAATGCTATAAAACTCTGTTTATATTTTGAACATCAGGAGTTGAAATTAGATAGGATTAAAAGGAATTGTATAAATGTTGATTTTATGTTTGAAGTAAATGAATTGAATCGAATTTGAATTGAATTTATAGTCAGGTGTGCTGAGGCACAGTGAAAAACTTTGTCTTGCAGGCAATACAGGCAGATCACATAGTTAAGTAGTATAGATAGGTAAATAATAGGTAAACAATGTCAAAAACAAAAACACAAGTACAGGAAAATGTTAAGAGTTTGTGAGTCCATTCAGTATTCTAACAACAAGGGGGTTAGAAACTGTTTTGAAACCGGCTGGTGCGTCTGTTCAGGCTTCTGTATCTTCTCCCCAATGGTAGAGGTTGTAGAAAAACATTGCCAGGGTGGGATGGATCTTTGAGAATGCTGGCAGCCTTTCCTTGACAGTGGGCCTGGTAGATGGGGATTCTATGGATAGGAGGTTGGCTTTGTGTTTGTCCGGGCTGAGTTCACTACTCTCTGTAACCGTCTCCGATCTTGAATGGTACATTTCCCTTACCAGGTAGTGATACATCCAGACAAAATACTCTCGATGACGCACCTATAAAAGTTGGCAAGGGTATTCACTGTCATGCCAAATCTCCTCAGCTGCCTGAGGAAGAAGAGACATTGTTGGGCCTTTGTAACCAGTGCATCCACATGAAGAGTCCAAGAAAGCTTGTTGTGGATGACCACTCCCAGGAGTTTGACACTCTCTACTCATTCCACCTCTGTGTTGTTAATGTGTAGCGGGGCATGAGTAACATCCTGCCAAAAGGCAATGATGAGTTCCTTGGTTTTGCCGGCATTGGGAGCTAGGTTGGTCTCAGTGCACCATTTTTCTAGGTCTTCCACTTCCCGTCTGTAGTCTGTTTTATCACCATCTGAGATTCGACCAAATATGGTGGTGTTATCAATGAACTTGTAAATGGCATTAGTCTGGGATTTGGCGACACAGTCATGGGTATACAGTGAGTATAGTGGGGGGCTGAGTACGCACCCCTGGGGGCTCTACTGTTGAGTGTTAATGAGGATGAAATATTGTCCCCATTCTTCACTGATTCACTAGCCTGGCAAACTTCAGACTTGATTGTTTCAGAGGAATAGTCAATAACTTGGTTGAAAAAATCTAAGGGATCATCAATAATATCACATCATAGACCTGAAAGATGGAAATCTATATAAGAATCCAAAACCAGAGCTCTCCCTTTGCAGAACTTTGAAGAAGAACAACACTGCACCAGAAGCAAACCCTGGACACTTCCAGAGACAGATATTGTTGATTGGAATTGTAGTTAAATTCTACCATTAATCGAGTGATTCTGGGTAATCCAAGATGGAGGATGGAAAAATTTCTGGTTGTAACAGCTGCTCCTTTTTTGAGGTATTTTAGGTGCTGGAGGTGATTTCTTCGAATTCCAGGAGCAGCAATTACTGTTTTAAAAGATGTTGCATTGTTTTGAACTTTGGAAAAAAAAAGTCAAAACAACAGCAGTTTTAAAAGGGAGAAGAACAGACAAAGGAAGCACATGGTGAGGTCATTGCAGGAGAGAGAGAGAGAGAGAGAGAGAGAGAGAGAACCTGCACAGTTACTGCCTTTGCTGTTTGAATTCACGTATTGCTGGATATCGGAGTGCATCTGGGAAAACTAACAAACAGTGAAATTCACAACTGATCTTGGAGGGACTGTTGGGCGAAGTTCACAGCACAGAAGCAGTCACATAGATGGGTTAACTCCAGGAAAGGTAAGAGAGGTAGGCAGCTAGTGCAGGAGTCTTTTGTGGATATACCCATTTCAAACAGGTGTGCTGCTTTGGAAAATGTAGGGGGTGATGGATTCTCAGGGGAACGTAGCATGAGCAGCCAAGTTTCTGGTATTCTGACTGACTCTAATGAAACGAGGGGTATGTCAGGTTCACAGAGATCAATTGTGACAGGGGATTCTCTAGTCTGGGGTACGGACAGATGTTTCTGTGGCCAGCAGCGAAAAATCAGAATGGTATGTTGCTTCCCTGGTGCCAGGATCAAGGATGTCTCAGAGAGGGTGCAGAAGGTTCTCACGGGGGAGAGGGGCCAGCAAGAGGTCATTGTCCACATTGGAACCAACGACATAGGAAGGGAAAAGATTGAGATTCTGAAGGAAGATTGCAGAGAGTTAGGCAGGAATTTAAAAAGGAGGTCCTTGAGAGTAGTAATATCTGGATTACTCCCGGTGCTACGAGCTAGTGAGGGCAGAAATAGGAGTATAGAGCAGATGAATGCATGGCTGAGGAGCTGGTGTATGGGGGAAAGATTCACATTTTTGGATCATTTGAATCTCTTTTGGGGTAGAAGTGACCTGTACAAGAAGGACGGATTGCACCTAAATTGGAAGAGGACTAATATACTGGCAGGGAAATTTGTTAGAGCTGCTCGGGAGGATTTAAATTAGTAAGGTGGGGGGGAGAACCCAGGGAGATAGTGAGGAAAGAGATCAATCTGAGACCGGTACAATTGAGAACAGAAGTGAGTCAAACAGTTAGGGCAGGCAGGGACAAGGTAGGACTAATAAATTAAACTGCATTTATTTCAATGCAAGGGACCGAGCAGGGAAGGCAGGTGAACTCAGGGCATGGCTAGGAACTTGGGACTGGGGTATCATAGCAATTACAGAAACATGGCTCAGGGATGGGCAGGACTGGCAGCTTAATGTTCCAGGATACAAATGCTACAGGAAGGATAGAAAGGCAGGCAAGAGAGGAGGGGGAGTGGTGTTTTTGATAAGGGATAGCATTACAGCTATGCTGAGGGAGGATATTCCCGGAAATACATCTAGGGAAGTTATTTGGGTGGAACTGTGAAATAAGAAAGGGATGATCACCTTATTGGGATTGTATTTTAGACCCCCTAATAGCCAGAGGGAAATTGAGAAACAAACTTGTAAGGAGATCTCAGCTATCTGTAAGAATAATCGGATGGTTATGGTAGGGGATTTAACTTTCCAAACATAAACTGGGACTGCCAGACTGTTAAGGGTTTAGGTGGAGAAGAATTTGTTAAGTGTGTACAAGGCAATTTTCTGATTCAGTATGTGGATGTACCTATGAGAGAAGGTGCAAAACTTGACCTACTCTTGGGAAATAAGGCAGGGCAGGTGACTGCGGAGTCAGTGGGGAGCACTTTGGGGCCAGCGACCATAATTCTATTAGATTTTAAATAGTGATGGAAAAGGATAGGCCAGATCTAAAAGTTGAAGTTCTAAATTGGAGAAAGGCCAATTTTGATGGTATTAGTCAAGAACTTTCAAAAGCTGATTGGGGGAAGATGTTCGCTGGTAAAGGGACAGCTGGAAAATAGGATGCCTTCAGAAATGAGATAACGAGAATCCAGAGAAAGTATATTCCTGTTGGGGTGAAAGGAAAGGCTGGTAGGTATAGGGAATGCTGGATAACTAAAGAAATTGAGGGTTTGGTTAAGAAAAAAAAGGAAGCATATGTAAGGTATCGACGGGATAGATCGAGTGAATCCTTAGATGAGTATAAACGAAGTAGGAGTATACTTAAGAGGGAAATCAGGAGGCCAAAAAGGGGACATGAGAAAGCTTTGACAAATAGAATTAAGGAGAATCCAAAGAGTTTTTACAAATACATAAAGGACAAAAAGGTAACTAGGCAGAGAATAGGGTCCCTCAAAGATCAGCAAAGCGGCCTTTGTGTGGAGCCACAGAAAATGGGGGAGATACTAAATGAGTATTTTGCATCAGTATTTACTGTGGAAAAGGATATGGAAGATATAGACTGCAAAATGTCCATATTACAGAGGAGGAAGTGCTGGATGTTTTGAAATGGGTAAAGGTGGATAAATCCCCAGGACCTGATCAGGTGTACCCGAGAACTCTGTGGGAAGCGAGAGAAGTGATTGCTGGGCCTCTTGCTGAGATATTTGTATCATCGATAGTCACAGGTGAGGTGCCAGAAGACTGGAGGTTGGCTAACGTGGTGCCACTGTTTAAGAAGGGCAGTAAGGACAAGCCAGGGAACTATAGACCAGTGAGCCTGACGTTGATGGTGGGCAAGTTGTTGAGGGAATCCTGAGGGACAGGATGTACACGTATTTGGAAAGGCAAGGACTTACTAGGAATAGTCAACATGGCTTTGTGCATGGGAAATCATGTCTCACAAACTTGATTTGAGTATTTTGAAGAAGTAACAAAGAGGATTAATGAGGGCAGAGCAGTAGATGTGATCTATATGGACTTCAGTAAGGTGTTCGACAAGGTTCCCCATGGGAGACTGATTAACAAGGTTAGATCTCATGGAATACAGGGAGAACTAGCCATTTGGATAGAAAACTGGCACAAAGGTAGAAGACAGAGGGTGGTGGTGGAGGGTTGTTTTTCAGACTGGAGGCGTATGACCAGTGGAGTGTCACAAGGATCGGTGCTGGGCCCTCTACTTTTTGTCATTTGATGACGCCAAAATTGGAGGTGTAGTAGACAGCAAAGAAGGTTACCTCAGATTACAACAGGATCTTGACCAGATGGGCCAATAGGTTGAGAAGTGGCAGATGGAGTTTAATTCAGATAAATGCAAGGTGCTGCATTTTGGGAAAGCAAATCTGAGCAGGACTTATACACTTAATGGTAAGGTCCTAGGGAGTGTTGCTGAACAAAGAGACCTTGGAGTGCAGGTTCATAGCTCCTTGAAAGTGGATAGGATAGTGAAGAAGGCATTTGGTATGCTTTCCTTTATTGGTCAGAGTATTGAGTACAGGAGTTGGGAAGTCATGTTGCAGCTGTACAGGAATTTGGTTAGGCCACTGTTGGAATACTGCGTGCAGTTCTGGTCTCCTTCCTATCGGAAAGATGTTGTGAAACTTGGAAGGGTTCAGAAAGGATTTACAAGGATGTTACCATGGTTGGAGCATTTGAGCTATAGGGAGAGGTTGAACAGGCTGGGGCTGTTTCCCTTGAAGCGTCGGAGGCTGAGGGGTGACCTTATAGAAGTTTACAAAATTATGAGGGGCATGGATAGGGTAAATAGGCAAAGGTGCTTTTCCCTGGGTGCTGAAGAGTCCAGAACTAGAGGGCATAGGTTTAGGGTGAGAGGGGAACGATATAAAAGAGACCTAAGGGGCAACTTTTTCACACAGAGGGTGGTACATGTATGGAATGAGCTGCCAGAGGAAGTGGTGGAGGCTGGTACAATTGCAACATTTAAGAGGCATTTGGATGGGTATATGAATAGGAATGGTTTGGAGGGATATGGGCCAGGTGCTGGCAGGTGGGACTAGATTGGGTTGGGATATTTGGTCGGCATGGACGGATTGGACTGATGGGTCTGTTTCCATGCTGCACATCTCTATGACTATGATTAAAAGCCAAGTTGAGCTGTGAGACTTGAGGGGTCTTATTTTGATTGCTGCATGCGATAAAGTCTAAATCATTGTTTCAGTCTCTGATTGTCTGTGAGATTTCTTAATAAGTAGCCAAATCAAAGTTGGCACGTGGTAATTTACCTACACCATCTTCATAATAGAACAGAGAAAGGAATATGATGGTATGGCTGCAGGGAAGGTGCGCAAAGAGTGAGGTCAACGTTGAATTTGAAATTTGAGAGATCCATTTTGAAGTTTAATAACAGTGGGGAAGAAGCTGTTCTTGAATCTGTGGGTACCTATTTTTAAGTTTTTGTACTTTCCTAACAGAATTAGTTGCAAGAGGTTATAATCTGGGTGGGAAGGGTTGTTCCGAGGCAGCAGGAAGTTGGTAATCCAACTTGACAGAGCCATAGAAAGCAGCAAGATGTCCTATGGAAGAAGATTTAGAGTGATGCTGACTGGTGACAAAAACTGCACCAATCTGAGGAATTTCTCAATGACATTCAATTGACAGCTGTGTCACTGGCTTTTGTCAGGGGTAAAACAAAAGAGGGTAAGAATAGGACTATTTTGGCAGGCTTAATGCAGGCTCAAGAGCAGCAAAGAAGAGACCAACCTTTGTGTGCTTTTGATTACTCTGAGATGTTGACAACCCCTCTCAACCTCTGTGGGAAAATAACAAGTGGCCTTGCTGATCCCTGTAAATCCACAGCCCCCACCATCAGCCCTGGATTCCTCCATGGTTTAAGAAAAAAGCTTCAAACTTACTAAGACTAGCTCCAAAATAAGTTGCATAACTGTTGTGTTACTCTTATTGAACACTAGTCTTACTACTCCTCAGAAAGATTTATATATGATCTAGGAGTGAGTCTAGATGTCAGATCTGCTTTCATTCCATCAAGTGCATTTTCCTGCATATATCTCAAATGCTAAGGATAGGGCTATGTTCAAACCTTATAAGATAGGGATTCATAGCCATATATCAAAGATGGCTATTCTCTTTATTATCAATTTGAACAGTCAATCAAACTGTGAATTTACAACCCCCAACTCTCCTACCACCACAGTAAAGCAGTACTAATTACAATAATCATAGCTCTCAGGCTAATGTCAACAAACATCTGTTGAAATTGCAAGCACCTTTTGTTTAACCTATTTGTAGACACAGCAGACTTTTCTTCTCAAAGTAGAGCAGTGGATTTGAATGACTTGATAGAATGACAGTGGTATCGCCCATATCCATGTTTTATGTATATTCAAGTTCAGTTTTAACAGTCCCAGAGGGGCATCTTATCCCTCCAAGTAACTCTGATGGGTTTACACATTTCCCTCAAATGTTTAAATTCTTTGAGTTACTTTTCAGAAAGCATGGGTCCAAAAATAGTTTTGGAGTGAAGGTAACTTTGATTTTTAAATGTGGTGCAGCCTCTATGAAGTATAGATGTCTGTAACATACCTTGCCCCCGCTACCACACTATCCCTCAGCAAAATGATAGGTCCCAGAAATAGGGTGAAGGGAAATGTTTATGGGTTTGAGATTCTGGCAGCATTTGGACTAATATACAGAGCCCTCTGTCTTGTGAAAATTTGGATCTAAAAGAAGAAACTTGACACACAGTGAAAGGATAGTGAGGGAGAAACAGTTTCAGTGGTAACTTCATTTCTACCTCAGCACCAATTCTAAAACGTTTTCATGGGATGAGGGCTTTCCTGAGAAGGCCAACAGTTGTTGCCCTTGCCTAAGTGCTGCAGCTAAATGGCTTGCTTGGCTATTTCAGAGAGCAGTGAAGAGGCAAATACATTGCTATTGGCCTGGATTCAAATGAAGGCCATTCAAGGTAAAGATATGGATTTTCTTTCCTCAAGAGCATTAAGTGAAACCAGATTTTTATGTCAATAGATGATAGTTTCCTAGTCCCCAAAGTAGTTCTCAATTCCATTTTGTTTTACTAAATAATTGAATTTATTAATTAGTCATATTTGAATTCCATCAGCTGACATTTGAACCCAGCTTCCCAGAGCATAAGCATGAGTGACTGGATGACTCGTCCGTTACCACCAAGTCACCAGCTCCCCTTTTAAAATAACATGCAAGAGTGACGATAAAAGGATACAACAAAAAGATATCTGCCTTTTACAGATACTGATCTGTAAATGCTTTCCCAGTATTAGATAATGATGGCAAAGTGTCTTTCCAATTGAGTACTGATTTAGAGATGCCTTTACTGCATTAGACAATAATCTGGACATACGTTTCCTACATTAGCTGCTTACTGGATCGCTTCCAACCTCATAGTCCAGGAACCCTGCACTGCCCGGTTCTACCTCTTACCCAAGACTCATAGGCCTGACTGCCCCGGCCGGCCTGTCATCTTGGACTGCTCCTGCCCCACCAAACTCATCTCCACATTCCTTGATACTGTCCTATCTCCCCTAGTCCAGGAACTCCCTCTATACATTTAGGACACCATCCACACCCTCCACCTCCTCCAAGACTTTCGTTTCCCTGGCCCCCAATACCTCATCTTCACCATGAACATCCAGACCCTATACATCTCCATCCACCATGAAGAGGGCCTGCAAGTCCTCCATTTCTCCCTCTCCTGTCTTCCCCACCACTCCTCCACTGACACTCTCATTTGTTTGGCTGACCTGGCCTTCACTCTCAATAATTTCTCCTTTGAATCCTCCCACTTCCTCCAGACCAAAGGGGTAGCCATGGGCACCCGCATGGGCTCCAGCTATGCCTGTCTCTTCATTGGGTACATGGAACAGTCCATCTTCCGCAGTTACACTGGCACAAATACCCACTTTTTCCTCCGTTATAGAAGCAAAGAGGTTCTTCTGCAGCTGTACAGGGCCCTGGTGAGACCACACCTGGAATATTGTGTGCAGTTCTGGATCTCCAAATTTGAGGAAAGACATTCTGGCTATTGAGGGAGTGCAACGTAGGTTCACGAGGTCAATTCCTGGAATGGCGGGACTATCTTATGTTGAAAGATTGGAGCGACTGGGCTTGTATACCCTTGAGTTTAGAAGACTGAGAGGGGATCTGATTGAGACGTATAAGATTATTAAAGGATTGGACACTCTGGAGGCAGGAAACATGATTCCGCTGATGGGTGAGTGCCGAACCAGAGGACACAGCTTAAAAATAAGGGGTAGACCATTTAGGACAGAGATGAGGAGAAACTTCTTCACCCAGAGAGTGGTGGGTGTGTGGAATGTTCTGCCCCAGAAGGCAGTGGAAGCCCAGCCTCTGGATTCATTTAAGAAAGAGTTGGATAGAGCTCTCAAGGTTAGTGGAATCAAGGGTTCTGGAGATAAGGCAGTAACAGGATACTGATTGAGGATGATCAGCCATGATCATATTGAATGGTGGTGCAGGCTCGAAGGGCAGAATGGCCTACTCCTGCACCTATTGTCTATTGTCTATTGACTGCATTGGTGCCACCTCATGCTCTCCACAAGGAGACAAGATGCCTACTTGCAGAACGCTTCAGAGAACATCTCCAGGACACCCACACCAACCAACCCTACTGACCTGTGGCCGAACACGTCAACTTCACCAACACATTCCACCCTGACCTCATGTTCACCTGGACCATTTTGGTTACCTCCCTTCCCTTCCTGGACCTCTCCAACACCATCAATGGTAACTGACTCAACATGGACATCTTTTACAAACTCACTGACTCCCACAGTTACCTGGACGACACCTCCTTCCACCCTGCCTCCTGTAAAAACACTATCCCTTATTCCCAACTCCTCCACCTCCACCACATCTGCTCCTAGGAGGACCAGTTCCACCACCAGATGGCCTCCTTCTTCAAAGACTGCAATTTTCCCTCCCACATGCCCTCGAGCACATCTCATCCAATTCCGGCACCTTTGCCCTTGAAACCCACCCCTCCAACCACAACAAGGACAGAACCCTCCCCGGTCCTCACCTTCCACCCCACCAACCTCTGTATACATTGCATCATCCTCTGCCATTTCTGCCACCTACAAATGGACCTCATTCCAGAGTTGTATTTCCCTCCACACTCCTAACTGCATTCCGTAAAGACTATTCCTTCCACAACTCTCTTGTCAGGTCCACGTCCCCCACCAACCAACCTCCCCTCCTGGCACCTTCCTCTGCCATCATAGGAATTGCAAAACCTGCACCCACACCTCTCCCCTCACCTCTATTCAAGGCTCCAAAGGAGCCTTCCTCATCTGTCAGAGTTTTACCTACACTTCCACACATATTATTTACTGCATCAGTTGTTCCTGACGTTGTCTCCTCTACATTGGGGAGACAAGATACCTACTTGCAGAACGCTTCAGAGAACACCTCCAGGACACCCACACCAACCAACCCCACTAACCTGTGGCCGAACAGTTCAACTCTCCCTTCCACTCCGCCAAGGGCATGCAGCTCCTGGGCCTCCTCCATCACCAAACCCGAACCACCTGACGCCTGGAGGAAGAATGTCTCATCTTCCAACTTGGGACCCTCCAACCACACAGCATCAACGAGGATTTCACCAGTTTCCTCATTTCTTCTCCCTCCACCTTATCCCAGATCCAACCTTCCAACTCGGCACCACCCTCATGGCCTGTCCTACCTGTCCATCTTCCTTCCCACCTATCCACTCCACCCTCCTCTCAAACCTATCACCATTATCCCCACCTTCATCTACCTATCGCACTCTCAGCTATCTTCCCCCCCGCACCCCCCCGCCACCCGCCTCCCCCCACCCATTTATCTCTCCACCCCTTTGGCTCACAGACTTATTCCTGAGGAAAGACTTTTCCCCGAAATGTTGATTCTCCTGCTCCTCGGATGCTGCCTGACCCGCTGTGCTTTTCCAGCACCACACTCTCAACCCTGCTTACTGGACAATGTATTGTTGAAGAGTGTGGTGCTGAAAAAGTACAGCGGGTCAGGCAGCATCCAAGGCGCAGGAGAGTCAATGCCTCGAGCATAATCTCTTCATCAGGAATGAGGAACAGTGCATTTCCAATATTAAATAATGATTCAGAAATGCATTTCTTGCACTACGGTTTATATGCTAGATTTTTCAGCTTTATGCCTATTACATTTGATATTCATTTTACTTTGATAGTTTGTTTATGTATTTTTATTTATTTACTGACTCCAAAAATAATTTCGAAATGGTAAATAGCGTCAAAGCTGTCATTTTACTTCTCTTATTCTAGATTTGCTGCTAGATGTTTCTTTGAACAATCAATATAGAATGATCGCCTGTCCATTTGAAATTAATCCAAAAGCATCTGAAGGTATTTAAGAAGGAAAGGACACATCAGAATTAGTGCTTATTATAAATAGCTCTGCCTAATTCAGAACCATCTTCTTTCTGGCAGTTCTTAATATTTGCCTGAAACTGATTATTTGATTTGACTGTTGCTTGCCCCAAATTGAAAAGATGGGTGAAGTTTTACAGGATTCGAAGGATATTGGCTGTGGCAAGATTTGTGGCAGAATCAGATGAGAAGTCTGGTGAGGTCTATCTCAATGTTGGGAGCGTCTCACTCCACCTTTTTTGCTTTTTACAAGTGACATGGTTTATTTCTCATTGGTGAATTGCCAAAGAAGGGATATTATTGATTTTCAAACACCTCGTTAATGGTCTAACTCTGCTCAACAATGTTTAACTTCCTATGTTACAAAACACACTAAACATGAAACACAGCATGGAAACCAGAGCAGGTACCTAATGAATTCAGCGCTTGGCTTGTTCTAAATGATCTCCATTTTGGACACCTGCCTCCAACATCTCTGGGCACACTCCATGGACACTTGCCCAATGCAAATCGTGTTCATGGACATTGGCACCTGATGTGCGCCACCCTCTAAGAACTCTCCTGCATATCTCTGATCCATTTGCAGTGCCCCTTTACACTTTAATGCTGCACCTTGAGCTGTATCAGCAACTTTCTTTGTCATTCTGCTGCAGTGATGCTGTGCACTCAGAGGCACACACACAGCTCATGGGTTAGGCCAGACTGCATCTCTGGGCTCTTCACTCAATGTCACAGTGCTCACCTTGAGCCTACCTAGGTGCTCATAGCATTCATTGCAAGCATCCTGGTGTTGCCATTCTATGCTTTGCCTTTCAGCCAGAGATTCAAGGCTTGTTTGACTTATATCATGCCTTGCCTTTTAGCGCAGACACAAAGGAAGGAAACTTGCTGTGGTTGTCAATTGGCCTCAGTCACATCAAAGAGCATAGCCTTCATTCAGGAGGTCCAGTAAGTCAAGGGCAACATTCAATACAGGCCAGGAAATTGGACACGGTCAGCTACTTGGGGTGGTCAGAGTCAGGATGCTCTCCATACAAGGGATGAAGAGCCATTTGTTGGCCAGCCCACCACCTGTTTTGATTCTCTTGCCAAATTATGAGCTGTTTTCCTCCTACACTGAGCAAGAGCTCAGTATTATGTGTGATATTACTTTTGATACACTGGGGGAACCTATCCCAAGTGAGTGAGTAGGCAACGCAGAGGGCATGCACGGTTAGAGATCATGGGGTTGGTGTGGCTGACAGAAAGTGAGAGTCATACAGCATGAATCTTAGTGGGTGGTATGTACAGCAGCAGAGACGGAGTGAGTGTGAGCTATTGGAGAGAAGATGCTGACACTTACACTGGAGAACATCATTGACCTTTTTCTTAAAATGCATTCCTCTGGATGGCTGAAACTGGGTTAAAAACTTGGTTGAAAGCCTTGGGTGAGCCAGGCATGGTCTGGGGTTGTGGCGTCCTCTGCTGGTTCTAGGGGAAGAGGATGTTCTCCCTGTGCACTACCCTTCCAGGCAGGACCTCCAAGGGACGCTGCTTAGTACTGGGATATCCCAGCCGAGGTGAGTTTTTCCAGGAACGGTGTGTGATAATTGGGGCTGGAATTAGACATTGGGACGCCATGCAGGTGAAACATTTCTTCATGAGGCATGTTTGATAAGCTATGGTGAGAAAATACATTAGGGCTTGCAATGACAAGCTCTCCAAAATACTCAAATGCAACTCGCACAGCCAAAACAAAGAGTAAGATTTAGCCCAATGACTTGAGAAGTTTAAGCATCTCTGATCAACTTTAATTTTGGGACTATAAAATCATGTGAAGTTGACATGAGTTTGACAAACTATCTTGATGCTAATGTGTTGGATTTCATTAATTTTAGTAATTGATCATCCACTGACTGCTTGAAATTGCACATAAAACATGGATATAATTTGAAAATGCACAAAGCTCATGATTACCAACATCGTACTCAAATACCAACAGATGTGCAATTTTCTCCTAAGGACTTTTTGAACAAAAATTTTGCAAATATGCAGTTGAATCCTACAAGTCACAGTGGTTTCAGAATACAATTAATGACTGTATTACAAGTGAGAAGTAGCATAAGCTAATCATTAATCTTGCCTTTACTTGCCAGACTAAACCATCAATTGTAAAGACTGTGCAGAGGTGTCCCATGAGATTATACTGATGTACCTAATTTCTCCAATCAAACGCAGAATGCAGAACAGAGTTTGATAACTTTACAGATGAGACTAATCTCCTTGCTTGGTAGCTAAAGCTGATAAAACAACCATGGCATTATGGAAGAACCTAGACAAAATTTGTGATTGTAACTTGGAATGGATATGTGGAGAGTGTTACTAACTAGGAGAAACAATTGAATAACTCTCAAGGAATTATGTCAAACCTGTAGAATAAGGACCGAAATCTGACTGTGTGATATATCAATGACACACAATATACATCATCACAGGAAGTGATGCAAACTTGTAGAAAAATGATGAGATGTTCTTTAAATAAAGTTAATATTTTTCTTCCATCAGCAGAATTTGTAAATATTTTTAGGAGCATACCAAGAATATTATAAAACAAACTCACATAGATAGTCCAACAGATTGTACACAGAGTCATACAGCACAAAACAAACCCTTCAGCCCATTGTGTCTGCGCCAACCTAATTACGCTAATTTCACTTTCTAGCAATTGACCCATAGCCTCGAATGTTATAACATTTCAAGTGCTCATCCATGTACCTATTAAAAGTTGTGAGATTTGCTGCCTCTACTATCCTTCCAGGACGTGTATTCCAGATTCCCACCACTCTCTTGTTGAAAACATTTTTATTCAAATCTACTCTAAACCTCTTGAACTTCACCTTTAAATTACGGGCCCTCATTATTGACCTTCCAACTAAGGGGAACAGCAGCTTCCTATCCAACCTGAACTAATGTTTAGTCATTGCAGAGCAGTAATCAATAAAGCAAGGAACTATATTCCCAAATTCATCTCAGGAACTTATGCTGAAACCTTATAATGCTTTAGCCTGGTTGCAATTTAAGTACTATATTGAGTTCTGCTTGCTCAGGCATCAGTGAAACATCCAAGTCCATTAAGTGATGCACAGAAAGGACACGAGGGTAATGGTGTGTGCCAGAGAACTGAGTTGAGAGAAAAGATGCTCATGCTTTACTACTGTAAAGTGGTGAATGACAGGGAAGCTAATGGATGAATATGATACCATGAGGAACAATAAAGTTCAATTGGGAATCATACTTCATGTTGACACCATTATTTTGTTAGCATTAGATTTGCATTTATATAGAGTCTTGTATGACCTCAAACATTTCCAAAGCATTTTACAACCACTGAAGCACTTTTGCACTTAAAATGCTGGTTATGTGGCTGATAATTTGCACACATTAACATCCCACAAACTACATTTTGTTACAGACCAAATAAACATTTGTTTTACGTAGAGAGAGGGATAAATATTGGCCACTGGAAGGAACTCCCCTTTTCGTCTTTGAATTGTATTGTGGATCTTTTATACCTGAGGAGGGACACAGTTCCTTGATCTAACATATTGTTGAAAAGACAGTTAAACCTAGTCATGCAGCAAGGAGGTATAGACACAATTTTGGAAATAATCTAGCGCAGGCACAAAGGCAAAAGATACTTGTTCACATAAAGTGTTACAAAAACCTGGAATTGTCTTCCAGATCTGATAGTGGAAACAAGAAACCAAATTTAGCCAAAGAATGATTGGATAATTTGTGGGGTGACAACAGCTTTCTATGGAAGAAAGAGACTATACATAAAATTGTTTCCTTCAGCTGTACTACATATTCTTGACGGCACAGATTTCTATTAAAACCATAGCTCTCAAATCTCTTAAGTTGTAAAAAGAATGAAAAAGATAATACATGAGCTTTATTTTCAAAATGCCATAATCTATTTGGGAGGCATTGCTAGTGAATGACAATGTAAAACAATGAAGTCAGAATCCACACAAGGAACATAAATCAAATATTTGTCACTCACTATCACTGCAAGTATTGTAATGATTGAAAATAGCCGGTAATGTTGACCTGGATTTTTCAAAGGCCAGAGAGTTGATATTTGAGCACAGATGGGAGTTTCACATTACGATTCTATGGAATCCCCATCATTGCAGGTTTTGAAGGATTTACTCAAGAAATGAAGATTCTAATGAGAATCCCTCCTCTGCGTGAGATTTCCACTCCTTGGAAAATGCAGCCTATTATTTTAAATCACAGTGGCCTGATTATGCTTGTTGGAGAGATTTTGCACATTGCTTTTTGCTACAGTGAATGTCTAACCTTTTAACTGAGCCACTCAACTGGTCAAAGTATTTTCTTGTACAGCATTACAGAATTCGGTTTAGTCTGGGCAATTCTAGCAGAACTTCAATACCCTTATTGAGAAGTCACTTTTTGTGACTGACGTAACTTGGTCTTTTAACCACATTGACATTAATTTATATTATGTGATATTTCAGATCTGCAGTCTGGATCACAGATTTGTCCAAATAATTGGCTCTACTTTTAAAATGTCAATGACTTGACTCCTAATGAATGTGGCCTTGAATACTTTAGTCTGCCATTTGTACTCTTGTTAGTTTAACAACAAACATCAAAGGTGTACTGAAAGTTCTGAAAGTCTTTCTGTAAACGAACACAATTCTTCAAACAATGATGTTGCAGTGTTGGGTATAAAGCTGACTTCAGGCAAAAGTGAAGACTGCAGATGCTGGAGATCAGAGTCAAGATTAGAGTGGTGCTAGAAAGGCACAGCAGGTCAGGCAGCATCTGAGAAGCAGGAAATTCAACGTTGCGGGCAAAAGCCCTTCATCAGGAATGAGGCAGGGAGCCTCCAGGGTGGAGGGATAAATGGGAGAGGGGTGGGGCTGGGGAGAAGGTAGCTAAGAGTGCAATAGGTGGATCGAGGTGATAGGTCGGAGGTTGGACTGTCCACCAGCCTTCTCAGACCGCTGGCTCACACATCAACCCCAGGGCATCAATGTGGACTTCACCAGTTTCCTCATTTCCCTTCCCTCCCCACCTTACCCCAGTTCCAACCTGCCAGCTCAGCACCATCCTCATGACCTGTCCTACCTGCCAATCTTCCTTCCCACCTAACAGCTCCAGCATCCTCTCTGACCTATCACCTTCATCCCCATCTCCATCCATCTATTGCACTCTTAGCTACCTTCTCCCCAGCCCCACCTCCCTCCCATTCATCTTTCCCCCCGGAAGCTCCCTGCCTCATTTCTGATGAAGGCTTTTTCCCGAAACATCGATTTTCCTGCTCCTCGGATGCTGCCTGACCTGCTGTGTTTTTCCAGAACCATTCTAATCTTGACATAAAGCTGACTCTGCTAAAATTTACTGTAACATTTTCTACAAAACCCAATGTGCTGAGTTGCTGTGATTCTTTCATCTTTTCTCTGCCAATAAAAAAAAACAAGTGGTTGAAATGTTTTCTTGGCATCTCTCTGCCAAGACAGTTCAGATTGGAAACAGGTCATAATGGGATTGATTCGATAGAGATAAAAATCAACGAGGTAAAAACTGAGTGATAGTGCTCTGAGTCACTGAATTGCCCAAACTGTGTTTTCTTGTAAAAAGCTTGGAGCTTGGACCATGGGCCTGTCGGGAGCAGTGAGTCACTAATTTGAGTCTTTTCGCCTGACATCAGAGAGCAGGGGTTTCTGGGAAAGGAGGGACTTTTTTATTTCCCTCCAGCGATATGAGTGAGTGTTTTCAAACACGAGACCCTACCTTTGTAGGGCCTCCCACTCAACCATCTCCTTTAACCTTAAACACCAGGGACACATCAGGTAAGCTTCTACATTTTTACATCCTGATAAGGGACTAGCAGGGATGGCAGTGCAGGGATAGGAATGTTCCTCCTGCATGATGTTTGAGATGAGGGATGCCATTAGTGTCCAGTTCAAGTACATCTGCAGGAAGTGCACTTAAACCTTGCTCCTCCAAAACCACATTAGGGAACTGGAATGGGAGCTGGATGAACTTTGGATCATTTGGGAGGCTGTGATAGATAAGAGTTACAGGGAAGCAGTTACTCCTAGGCACGAAGAAAGCTGGGTAACTGTTCAAAGGGGGACACAACAGTCGGTCCCCTGAAAAACAAGTATACCATTTTGGATACTGTTGGGGGGATGACTTACCAGTTGTATACAGTGGGGTGCAGGTCTCTGGCACAGAGCCTGTCCCTGTTGCACAGAAGGGAAGGAGGGAAAGGAGGAGAGTGTTAGTCATTGGGGACTCAATAGTTAGAGGATCAGATAGAAGGCTTATTGGGAACAAACGAGACTCACGGTTGGTGTGTAGCCTCCCAGGTGCCAGGGTCAGTGATGCCTTGGATCGTGTCTTTGGAGTCCTGAAGGGAGAGGGTGACCAGCCCCAAGTCATGGTCCACGTAGGTACCAACGACATAGGTAGAAAGAGGGATAGGGATGTAAGGCAGGATCTCAGGGAGCTAAGGTGGCACAATGGTTAGCACTATTGCCTCACAGCGCCAGGGACCCGGGTTCAATTCCTGCCTCAGGCAACTGTCTGTGTGCAGTTTGCACATTCTCCCCATGTCTGCGTGGGTTTCCTCCAGGTGCTCCAGTTTCCTCCCACAATCCAAAGATGTGCAGGTTAGGTGAATTGGCCATGCTAAATTGCCTGTTGTGTTAGGTGAAGGGGTAAATGTAGGGGAATGGGTCTGGGTGAGTTGCTCTTCGGAGGGTCGGTATGGACTTGTTGGGCCGAAGAGTCTGTTTCCACACTAAGTAATCTAATCTAATCTAATCTAATAAAGTGGAAATTGAGAGCCAAACAAACAGAGTTGCTATCACTGCTTTGTTATCTGTGCCACGTGATAGCAAGGCAAGGAATAGGGAGAGATATCAGCTGAGCACGTGGCTGCAGGGATGGTGCAGGAGGGAGGGTTTCAGGTACATGGATAATTGGGGCTCATTCTGGGGAAGGTGGGAACTCTATAAACAGGACAGTCTTCACTTGAACCATAAGGGTACCAATATCCTGGGTGAGAAATTTGCTGGTGCTATTCAGATGGGTTTAAACTAGCTCAGTAGGGGAATGGGAACCTGAAGTGTAGTTGCAGTGTACAGGAGGATGAGAGTATGGAGGACTGGGACAGGATTTCATGATCACAGGAGTGTGCTGGCAGACAGCAAGCTGGTTTGACATGTGTCTACTTCAACACGAGAAGTATCCGACATAAGGTAGATGAGCTTGCAGCATGGATAGGTACCTGGGACTTTGATGTTGTGGCCATTTTGGAAACATCGATAGAGCAGGGTCAGGAATGGATGTTGCAGGTTCCAGGGTTTGATCTTTCATAAAGAACAGAGAAGGTGGTAAAAGACAGGGAGGTGAGGCCTTGTTAGTCAAGGATAGTATAACGGTGGCTGAAAGAATTTTTGATGAGGACTCATCTACTAAGGTAGTATGGGCTGAGGTTAGAAGCAGGAGAGGAGAGGTAACACTGCTGTGAGTTTATTATAGGCCTCTGCAAAGTTCCAGGTATGTGGAGGTCAGGATCGGCAAAACGATTCTGGGTAGGAGTGAAAGGAACAGGTTGGTCATTATGGGGGACTTTAACTTCCCCAGCATTGATTGGAAATGCGATAATTCTAGTACATCAGATGGATCAGTTTTTGTCCAATGTGTGCAGAAGTGTTTCCTGAAGGACTGTATGTTGAAGGACCGACAACAGGGGAGGCCACACTGGATCTGGTGCTTGCTAATGAACCAGGCCAGGTTTAATGGTAGGTGAGCGCTTTGGAGAGAGTGACCATAATTCAGTTACATTTAATTTAGTGATGGAAAGGGATAGGTACATGCCACATGGGGTAAGTGCAATTATAATGCGATTAAGCAAGATTTAGGATGCATAGTAATGGGTAGCAAAATGCCGGGGATGGGGACAACGGAAATATGGAGCTAGTTTAAAGAACAGATATTGTGTGTCCTTGATAGGTATGTCCCTGTCAGGCAGGGAGGAAGTGATAAGGTAAGGAGACCATCGTTTACTACAGAAATTGCATTTCTTGTTAAGCGGAAGAAGGAGGCTTATGTGACGGTGAGATGAGATGGTTCAGATGAGGCGATAGAGAGTTACAGATTAACTAGGAAGGACTTAAAGAGAGAGTTAAGAAGAGCAAGAGAGGACATGAGCAGTCTTTAGCAGGTAGAATAAAGGTATGTGAGGAATAAAAGGATGACTAGGGTAGGAATAGGGCCAGACAAAGACAGAAGTGGGAAGCTGTGTGTGCACCCTATGGAGATCAGAGAGGTGCTAAAGAAATATTTCTCATTGGGTTTCACTCAGGAAAAGGAGAATGTTGTAGAGGAGAAGAATGTGATACGAGATATTAGACTACAAAGGATTGATGTTAGTAAGGAAGAGGTCTTATCAATTCTAGAAGGAGTGAAAGTAGACAAGTCCCCTGGGCCAGATGGGATTTATCTGAGGATTCTCTGTGAAGCTAGGGAGGATATAACAGAGCCTTTGGCTTTGATCTTTGAGTCATTGTTGTCTACAGGTTTCGTACCAGAGAACTGGAGGATTGCAAATGTTGTGCCCTTATTGAAGAAGGGCAGTAGAGATGACCCAGGTAATTATAGACCAGTGGGCCTTACATCTGTTGTAGGAAAAGTTTTGAAACGGATTATAAGAGATAGGATTTATAAGCACCTATCAAACAACAATTTGATTAGAGATAGTCAACATGCTTTCGTCAAGGGTAGGTCGTGTCTCACAAACCTCATTGAGTTTGTTGAGAAGGTGACCAAATGTAGATGAGGAGAAAGTGAGGTCTGCAGATGCTGGAGATCAGAGATGGAAATGTGTTGCTGGAAAAGCTCAGCAGGTCAGGCAGCATCTAGGGAACAGGAGAATCGACGTTTCGGGCATTAGCCCTTCTTCAGGAAATGTAGATGAGGGTAGGGCAGTTGACTTGGTGTACATGGACTTCAGTAAAGCCTTTAATAAGGTTCCACATGGTAGGCTGTTGGAGAAAATGCAGAGGAATGGGATTGAGGGTGATTTAGCAATTTGGATTAGAAACTGGCTTTCTGTAAGAAGAGAGTGTGTGGTGGTTGATGGAAAATATTCAGCCTGGAGTCCAGTTACGAGTGGCATGCCACAAAGATCTGATTTGGGACCACTGCTATTTGTCATTTTTATAAATGACTTAGACACAGGCATAGGTGGATGGGTTAGTAAGTCTGCAGATGACACTAAAGTTGGTGGTGTAGTGGACAGTGTGGAAGAATGTTACAGGTTGCAGGGGGACTTGGATAAACTGCAGATTTGGGCTGAGAAGTGGCAAATGGAGTTCAATGCAAATAAATGTGAGATGATTAACTTTGGGAAGAATAACAGGAAGGCAGAATATTGGGTCAATGGGAAGATTCCTGATAGTGTGGATGCTCAGAGGGATCTTGGAGTCAATGTGCATAGATCCCTGAGAGTTGCGACCCAGGTTAGTAGTGTTGTTAAGAAGGCAGATGGTGTGTTAGGTTATATTGGTAGAGGGATTGCCTTCCAGAGCTGTTATGTCATGCTGCAACTATACAAAACACTAGTGCGGCCACACTTGGAATATTGTGTAAAGTTCTGGTTGCCCCATTACAAGAAGGATGTGGAAGCATTGGAAAAGGTGCAGAGGATGTTGCCTGGTCTGGAGGGAAGGTCTTATGAGGAAAGGCTGAGTGACTTGGGTCTGTTCTTATTGGAAAGAAGAAGGCTCAGAGGAGATTTGATAGAGACATACAAGATGATCAGATGATTAGATAGGGTAGACAGTGAATGTTGTTTTCATAGGATGATGACATTAGCTTGTACGAGGGGGCATAGCTATGAATTGAGGGATGATAGGTTTAAGACAAATGTCAGAGGCAAGTTCCTTACTCAGAGAGTGGTAAGGGTGTGGAATGCCCTGCCTGCCAATGTAATTAATTCAGCCACATTAGGGAGATTTAAACAATCCATAGATAAACATATGAATGATGATGGGATAGTGTAGGGAGATGGGATTAGATTAGTTCACAGGTTGGCGCAACATCAAGGACCGAAGGACCTGTTCTGCCCTTCATTGTTTTATGTTCTATGTTCTAAGTAATTGTTTTAATGTTGGGATTTTGCTGTGTGCAGAGAATTCATGGATATGACTATTGTATTAGTGCCAATAAGGAAGATGAATGAGGTTCTCTCTTCCATATTGTAAGTTGCAATGTATCATTACTGGTTGTAAACTATCCACTCATCACCTTCAAATTTCTAATATATGTTATTTTAAAGGTCATGTATTCATTTACCGTTAGTAGGTCTGCAAGGATTTCTTCTTAGTTCCAGTTTAGCTACCTAATTCTTGCCAGTACATTTCTTGCTTTTTCAATGTGCAATATTAAAGAGAAAAGCCCTTGCTAACTGCTATTGAAAAAAGTTGCTAAGTGATGCTAAATCATGTAGAATCAGAGTGATGCAGTGGAGAAGGAGGCCAATTGGGCCACTCTGCCTTCGTTAGCTTTATAATTGGGTAAACAATTGGCTCCATTTCCCTGCCCTAATTAGCTCTAAATGTCTAACCTTCCATATACTGAAAAGGTAGAGGCTAAGCCTCTTTTTTATTTTTGGACTATGGACTGAAAATAAGAAAAACGGACAATGCTTTAAAAGGGGAGAATGTATTAGGAGTTTTTACACCTTTGGGAAACCATAGGAAGCTAATTGATGCCTATGAGGCAATGTTATTTTTTGGGGCACTGAGTCCAGGTAATCCGGCATCATCTGTTGTGGGATCAGGAGAGCTTAGCATAGTAACAGCCTTCTGATTGCTCAGGATGCTGCTTAATACAGACTCTGTGAGGGAAATGAAACAGAGAGAAGTAAGGAAACCTCTAGAAGTTGGCTGATCAATCTTTTTATCTTCCCTATCCTGTAAAATGAGCCGAAAAACTAAACTTTGATGATGCTGAAAGAAATAATATGAAGACCCAAAGGCAATCAGAAACACCCTGTGTACAACAAAGTAACCAGCGAACTATAGGTTAAACATCCCCGTGCAGATGCCATTGCAACTTCATCAAGGAATCAAAAGGATTGTGAAACCAACACATCGAGTTTTGAGACTTGGACTGATGACACACAGCCCCTGTATACTTTCTTCTCCTCTGATTCATAATAGTTGTGTTTTTGATTATATTTTTCCTTTGTGTGTCTGTGTATATGTCTGGAAATTTTTAACAGGAGTAAAGTTTAAGAACAGTAAATTTTCTTTTATTGTTCTTGATAAAATTAATAGTGTTATTAGTCCAAGATCAAATCACATCTAACCCATTGTTTTGATCCAGAAGATCAAATTACATGGAATCCATGGAGAGCTGGCAGGTTGGATGCAAAATTGTCATAGAAGACAGAGATTAGTGTTAGAGGGATGTTCTTTTTCTCTTTGGAGGTCTGTTTCACATGGATCAGTGCTGGGACATCTGTTATTTATAATCTATACAAATGATTGAGATGAAAATATAGGTGGTCTGATTAGAAAGCTTGGTGGAGATATGGATGATGAAGAAGGATATCACAGGATGCAGCAGGATGTAGATCAGCTGGAAAGTTGGGTGGAGAAATAGCAGATGGAGTTTAATCCAGACAAGTGTGAGGTGGTGTATTTTGGAAGGTCAAATGCAAGGGGAAAGTATACTATAAATGGCCAGAATCTGAGGAACATTGATACACAGAGGGATCTTGGATTGCAAATCATAACTCCCCGAAAGTGGCAACATAAGTGGATAAGGTTGGGGCATTGAATATAAATGTTAGCAAGTCATGTTGCAACTATATAAGGCCATATTTGGAGAACAGTGCACAGCTCTGGTCACACACTAAAGGAATGATGTGCAGGCTGCTTATTTATATGTCTATTTAAATGCTTTCTCAATTTTTCTATCGTAACTGCTTCTAGCTTCTAGCATCTCTCCTGGCAGCGCATTCCAGGCACCTATTTCTTTTTGTGTAAAAACCTTTCTGTGCAGGTGTTTTAAACTTTCCTCTTCTCACCTTAAATCAAATCCCTAATATTTGACATTTCTACCCAGAAGAGACCCTGACTATCCATCGTGCCCCTCATAATTTTATATATTTTTATCAGGTCACCATTCAGCCTTTGACACAATAGTGAAAACAATCAAAGTTTCTCCAACATCTGAGTCAGGAGAGCCAGGTTCAAGTCTGACCGGCACCTGTGGTGTGTAATAACATCTCCGAACAAATTGATGAGAAAATATTGACAAGAGAGACCGAGTACTACAAGTAGTAAGGCATCAGAGTCAGGTCAGGCTGAGTTACAGTTAAAGCAATTTGAGCAGGAGAAACAAATTAAAGCAGCTTGAAAGCCAAAAAAAAAATTGAATATAAGGAAATAGAATTCCGAACAGCAATAGAATTGAAAATGACAGAGAAAAAATTGAAAAGATTTCAAGCTTGAATAGAAAGTGAGAAAATGGACACTTCAGGAGAGAGATAGGAATACCAGTATAAAAAAAGCCCAGTTCCAGTGTAGACTCTAATAGGGAATATCCTACCCATAACCTAATGGCCAATAATTAAACGTTTTTTGACAGGCATTATCAAAAATTGTCAAAAACGATGTTGAGGCTTTCTTTATGTTGTTTGAGAAAGTAATGGACAAAATTAGGTTTTGAGAGTCCTTGTTCATTGAATTAGGGGTAATAGGGGCTGGAGTATAGAAATAGGGAAGTCTTGCTAAAACTATACACGGCAGTAGTCAGATCACAACAGGAAAACCACGAAGAGTTTCGGTCCCCTTATCTAAGTAAAGATGTACTAGCATTGGAGACGGTCCAGAAAAGATTAACTAAGCTATAACCAGGTATGGAGGGACAATGTTATCAGGGGGTCCGTTCAAGATTAGTCAGTGGTGGATGAACCATGAGGTGAAGGACCTGTTGATGTTTGTAATGGGGTAGCCCAGTGCAAGGGAAGTGCAGCATAACCTAGCAAACAAATTTTAAATGCCATAAGCAGATCTAAGCATTTGCCTAGAATGAGAGTAAGGTTAAATTAAGAATTTTTTAAGAACATTGCTGAGAACACTGCTGTCTTGTTTTCAGTCATGATACACCTCGGCTTTGTGCCATTCTGTAAAATGAGAAAAAAAGATAAAAATCACACAACACCAGGTTATAGACCAACAGGTTTAATTGGAAGCACACTAGCTTTCGGAGTGACACTCCTTCATCAGGTGATTGTGGAGGGCTCGATTGTAACACAGAATTTATAGCAAAAATTTGCAGTGTGATGTAACTGAAATTATACATTGAAAAATTGATTGTTTGTTAAGCCTTTCATCTGTTAGAATACAGTGATAGTTTCACTTCTTTCATGCGTAAATCACAAAACCCTTTTTTAAAAGTTGCATTCTCTGGTTAGCTGTTAACAATGGTGATAGCTAGACAATATGTTGAAGGTGTTAGCCACCTGTGTTCTGATGTTTAGATTGATTCTAATCTAAAAAGTGAGATAACAGAGTTTTACATAAATTCATGCAGATTTTGAGATCAGAGTTCGACATGAATGTATGCAGTTTTTGAGCAACGTGCAATGTAACTCTGCAAGTACAAATTCACCCCACAAAATATATGTGTGCAATGAGAATGCAACTTTAAAAAAAAGGGTTTTGTGATTTACACATGAAAGAAGTGAAACTATCACTGTATTCTAACAGATGAAAGGCTTAACAGACAATCAATTTTTCAATGTTTAATTTCAGTTACATCACACTGCAAATTTTTGCTATAAATTCTGTGTTACGATCGAGCCCTCCACAATCACCTGATGAAGGAGCATCGCTCCGAAAGCTAGTGTGCTTCCAATTAAACCTGTTGGACTATAACCTGGTGTTGTGTGATTTTTAACTTTGTACACTCCAGTCCAACACCAGCATCTCCAAATCATGAGAAAAAAAGAGTTTACCTCAGTCAATGCAATGGTAACAGTGAACTGTTTCTATGTGTGAGTAAGTGAAATGAATCCATGTTTACAAGGCCAACTAAATCAATGGATATGAGCATAAATTAATATATTGTATTGCTCAGTTATTGATTACACAAGGTCGTATAATGTTTGGAAAAACTGGATTTCATACTTTTGTGAGAAATGCTGATGTAACAGCTTTAATAGTTAAGTTGCAGTTTGTCATGGCACTGAGAGAAAGGGAATTGCATTCAGACCTCCAAAAAAGTATTCAAACAAGACAGGTCTCTCTCACTCTCTCGCTCACTATCAGTGAACAAGAAACAGCACTCAAAATCTTTGAAAAGAAGAAAAAGAAGTTTGGAGGGCTAATCGGGACCATGAAATGTCCTTGGCAAGTAAAATTAGGGAGAATCCCAAGGCATTTTATATGTAGTTTATGAGCAAGAGGGTAGCCAGGGAAAAAATAAGTTCACTCACAATCAAAGAGGGGAATTTATGCATGGAACCAGATGAAGTGGGTGAGTTTGGGGCGGTATGGTGGCTCAGTGGTTAGCACTACTGTCTTACAGCTCCAGGGACCCGGGTTTGATTCCAGCCTTGAGTGACTGCCTGTGTGGAGTTTGCATTCTCCCCATGTCTGCATGGGTTTTGTTTGGGTGCTCTGATTTCCTCCCAGCGTCCAAAGATGTGCAGGTCAGGTGAATTAGCCTAGCTAAATTTTCCATGGTGTTCAGTGAGATGTAGGTTAGATGCCTTAGCCAGGGTAAATGTGGTGTAATAGGGTAGAGGAATGGGTCTGGGTGGGATGCTCTGCGGAGGGTCGGTGTGGATTTGTTGGCCAAAGGGCCTGTTTCCACACTGTAGGGATTCTATGATCTTCTATGATCAAGTTTAATGAATGCTTCACATCAGTTTTCACCAGGGAAAAGGACATGGATGATGGTAAGGTTAGTGATGGGGTTGTTGATATTGGAGGGCATGTTGATGTAAAGAAGAAGGAAGTGTTGGATATGTTGAGAAACATGAAGGTGGGTAAGTCGAGAGGCCTGATAGAATTGACCATGATGCAGAAGGAGCCAAGCAGGGAGATTATTTGGGCCCTGACAGATATTTCTGGATCTTCTTTAGCTACAGGCCAGGTTGCAGATAAGTGCAGAGTAGCCAGTTTTTTTCCTTTGTTTAAGAAGGGTAACAGAGATAATCAGGGAAATTACAGACGTGGGCCTTACATCAGTAGCAGGAAAGTTATTAGAGACGATTCTTAGGGATAGGATTTACTCATGTCATGACAGGATTTGGAGAAGAATGGACTTGTAAGGGATAGTCAGCACAACTTTGTGCCAGGAGGTTTTGTCTCACATATTTGATTGAGTTTTTAGAGGAAGAGACAAAGTTGATTGATGTGTGCAGGGTGGTGGATGTTGTCTGTATGGACTTTACTAAAGCACTTAACAAGATCTCTGGTGGTAAGTTGGTCCAGAAGATTTGGTCACATGAGACCCAGGGTGAATTGGTAAATTGAATACAAAATTAGCCATAGAAGACAAGGGTAGTTGTGGAGGGGTGTTTTTCTGACTGGACATCTGTGATCTTGATGTTCTGCAAGGATCAGTCTCAGAATCTCATGAAAATGTAAGTGGTCAGATTAAAAGGTTAGTGGAGTTGTGGATAGTGAGGAAGGTTGTCACATGGATATAGCAGGATGTAGAAACTTGGAAATTTGGGTGAAATAATGGCAGATGGGGGTTAATTAGAAAGTGTCATTACTTTGGAAGGTCAAATGCAAGAGGAAAGTATACAGTAAATGGCAGGACCCTTTGGAACATTGACATATAGGGGGATCTTGGGTTCCAAATCCATAGGTCTTCGAAACTGGATAAAGTGGTAAACAATGCATACGGCATGCTTGCCATCATTGATAAGAGTGTTGAGTACAAAAGTTGACAAGTCCTGTTGCAATTGTATAAGACTCAGGCCAAATTTGGAGTATCGATTACAGTCCTGGTCATCACATTAAAGGAAGGATGTGGAGGCTTTGGACAGTACAAACAAGATTTACCCGATGTTACCTGGATTGGAGTATTTTAGCTATAAAGAGATTCATAGAGTCATATTATCCCTCATCGAAAACACCACTCCCTCTACTCTCTTACCACCCTTTCTATTTTTCCTACAGCATTTGTATCTTGGAACATTAAGCTGCCAATCCTGTCAATTGTTGAGCCACATCTCTGTAATTGCTATGATATCCTAGCCACATGTTCCCAAACATGCCCTAAGTTCATCTGCTTTCCCTTTAGGCCTGTTGCATTGAAATAAATGCAAACTTATTTATCAATCCTATCTTGTTCTCTGCTTTTTTTCTGCCTGCCCTGACTGTTTGACTTGCTCCTTTTCCCAACAGTACCAATCTCAGACTGTTCCCTTCCCTCATTATTTCCCTGGGTCCCATTCATCCACCTTACTAGTTTAAATCCTGAGCAGCTCTAGCAAATCTCCTTGCCAGTAAATTAGTCCCCTTCCAATTCATGTGCAATCTTTCATTCTGATACAGGTCACCTCCATCCCAGAAGAGATTCTAATGTTACAAAAATGCAAAACCTTCTCCCCTGCACCAGCTCCTCAGCCATGCATTCCTCTGCTCTATCCTCCTCTTCCTACTCTCACTAGCTCATAGTAACGGGAGTTATCCGGATATCACTACCCTCGAGAACCTCCTTTTTAAATTCCTGCCTAACTTTCTCTTATCCCCCTCAGAATCTCATCCTTTTCCCTTGTCATGTTGTTAGCTCCAATGTCTACAATGACCTCCTGCTGGTCCCTCTCCCCTTTGAGAATATTGAGAATATGCACTCTCTCCTGGATATCCTTGATCCTTATGCCAGGGAGGCACCACGTTATTCTGATTTCTTGCTGTCGGCCGCAGGAATATCTATCTGTGTCGCTGACTAGAGAGTCCCCTATCACAATCAATCACTTGGAACCTGAAGTACCCCTCATTACATTACAGCCAGTCTCTGCTGTTCGTGCTACATCCTCCTGAATGTCCATCACTCTCTATAGTTTCCAAAACAGCATAATTGTTTGAGATGGGGAAAGGCCACAGGAGATCCCTGCACTACCTACTTACATCTTTTACCTTTCCTGGAGGTAGCCCATCTACTTGATCTGTGGTTTTTCTCCCTTTCTATCACAGCCCCAAGTCCCTGTAATTCCTCATTACCTCTAACTGCCCCTCCAACTGGTCCATGCAATCTGATAGGATTTGCAAACAAACACCAAGTGCAGACATAATCACCAATAACATGGATACCGTCCCTTATCTCCCACATCCACCAGGAAGAGAGCACATCACTCTGCTAAAGGCCATGTTTGCACCTTAACAATCTACAGACCCAGAAAATAGCACAGTCTTACTGCTCTAAAAAACACTGCTCCAGACTAACAAAGTACCGGTGTTTTATATTTTTAAAATTTAATCAAGAGACAGATCTCAATGAAACATATAATCAAAAAACAACCCATTCTACTCACTATTGTAGATTTACAAAGAACAGCATGGTTACACTTAAAAGCTATGCACTTATCTGCTCCAATGCTGTGAGCTCCCCCACACAGGTTCTCCAAGCTCAGTTATGAATGTCGCCGTTTGTTAATCTTTCTTAGACGCACTTCAAAGTCCAGAGATATTTGAACTGAAATAGGAAAGGTAGTAACTGTGCAGATTCACTGCTGTGTCAGACAGCAGTGTAGGTTTCTTTCTCGTTGGATTTGCTGACCACCTGGTCACTGTGGACTCTTTCTCCTTTTAAAGTGCCATTAGAGGTTGGACAAACTTGGATTGTTTTTATTACAGCATTGCAGGTTGAAGGAAGACATGATGGAAGTATATAAAATTATGAGAGGCATGGAAAGGTGGATAGTCACTCTTTTTCCCAGGGTGGAAATGTCAAATAGTTGCGAGCATAGGTTTAAGGTGAGAGGGGTAAAGTTTAAAGAAGATATGTGAGCCACAGTTTTTACATAGAGGATAGTGGGTGGAATGTGCTGCCAGGAGAGGTGATAGATGCAGATAGAATAGTAATGTTTAAGAGGCAGTTAGACAGACACATGAATAGGCAGGGGTCATAGGGATAATTACTACATGCAGGAAGATGGAATTGGTGTAGAATGGCATCATAGTAGGTGCAGACATAATGGGCCAAAGGGCCTATTCATATGCTGTACTGTTCTACATTCTGACTCAAGAAAATTCGTAGGTCCAACTGACCAGCTACAGATTCAAGAATCACCATTGTCAGCAATAATGCAACACCATCACCAGCTGAGTTGGACCAGAGCGTCTGTTTCCATGCTGTATATCTCTATGACTCTAAACCAAAAAAACTATGGAAAAGTCAGTTCATTATACTCCTGCTGTTTGGACTCTTGATCCATAGAATTTGTTTCTTTTTTCCCATGTTTCCCACCCATGAGAGTTCTATTGAACTGTCTGCCTTACCTGGCTATTTGTGAATAGTCCTCTTTGTGAATGAATATGTTCATGTTCGGATTTAGGGAGAGTTTACTTTACATTTGCATGTTGTTATGGACTAGGCCAACCACACCAAAACATTCTTAAGCAGGCAGCCCCAGACCATAACATTGTAATTTGTTTCGGCAAGTGAAAATTACCTGGAGTAAGATAGCTAGGTTGACTACTAGATTTTAAAACACACGAAAATCTATTCACAAAATTACACAATTAAACACAAAGAACAGAATAAAGAACCCTTCAGAACTCAGCCTATCCAACTAGACTAAATCATGTTGTTCCGAATATACACAACATTCCCAATAAGCAAACCCCCTTTAAAACCCAGTATAAATGGAACGCATGCTTACAGGTTGAAGTTGAAGGGCAGAAAATAGAAAGAGTTTCCACACAGCTCCCTGTTGACCTTCCCAGTTCAAGAATGAACTACAACTGCTCAGGCCAGCTAAAGAGCTCTCAATCTGTTTATACATAAACAAAAGGTCTCTCAAGATCCTTTTCATCTCTGTACCAAACCAGACTGATTAGAGCCCAGCCTGGTTTATTGCCCCTCTGAAAAAAATCAAGGACAAAGTCTCCTTGAGCTAAGGAACACCTTTTAGAAAAAAAAGCGACTTGCTTTGTGACAATATTAATAATTAATAATCCAATTTTGCCATATGTATGTATTTTATGTTCTTGTTTATTGATGAGATCTGGTGTGAATTTCTTTTATCTTAAAAGTGGTCAAAAGTAGGCACTTTAGCCTTCACAATGATTAAAATGGTCATTCATAAGAACTTGTGGAAATGTGGAGCTTGATTAATAGCTCATTCTTCTTATTTTAGTCACAATATGCTAGAATTGTGAAATAAAACAATAATAACAGAAACATTGGGAAGTCCCAACACATCATGAAGCATCATCACAGAAAGGATCAAAATTTTACATTGTATGATCATTTGTAAATCTTGTCCATCAATAATCTCCTTGTAGGTACCCAGGTTAGGTTCCACCAGGTCAACTTGGCATTAGAGTTTGTTACAATCTTGGTTCAAGCATGAATTAAAAGTCTGAATTCCAGAGTTGAGAATGACAATCCTTTACAATAAAGCTGTATTTGACATGGTGTGGCGTCAAAGAGCCCTAACAAAATTTAAGTAAATGGAAATCAAGGGAAACTTTATGTTGGCTGGTGTCTTACCTAACACAAAAGAAAATGTTCTTGATTGTTGGAGGCCAATCATTTCAGATCCATAATTTCACTGCAAGAGTTCTTCACCATGACGTCTTAGGCTCAACTAGCTTCATCAATGACGGTCTTTTCATCATAATGCCAAAAGTGTGAATGTTTACTAATGATGACAAGGTTTGGTTCCATTCAGAACTCCTCAGATTATGAAGTAACAAGATTTAGCCAAATTCCGATTTGGGCTGAAGAGTAGCTTGTAAGACTTGTGTCAAACAATTGCCAGGTAATATTCATCTCCAACAAGAGAGGATCTAATGACAACCACAATTGGCTGAGAGGCAGGAAGCGGAGAGTAATGGTTGAGGGGTGTTTTTGCAACTGAATGTCTGTATCCAGTGGGGTCCCCCAGGGGTCAGTGTTGGGGTCTTTGTTGTTTATAGTTTATACAAATGACTCAGATGTGAATATACAAGAGTTAATCATTAAGTTTACATCTGTTACTGAAATAACTCCACACAGGCCGGAAACCTGTCACCTACTCACACTTTACTTACATGTAAAGAGTCCTTGACACTGATCCAGGTGCCACAGAGCCAGCTCTCAGAGTGAACAGAACCTCAGACACTCCTGTTTTTATCTTTCAGTTAGGGGCCTCTGGCTGGACCAGATCAACAGCGCCAATCAGGGAATTCGTTTCCTATGAGGTCCACCCGGCTGACCTCATTACAGTCAATGCAGTTACAAAAATTATTTGGGCAGTAAATAGTGAAGAGGACAGCCTTAGACTACACAAGGATCTAGATAGGCTGATCAGTTGCTAATATAATTTAATCTAGATAAATATGAGGTGAAGCACTTGGGCAGGACAAATAAGGCAAGGGAATAGATGATGAATATTAGGACCCTGGGAAATACCGCGAGACCTTAGTGTGCATATACACCAGCCCTTTAAGGTCTCAGGACAGGTCAATAAACTAGTTATGAAGGCATTTGGTATACTTGCCGTTGTTAATTGAGACAGAGAGATTAAGAACAGGGAGGTGATGCTGAAACTGCATAAAACGTTGGTTCGGCCACAGCTGGAGTATTTTGTGTAGTTGTGATACCTTCATTATAGGAGGGATATGATAGCACTGGAGAGGATACAGAGGAGATTGACTAGAGTATTGCCTGGGCTGGAGAGTTTCAGTTATGAAGAGAGATTGGACAATCTGAGGTTGTTCCCTTAGAGCAGAACAGATTGAGAGGGAACATGATTGTATAAAATTATGAGGGCATACATAGGATAGACAGGAGGAAACATTTTCCATTGATGAAGGGATCAATATTAGGGGCATAGATTTAAGGAAAGGGGCAGAAGGTTTAGAGGAAAACCATGTTAGAACAAAGAACAAAGAAAATCACAGAACAGGAACAGACCCTTCGGCCCTCCAAGCCTGCACTGATCCAGATCCTCTAACTAAACAAGCCGCCTATTTTCTAAGGGTCTGTATCTCTTTGCTCCCTGCCCATTCATGTGTCTGTCTAGATACATCTTAAATGAAGCCATCATGCTCACCTCTACCACCTCTGCTGGCAATGCGTTCCAGACACCCACCATCCTCTGTGTAAAGAACTTTCCATGCATATCTCCCCTAAACTTTTCCCATCTCACTTTGAACTTGTGACCCCTAGTAATTCCCCCACTCTTGGAAAAAAAGCTTCTTGCTATCCAACCTGTATACCTCTCATGATTTTGTAGACCTCAATCAGGGCCCCACTCAACCTCTGTCTTTCTAACGAAAATAATCCTAATCTACTAAATCTCCCTTCATAACTAGAGCCCTCCATACCAGGCAATATCCTAGTAAACCTCCTCTGCACCCTCTTCAAAACATCCACATCCTTTGGTAATTAGATTACTTACAGTGTGGAAACAGGCCCTTCGGCCCAACAAGTCCACACTGACCCTCCGAACAGCAACTCATCCAGACCCAATCCGTTACATTTACCCCTTCACCTAACACTACGGGCAATTTAGCATGGTCAATTTACCTAACCTGCACATTTTTAGGATTGTGGGAGGAAACCAGAGCACCCAGAGGAAACCCACGCAGACACGGGGAGAATGTGCAAACTCCACACAGACAGTTGCCTGAGGCGGGAATTGAACCCGGGTCTCTGGCGCTGTGAGGCAGCAGTGCTAACCACTGTGCCACAATGCCACCCACGTGCCACCATGCCACCCACGAAATGTGGCGACCATAACCATATGATAATGTGGCAACCAGAACCATATGCAGTATTCCAAATGTGGCTGAACCAAAGTCTTACACAACTGTAACATAACCTGCCAACTCTTGTACTCAATACCCTGTCCATTGAAGGAAAGCATGCCGTATGTCTTCTTGACCACCCTATTGACCTGCGTTGCCATCTTCAGGGAACAATGGACCTGAACACCCAGATCTCTGTGCATTATGGAAGTTACTCTGGCAGTTATGTAGTTAACCTGGTGTTGCAATGTATGCCCGGGATCATGTTACAGGGCTCCAGTAACAGATAATGGTAGTGCATTGTGATAGGTTAGTTAAATCACTGGAAGATGAGCTAGTGCTGAAGATGATGGTGTTGTAATATGATAGGTTAAGTGTGATGGAAGGAACCTAGTGTGGCAGACGATGATTAGCTTAGAAAGAGAAAGCAAGTCAGCATGGTTGGTTATGCTAATGTTATCCAATAAGCGTGGGAAGAATAACTGTATAAGTTGCAGGAGAACAAAAGACCTGCGGGAGCCAGAAAGCCATTTTTGTTGGCACTCACAACTTTGATTTTGCAAGATTAAAGTTTAATTTTGTGAAGGATTTTCTGCATCTCCTGGTAATTTTTTATAGAACATGAAGTGATTCTTCCACAACAACATCAATTTTCCCCAGGACTTTTCCATTTATAGCTCGCTCTTGAATTGGATCTTCCAAAATGCATCACCTCGCATTTGCCTGGATTGAACTCCATCTGCCATTTCTCTGCCCAACTCTCCAATTCATCTATTTTCTACTCTAGTCTGTGACCATCCCCATCACTATCTGCTACTCCACCAATCTTAGTACCATCTATAAACTTGCTAATCAGACCACCTATACCTTCCTCCAAATCATTTATGTATATCACAAACAATAGTTGCCCCGCATGAACCCCTGTGGTTTTACCGAGAGGTTGGTATGAATCTGGAACTCACTGCCTGTAAGGGTTGTAGATGCAGAAATTTCAGAAATATTTTAAGAGGTATTTAGATGTGCACTTGTGATGTCAAGATATATAAAGCTATGGTCCAAGTGTTGGAAAATGGGATAAAATTATTTAGGTATTGTTTTTGACTAACATGGATGTGATGGGCTGAAGGGTGTCTTTCTGTGCTGTAGATCTCTATAATTCTATCCCCTTGATTTTCAATGGAATTATCATTGCTGAATCTTTCACATTTGACATTCTGGGGGAGTCAGGTCAGAAATTAACTGGAAACAGTCCATAAATAATGTGGCTACAAGAATAGGTTAGAAGATATGTTTTTGTGTCAGGTAGCCCACCCCCTAGCTCTCAAAAACATTTCTACCCTTGCAAAAACACAATCACGAGTGTGATCATGTACTCCCCATTTCTCTAGATGAGTGCAGCTTCAACAACATTCAAGAAGGTTGACATCATCCAGGACAAATGAACCTGCTTGATGGCTGCATCCATCATATCAAGCTTTGACTGCTAGTGCTACAAGGGAGGTTTTAAACTAGATTGGCAGGTGGGTGAGATCCTCAATGGCAGGGAGGCAAGTGCAATGCTGGAAGGACATACAGTAATCAAAGATAGCAAGTTGAAGAGACAGGTCAAGGTGGGACACAACAGGGAGTAAGGAATGCCTGTTGGATTAAATTGCATCTATCTCAATGCGGGTGGACTGACAGGTAAAGTCGATGAACTCAGGGCATGGATAGATACGTGAGACTGGGATATTATAGCCATTACAGAAACATAGCTAAGGGAGGAACAGGACTGGCAGCTTAATGTTCCAGAGTACAGGTGCTTCAGGCGGGACCGAGGTAGAGGAAAGAGAGAAGGGTGAGTTACAGTTTTGATTGGGGGAGTATCACAACAATAGTCAGAGATGAAATAACTGAGGGATCATCCAGTGAGGCTTTGTGGATGGAGCTGAGAAATAAGATGGGGATGGTGACATTATGGTGGGTTTACTGTAGCCCCCAAATAGTCAACGGGAATTAGAGGAACAAATATACAGGAGCAATAGGGTTGTCATAGTAGGGGATTTTAATTTTCCTAACATAGATTGGAACTGCCATAGCATTAAGGGCTTAGATGGGGTGGAATTTGGTAAGTGCGTTCATGAAAACTTCCTCAAACAATATCTAAAGACTCCTACTTGGGAAGGGACAAAACTCAAACTCCTCTTGGGAAATAGGGCAGGACAAGTGATTGAGGTTCTGGATTAGTGGTGCTGGAAGAGCACAGCAGTTCAGGCAGCATCCAAGGAGCAGCGAAATCGACGTTTCGGGCAAAAGCCCTTGAGGTGACAGTGGGGATCACTTTGGGACCAGTGACCATAGTGTGGGAAAAGATCTGCCACCCTGCCAACCCATAATAGGACCACAAAAGCAAACTTGGCCAAATTGTACCAAAAACACTCAGAATGCCTCAGCGGGGACCAAGCAGGCCGACAAGTGAAACTTGACAGCTCTCGCAGACAAGGGAATATACTTCAAGCACCCACTAACAATGACAGAGCACCACAGTTATCCCAAAGCCTCAAGGGCAGTTTCACAACCCAGCAATATCAAAGCCACACAAAGAACGGGTCAGACAGAGAGACACCACCAACAGCATTGCTCCCAGGACAGGACAATGGAAGCACCTCACCACTTCAGAGGAGACATTAGCACCTACCTGCGAAGAGGGATGGAAGTCCTGAACCGATTGACACTTTCAGAATGTTGCTTTGTGTAGAGAATTAGGACATTCCTCCGATAACTGTTTTCTGATTAGCATCATTGTAACTAGATTACTCCATTTCCAGATACATTCCAGATACATTGTATTTTCCCCATTTCTAATTACCCTCATTGTACAGGATTATTATAAAAATTGGCTTCTTCCTCAGCTCGAGGAAGAGAAATTCTGATCTACCTGTACAGACTATCAGTTCTGTGTCAGCCTAGTCACTTTCTCTTCCAGCCATATTGCTTGTAATAAACAGCATGTCAATTTTGTCCGATTTGGTTTGTGTGGTCTCTACTTTAGTGGGCAAATTTCTCCGACACATAGTCATATTAATTTCAAAATAGTAATGGAGAGGATAAAACTGGTCCACAGGTTCAAGTTCCAAATTTGGCCAAGGTGAATTTTGATGGAATTACACAGGAGCTTGCAGGGCTTGATTGGAGTTGATTGTTTATAGGCAAAGGGACCTCCAGCAAGTAAGAGGCCCTTAAAAGTATGATAGCTAGAGTTCAAGGTCTATATGTTCCTATGAGGATAAAAGGCAAGATTGGCAGGAATATGAAACCCTGGATGTCAAGAGGTATTGAGGCTTTGATCAGAAAAAAGAAGGAAGTATGGTTCAGGTACAGGCAGCTGGGATCAAGGGAATCCCTGGAGATATAGACAGAATACAGGAGTTTACTGAAGAAGGAAATCAGGAGGGTAAAAGGGGGTGTGAGATTGCTTTGACTAAGAAGTTTAGGGTAAATCCAAAGAGATTCTTTAAATATATTAAAGGAAAAAGAATAACTACAGAGAGAATAAGGAACAAAGTGGAAATGTATGAGTGGAACCACAGCAGGTGGGTGAGGTCTTCAGTGAATATTTCTTCTCTGTGTTTACCATGGAGAAAGACATGAAGACTTTGGAACTTGGGTAAGTTTATGGGGATATCCGAGGGACAGTCCATATCACAGTAGAGGAGGTGTTGGATGTATTAGAATGTTTGAAGGTGGATAAATCTCCTGGTCCTGACCAGATATATTTAAGAATCCTGCAAGAGGCTAGAGAAGAAAATGCACGGGCCCTGGCTGATTTACTTGCATCATCGTTAGCCACGGGTGAAGTCCCGGAAGACTGAAGGGCAATGAATGTTCTGCCCTTTTCAAGAAGGCCTATAAAGAAAAACCTGTGAATTACAAACCAGTAAGCCTAACATCTTTGGTCAGTAAGTTATGTGAGAAGATTCTGAGGGATAAGATATACATTCATTTGGAAAGACAGGGTTTGATTAGGAGCAGTCAGCATGGCTTTATGCACAGGAGTTCATGCTCACAAATTTGTCAGAGTTCTTTGAAGAAGTGGCCGGGAAGGTTGATGAGTACAGGGTGGTAGACGTAGTTTATATGGATTTCAGTAAGGCCTTTGATAAGGTTCCACATGGTAGGCTGCTTTGGCAGGTTAGATCGCATGGAATCTAGGGTAAGCAGGCAAATTGGATACACAATAGGAAGCAGAGGGTAATAGTGGAAGGATGCTTGTCAAAGTGGAGGTCTGTGACAAATGGAGTGCCTCAGGGGTTGATGCTGGGCCCATTGCTGTTTGTTATCTATATCAATTGGATGAGAACGTACAAGAATGATCAGAAAGTTTGCAGAAGACACTAAAAAAGGTGGTATCATGGACAGTGACAAAAGTTATCAGAAATTGCAGTATGACCTTGATCAGCTGGGGATGTGGGCCAAGAAATGGCAAATGGAGTTTAATATAGATAAGTGTGAGGTATTGCATTTTGGAAAATAAAATCAAGGTAGGAGTTTCATGGTGAATGGTAGCTCCTTAAGGAGAATAGTGAAACAGAGGGACCTTGGAGTTCAGGTGCACGATCCTCTGAAAGTAGTCACAGGTAGACAGGGCAGTGAAGAAGGCCTTTGGCACACTGGCCTTCATCAGTCAGGGCACTGAGTATAGAAGTTGGAAAGTTACATTGCAGTTGTACAGGACACTGGTGAAGTTGCAATTTGGAGTATTGTGTTCGGTTTTGGTCACCTTGCTATAGGAAGGATGTTACTCAACAGGAAAGACCGCAGAAGAAATTTACAAGGATGTTGCCAAGACTCTATGGTCTGAGTTGTAAGGAGAGGTTGGACAAGATAGGACTTTTTTCTTTAGAAGGTAGGAGATTGTGGGGGGGATCTTATAAAAGTAAGATCATGAGCGGCATGGATAGGGTGAATGCACTCAGTCTTTTTCTCAGAGTTGGGCAATTGAGTTCAAGTGGGCATCAGTTTAAGGTTAGAGGGGAAAGAATAAATGGGAACCTGAGGGGCAACCTTTTTTACACAGAGGGTGGTATGCATATGCAATAAACTGTCAGTGGAAGTAATTGAGGCGGGTACATTAATGACATTTAAAAGGCACTGGACAAATACATGGATGGTAAAAGTTGAGAAGGATATGGAGAAAGTGAGGACTGCAGATGCTGGAGAGCAGAATCAGGAATGTGATGGAAGAAACGCTCAGCAGGTCAGGCAGCATCTGAGGATCAGGAAAATCAGTGTTTTGGGCAAAAGCCCTTCATCAGGAATGAGGCATGATGAAGGGCTTATGCCAGAAACATTGATTCTCCTGCCCCTCGGATGCTGCCTGACCTGCAGTGCTTTTCCAGCACCACACTCTCAACTTAGAAGGATATGGGCCAAGTGAAGGGAAATGGGTTTAGCGTGGATGGACATTTTGGTCAGTTTGGGCCAAAGGGCCTGTCTCCTTGCTGTAGAACTCTATAATTTTATGATTCTATGACTGCCTCCACCACCAGCCCACCTACAAAACACACTGGTCTCTTTGGTAGTACCTTCCAATCAAGTAAATAGACAAGTGCAGCAGATGCATGAATTCCTCTCAAATCAGGCATCTTCTGACTTAGAGCTATATTGATATTGGGTAGTGACATTTGAGATACTGAAATTATAATGATATACCGAAGTGAGTTGCACTGAGTTTGCAAACAGTACAAGCTATCTAACTTAAGGGAAGTCTCAAGGATTTCTTTCAGTAAATGTGACATTTTATTTGCAAGCTTCAATATCCTGTTGAGCATTTCATTGTTGACATCTGACACCTTTCTTTTGCTATTACCCAGAACAACAACACTTTGACAGCACAGTGAATTCCCGATTCCTTATTTTGTTAATGGAATTTTTTCGACTGACATTGCATTAAAATATCTGATGTCACATTGGCAACTACAGGGTAAAAAAACCATTATTTCAGAATGCCAAGAGTTTTCACATTATAATTAAATCATCACCTTGGTTTATCCATCCATGTATTTCAGGGAGATGCACCCTATGAATTATTAAAAGTTTCATGGGAATTACCATGGGAGAGGGTCTACCAACTAAAGGATTACTATGATGATCCATATTCCACAGAAACATAAGCTAATCACTTATCAAGTCAAATATGCAGTATTCTGGAATTATGAAAATATATGTTGGAGAAATGAAAACTAACTATCACTATGTTACATGACTGAAGCAAACAGTTTCGGCTAAGTACACATTATATTAAGAACATTCATATAAAAAACATTAACAAATCATTTGTAAAGCTCACTTTATTTCATTGGTGTTTCCATTCCTTTAAATTTGAAAATATTTTCAGTACATTTTAATCTTTTTGGTAGCATGCTCTCCAGATTGAAATTGTTCTCTAGATTTCCGTTTTTAAAAACAGAAACTTAGCAAATCTGGCAGGATGCAAACAGAATTAAACTATCGAATTCCATGACTCTTCTTCAAAGCTGAAAAGGGCTGGAAAGTGATGGGATTTATGTTGTTAACAAAAGGGGAGGAGTGAGTGGAAAATATAGCAAGAGTACACCAAGTAAAAGACAAGAGGATTGTTAATGGTAGTTAAGGAGTGATCTTAATGTAAAATACACATTAGTGATGGCTGTGGATAGGATTCTGGATCAATGGTGCTGGAAGAGCACAGCAGTTCAGGCAGCATCGAGGAGCTTCAGCAATATCGTGGATAGTCAGACCAAACCCACACAAATAAGACAGGAGGTGGGGGTGGGGTGTAATTAACATCAACAGAACAGTATTCATTTTCTGAAGTTGTCTCGCAGAGCGCATTAGGGAACATCTCCAGGATAACCACAACAATCAACCCCACTGCCCCATGACCCAACATTTCAATTCCCCCTCCCACTCTGCCGAGAACATGCAGGTCCTGGGCCTCCTCCACCACTCCTCCCTCACCACCTGACGCCTGGAGGAAGAATACCTAATTTTCTGCCTCAGAACACTTTAACCCCAAGGCATCAATGTGGACTACACCAGTTTCCTCATTTCCCCTCCCTCCACCTTACCCCAATTCCAACCTTCCAGCTCAGCACCATTCTCATGACCTGTCCTACTTGCCAATCTTCCTTTCCACCTATCCGCTCCACCCTCCTCTCTGACCTATCACCTTCATCCCCACCTCCATCCATCTACTGTACTCTTGACTACCTTCTCCCCAGCCCCACCCCCCCTCCCATTTATCTCTCCACCATGGGTGCTCCCTGCTTTCATTCCTGATGAAGGACCTTGGCCCGAAACGTTGATTTTCCTGCTCCTCAGATGCTGCCTGACCTGCTGTGCTTTTCCAGCACCAATCCAATCTGGAGTATGATAGATGTAAAGTGTCTAGGTGGAAAATGAGGAATTGTTCCTCCAGCTTGCGTTGGGTTTTCCTGAAACATGGCAGCAGCTCTATGATGGAAATCTTAGCTTGGGAGCAAGAAGGCAACAATCACCTGGAAAATTGGGATCATTCTTGTTGAAAGACTAGAGGTGTTCAGTAAAGGGGTCACCCTAGGGCCCCTAGGCTTTGGCAATTGATGTCTATGCTAGTTTTCTTTATAACCATGAAGATAAAGTAGAACCAAAGGAACAGGAAGAGGCCATCCGGCCGACTCCTGCAGGCTCTGAACATTGTTCATAGAATCATAGAATCAGTACAGTAAATGACCATTTGGCCCATCATGCTTGTTCTGTGAATATCAACCTAGCTTGTCACATTACCTTATATCTCCTTCTGGAGATTTTCTTATCCTGACTTCTAAGCCATTCACAATTTCTATCAGGCCAAAGTCTGCTTCAAGACTATTAATCACAGCACCTCTGTTGCAAAGATGTCTTCTCTCTGAATAAGGAGGAGAAAGTGAGGGCTGCAGATGCTGGAGATCAGAACTGAAAATGTGTTGCTGGAAAAGCGCAGCAGGTCAGGCAGCATCCAAGGAGCAGGAGAATCGACGTTTTGGGCATAAGCCCTTCTTCAGAAGGGTCATGAAGAAGGGTTTATGCCCGAAACGTCGATTCTCCTGCTCCTTGGATGCTGCCTGACTTGCTGCGCTTTTCCAGCAACACATTTTCAGCAGCTTCCCTCTGAATAAGCCTGCACACTGCCGAACTTCTTGTAGGTTATTCTGACTTTCTGTACAACTGCTATCCTATCATTAGGCAACATGGGTAAAGGAATGGGATGTTCATCAAGCCCAACCTATCATTCAACAGCTGATCTTCTATCTCAATGTCACTTTCTCACACTATTTTCATATCCCTTAAAATCATTTGTCATTAGAAATCCTTTGATTTCAACAATTGAACTTTTTCAGCTCTTTGAAGTAGAGAATTTTAAACATTTCACCACACACTGAATGCAAAAGTTCATGTAATAATAGACTTCTTACAATGAGAAGATAGGCCATTTGGCCCATTGAATCTGCACCGACACGCTGAAGACCATTCCTTCCAGATGTACACCCTCACTCTATTCCAATAACCCTGAATTTAACGTGGTGCACATCCCTGGTCACGACAGGACAATTTTGTATGGCTAATTGACCTAACCTGCACATCTTTGGACCATGTGGAGAAAATGATTTGGAGGAAAACGTGGCTGGTCTAATTAGTAAGTTGGTGAACAATACAAAGACTGGTGGAGTTGTGGATAGTAAGGAGGATTGACAGAGGATACAGCAGGATACAGTTGGAGGAATGGGCAGGAAAATGGCAGATGGATTTAATCTGGACAAATGTGAGGTGATGCATTTTGGATGGTCAAGTACAGGTGGAAATTATACAGTGAATGGCAGAACCCTTACGAGTATTGATATGCAGTGAGATCTGGGTGTGCAGATCCATAGATCACTGAAGGTGGCAGTGCAGGTAGATAAGGTAGTGAAAAAAAGGCCTATGGCATGTTTGCCTTCATTGGAAAGGGAATTGAGTATAAGGATAGGCAAGTTATGCCGCAGCTTTATAGAACTTTAGTTAGGGCACACTTGGAATATTGCATACAGTCTGGTCACCACACTACCAGAAGGATGTGGAGAGGGTACAGAAAATGTTTACCAAGATGTTGTCTGGTATGGGGGATTTTAGCTATGAAGAAAGATTGGATAGACTAAGTACGTTTTCACTGGTACGCAGGAGTTCGAGGGTGACCTGACAGAAGTTTATATGATTGTGAATAGCATAGCTAGAATGGCAAGTATGAGGCTTTTTCCCCAGGGTGGAGGGGTAATTTACTAGGGGACACAGGTTCAAGGTGCAAATGGGTTAGTTTAAAAAAGATGTGTGAGGCACATCTTTCACACGAAAGGGTGGTGAGTGCCTGGATTGTGCTGCCAGAGGAGGCGGTAGAAACAGACATAATAGCAGCATCCAAGAAGCACCTGCATGAATACATCCAGAATAGATGGAAGGGAATAGAGGGATACAAATCCTGTAAGTGAACATAGTTTCAATATGGAAGGGCAACATGTGTATACTTGGAGCCAAATGGTCTGTTCCTGTGTTGTATTTTTCATTGCTCTTTTTAACATAATCAAAGACCCCTCCCACCATGGTTATACTCTCTTCCAACCTCTCCACTGGGCATAAGATACAAAAGTTTGAACACACATGCAAACAGATTTAAGAATAGCTCCTTCTCTGCTGTTATCAGATTTACAAACAGACCTCTTATGTAATAGAGTTGATCTTTCACTGCATCTTCTCTGTAGCTGTAACACTGTATTCTGCATTCTGTTTTATTACCTGATGTACTCATGCAAGGTATGATTTGTCTGGTCAGCACGCAAAACAATACTTGTTACTATATCTCAGCATATTTGACAATAATAAATCAAATCAAATCATTCTAGTAACCACTAGCTTCTCACATGCTGACCTACTGCTCCTGTTCTCACCTCCTGCCATATAGTTCTTTTATTAATTAATGGGATTGGGCATTGCTGGTGTAGAGTATTTATTGGTCATTCCTAATATCCCTTGGGGAGGTGATGGTAAACAGTATGTTAAATAAAACTAAGTGTCCTGTTCGGCCATATTGTTTGTGAATGGTCAGAGGCAATCATGTTACACTGGGGTCTGAAGTTAGATAGAGTCCAGAACAAAAAAAGGATGACAGATTTGCTTCCTGAAATAGACATTAGTGAACTAAATGAGCAATTCAATAGTGTCACAGGTTGGAATCTTATCGGGATTTGAGCAAAATTTATAGTTGAATATGTGGCTGAATCAGATGAGAAGTTGGGAAATCTTGCTCCATCTTTTATGCTCTAGACAATAGGCATGGTGACATTCTCATTGGGCAGCTATGAGTTGGCAATTAAGGGGGAGTATTGCTTGTTGATGGCCCAAAATCATGTGAGAAAATATTCAACTTTTTATCTTACTAAACTCAGCAAACAAGCTAAAACTTAACATGGAAACCAGAGCAGGTACCTGGCGAATTCAGCTCAACACGGGCTTCAATGGACCTCCATGTTGGACACTGGGCACAAAAATATCAGGGCACACTCTTTGGCACTGGTCATGTGCAACCCACATCCATGGACAATGGCATCTGAAATCTCCCAGCTTCAAAAAATCTTCAGGGTATATCTATTGTCCACAGTCATATAGTCAATATGTCTAGTTGATAGTCAGTAGAGCTGAGGTGAGATGTTCGACAGCGTCAAGTTCCTAGGATTGATAATCACCAATGATCTGTCTTGGACCACCCACATTGATGCGATAATCAAGGAGGCACAATATCACCTCTTCTTCCTCAGGAGGCTAAGAAAATTCAGCATGTCCATCAGGAACCTCACCAACCTTTACAGATGCACCACAGAAAGCATTCTAACTAGATGCATCACAGGTTGCTATGGAAACTGCCTAGGATTACAAGAAACTACAGAGAATTGTGAACACAGCCCAGACTATCACACAAGCCAAACTTCCATCCATTGACTCCATCTACACTTCTCGATGCTGTGGAAAGGTAGCCAACATCATCAAAAACCCCTCCCACCCTGGTTTTAATCTCTTCCAACCTCTTCTGTCAGGCAGAAGGTACAAAAGCTTAACACACCTACTAATAGGTTCAAGGAAAGCTTCTTCCCTGCTGATTTAGATTTCTGAATGAACTTCTCAAATCTAATGTTGATCTTGCTTTTTGTGCACCTTCTCTGCAGTCATGACTTTGTATTCCTAACTCTTCAATCATAGAATCCCTACCGTGTGGAAATAGGCCATTTGGCCCAACAAGTCCATACTGACCCTCTGAAGAGTACCTCATTCAAACCCCCATTCCCCTACTGCTCAACATTTCCCCTGACTAATGCACCTAACCTACAGATCCCTGAACACTATGGGCAATTTAGCTTGGCCAATTCACCTAACCTGCAAATCTTTGGATTGTGGGAGGAAACCAGTGCACCCAGAGGAAACCCACACCGACACAGGGAGAATGTGCAAACTCCGCACAGACAGTCACCCGAGGTTGGAATTTAACTTGGGTCCCTGGCGCTGTGAGGCAGCAGTGCTTAATCACTGAGCCACCATGCTGCCCACACACTATGATTTGTGATCTTTTTATGGTATGATCTGCCTGTACTGCACGCAAAACTAAACTTTTCACTGTACTTAGGTATATGTAACAATAATAAATCAAATCAACTTAAATCATTTACAGTACACTTCTGCACTTCAATGCTGCACCTTGGTGTGCACCAGTCTCTATTGGTATAATGGTGCAGCAAGGACACTGTGCACGCAGGGACAAGCACCATCCTATGAACTGGAGCACGCTGCATCTCTCAGCTCTTTGCTCGCTGTCACAGCAGTTTCTCACTTAAACCATACCTGGATGCTAACAGCACCATTGCCTCACATCACATTTCCTTGTCTTTTTATGCTTTGCCACTTCAACCAGAGAGACCAGGTTTTTGTTACTTCTATATTGCCTTGCAATTTAGCAGAGACACAAAAGAAGGAAGCTGATCATGATTGCCAGCAATCCTCAGTTGAGTCAATGACATAGAAAGCCAGGTGGTGGAAAATGGAATGATCACTGGCACACCCACAGGGACTAACGTTTTTACCACACTCCATGCAGTGAAAGCTCTATAACATTAGATTCATCCAGTAGCTCTTATTACCAACTCTAGTATTTTAATGCCAGATTTTTCTAATTAATTGAAATAAATTCTCCAGCTCCTGTGCTGAGACTTGAATATTTTTTGTTCAAGAAGGGGAGTATGGATAACCCTAGTAACTATAGGCCGGTGAGTCTCACTTCTGTTGTGGGCAAAGTCTTAGAGAGAATTGTAAGGGATAGGATTTATGAACATTTAGATAGGAATAATGTGATCAAGGATAGTCAGCGTGGTTTTGTGAAGGGCAGGTCATGCCTCACAAAGCTTATTGAATTCTTTGAGAAGGTGACTAAGGAGGTGGACGAGGGTAAAGCGGTAGATTTGGTGTATATGGATTTTAGTAAGGCGTTTGATAAGGTTCCCCATGGTAGGCTACTGCAAAAAATACGGAGGTATGGCATTGAGGGTGAGTTGGAGGTTTGGATTAGGAATTTGCTGGCTGGAAGAAAACAGAGGGTAGTAGTTGATGGTAAAGGTTCATCTTGGAGTGCAGTTACTAGCGGTGTTCCGCAAGGATCTGTTTTGGGACCATTGCTGTTTGTCATTTTTATAAATGACCTGGTGGAGAGGCTAGAAGGTTGGGTGAGCAAGTTTGCGGATGATACAAAAGTCGGTGGAGTTGTTGACAGTGAGGAAGGATGTGTCAGGTTACAGCGGGATATAGCTAAGTTGCAGAGCTGGGCAGAAAGGTGGCAAATGGAGTTCAATGTAGGTAAGTGTGAGGTGATTCACTTTGGTAAGAGTAACAAAAAGATGGGGTACTGGGCTAATGGTCGGATACTTGGTAGTGTGGATGAGCAGAGGGATCTTGGTGTCCATGTACACAGATCTCTGAAAGTTGCCACCCAGGTAAATAGTGCGGTGAAGAAGGCATTTGGCATACTGGCTTTTATTGGTAGAAGAATTGAGTTCCGGAGCCCTGAGGTCATGTTGCAGTTGGCCGCATCTGGAGTATTGTGTGCAGTTTTGATCGCCATAGCAGTGGTGGACTCTCCCTCTTTATGGGCATTGGATAGGCATATGGAGGATAGTGGGCTAGTGTAGGTTAGGTGGACTTGGATCGGCGCAACATCGAGGGCCAAAGGGCCTGTACTGCGCTGTATTTTTCTATGTTCTATGTTCTATTTTAGTTTTGTTAGTCCAGGTACTGGATTACTAGTGTAGGAACATTATTTTCACTATTATTCCATTCAACAGTTATGCCATTGTGCCTAATGCCTGTTTTAAGAGCCAAACTGGGTGGCTTCGACAATGCCTAAACCAATATTAAAAATCACACAACACCATGTTATATTCCAACAGGTTTAATTGGAAGCACACTGGCTTTCGGAGCGACGCTCCTTCATCAGGTGATTGTGGAGGGCTTGATCGTAACACAGAATTTATAGCAAAAATTTGCAGTGTGATGTAACTGAAATTATACATTGAAGAATTGATTGTCTGTTAAGCCTTTCATCTGTGAGAATACAGTGATAGTTTCACTTCTTTCATGTGTAAATCATAAAACCCTTTTTTTAAAGTTGCATTCTCGGGTTAGCTGTTAACAATGGTGATAGCTGGACAATATGTTGAAGGTGTTAGCCCCCTGTGTTCTCTGTCTATGACCTGATGTTTAGATTGATTCTAATCTAAAAAGTGAGATAACAGAGTTTTACATAAATTCATGAAGTTTTTGAGCTCAGAGTTCTACATGAATGTATGGCATCTCCGAATCATAAACCAATATTGAACTATTGTCCTAAGTTATCCACCATTTTCTTCTTATGAGATGGAATCTGATTTCACCCTTGAAGTATTTAAGCTGAATTCTATAAGAGGATGTAGTTTCAAGCCACAAATGAAAGAATCATTCCCTCAGTGAGCAGAATTGCAATTTGAATAATTCTTAATGATAGCATGATCCTTATTAGGTTTAATGAAGCAAAATTGGAGCCCAACCACCAATTCTAAGAGGATTCCTAGAAAACAGAAGTAAAGACTCCTTTAATTAAGCATGAAAGCATGTTAATGAAATGTAGAAGTACTGAATGCTTTGAGAATTTCCTAAAATTACAAGCATAAATATAATTTTAATTCATAAATTTATGATCAGAGGCCACCAGGGACATTTTAGTCTCAGTCACTCAGATTGATGGGTGTTGATGCTGCGTAATTAGTATGATGAATCTGGAAAAGAGTTCTACTGAGTGTTTCAGATAGTTAAAATGTTATTCATTTTATTTTAGCTTTTAAGTGAAATATAACTTTTCACCTGCTTGGTCAGAAAAGTAAAATAGTGTTTCAACTTCTTCTCCTGACATCCTGAGCTCTTAGGATCATCTAAGTCTTTGAAATAAATGTTCTGTAGCTAAAATTCACGTGGATATCTGTGTGAATGTTTTAACTGTGTAAAAAATAGGTTTTGGTAGTTTAGATTTGCCTGGAAAATGTATAAACATTGGTGGTCTTTCAGATTTGTATGGCTATTCTTGTGGAATAGAAATTGGGTCTGTGATAGAATTGCTACTAAAAATTGGTTTGAAAGCATGTAAGTGGAAAGGTAAATAAGACTTTTCAACATAGAAAATCTTGAGGAGAGAATGAAAAGAACTTGGTTCTGTGAAGATAATGAAATTCAAAGGCAGGATAAATCCAGGTCTCCCATTTGGCTTATCCACATCTTGCTGACTGAAGCATTCTGACTAACGCTGACCTCTTCTACCACCAATCTTGTAATCTCCTTGGAAAGGCTATAAACCAACAGGCCAATAAAAAAGAAAATACTCTGATAAAAGTTTTATCAACAATCTTAGGCTACTGCAACCAGCTTATGGTATCTCATCTCTAATCTATAAAAAACACATCTTCTACGTGATGTGATCTCATTTAACAACTGGTCCAACTACCTCTTGAAGGCATGTGACCAGGGAGAATAGTAGCATAGTGGTTAGTTTACTGGACCTAATGAACCAAAGGACTAGGCTAATAAAGTGGAGTTCAAATCTCAGAATGACAGTTTAGCAATATAATTTGTTAAATAAATATAGAATAAAAATAAAAATAAGCATGAGTGATCTTTTAACTATTGAACTGTTGACAGCTGGACAGCTGATTTGCAATACAGAGTAAAGCTAACAATATGAGTTCAATTCTTCCACCAGTTAAGGTAACCATGAAGGACTCTCCCTCTCAACCTCTCCTTTGACTGGGGTATGGTGACCCTCAAGTTAAACCTCTCCCAGTAGTCTTTCTCTAATGGGAGAGTAGGACTATGATGACTTTAAATTAGAATTAGAATTCCTTCAGTGTGGAAACATGCTCTTCAGCCCAACAAGTCCTCCACATTGACCATCCGAAGAGTAACCCACCCAGACTCATTCCCCCACCCTACATTTACCCCTGACTAATGCACCTAATATTATGGACAATTTAGCATGGCCAATTCACCTGACCTGCACATCTTTGGATTGTGGGAGGAAACCAGAGCACCCAGAGGAAACCCACACAGACACGGGAGAATGTGCAAACTCTACATAGACAGTCACTCGAGGCGGGAATTGAACCCAGGTCTCTGGCACTGTGACGCAGCAATGCTAACCACTGAACCACTGTGCTGCCCCAAATTTATTTATTGTAAGAAACCCAAGTAATGCACTTGCGGGAGTAAATCTTCCTTCCTTGTCCATTCTGACCAATGAATAACTCCAGACCCACATGAGTGTGGTTGACTCCTAGCTGCCCTCTGAAATACTCCAGCAAGCCACTCATTTAAGGCCAATTATAGGGCGAGGCAATGAATGTTGATCTTACCATTACATTTCACATTATCTGAATGAATGAAAGTAAGTAGCAATGCACATGAGCTGGCGGTACATTACAGACATTCACTCTCTCGGTGAACAAAAGAGTTCAAATGGTTGCTGTGGTTTCAACAACACTAACTCTGGAACTAAAAAGAACATAGCTGCTATAGGTTCCTGAGGCTGTCTCCTGCTCTGTACCTTACCTTTAGCAGGAATTTAATCTCTGCTGACATGATGGCATCAGAATGGAAGAATTTCCATGGCATTTTCAGCTGAACATAATTTTTAAATCTTGGCATGATGACAACATAAGGATGGGAAAAAAAAGATTTCTGATCAACTAGAAAGAAGAAGATTGCAGATGATGCTCCGGTGGCTTTAGATACCAAATGATGATATATGGAAGCACCTCTTTCCATAGATAGAGATGTGGTTTTATCTTAAATCAATTTTACCAACAAATATATGAAAGCTACCCACGCTGCTGCTGATCAAGTGATTACACAATCTCCTTGAAGCCAAACTGAGGTGCTTTATTAACCTGAACTCATATGACACTGTGACATTGCCATGCCAAATCAGAATTATAATAAAACAAAAAACTGCAGATGCTGGATGGAGTGATTGGAAATAGGTCAGCCAGATGGACCTCATAGACTATGAGTTCCCTAATTGGGGCTAATAACCTGGTCTAATCAGGGAGCCCTGGCTGACAGATATAAACAGGAGTGTCAGGGCTTCTGTTTGCTCTAGGAGCAGTCCCTGAGCTAGGTGGGTCAGTGTCATGATCAATGCATGTGTAATAAAGGGTGACTTGGTAATAGGATGCCAGTCCTTGTGGAGTTACTTCACTGAAGATCTGAAACAAAAACAAAAGTTGCTGGAGAAATTCAGCGGGTCAGGTAGCATCTGTCGGGAGAAAGCAGAGTTAATATTTCAAGTCTGGTAACTCTCATCAATGTTCTATGATGAACAGTCAACTGCCTGAAATGTTAACCATAAATGGTGCCTGACCTGCTGAGTTTCATCAGCAATTTCCAGTTTTGTTTCAAAATAGAATTTTGTTGGTTTAAGTTGAACTCAGGTTATGCTGTGGTAATGCAAATTACATCATGGCAAAAATTGTTTAAGCCACACAATCAATATCAGTGTTTCTTATCAAAATGACAAGTGGTTCTAACACATTGTGCCTTGTTTACATATTCCTCATTCACTTCTCCTTTAACCACTTTTACAGTGAACTGCTGGGAATTGTAATTGGTGCAGAAACATACAAACATTGGAACAAGGTGCAAGTGTAGGCCATTCAGCCTTTCAAGCCTGCCCTGTCACTCAATAGGATAAGGACTACTCTGATTGTAACCTCAAATCCACATTCCTTTCTATGCCTGATAACGTTTCACTCCTTGCTAAATAAGAATCTATCTACTTCTGCCTTAAATATGCAAAAATGCTGCTCGCACCACCTTTTCAGAAAGAGAGTACCGCAGACTCTCAGCTTCTGAGTGAAAGAAATTCACCTTATCTGTATTTTAAATGGTGACCCTTGATTTTTAAACAGTGCGCCTTAGTTCTAGGTTCTCCCACAAGACAAGATGTCCTTTCTACATCCACCATGCCAATATCCCGCAGGATTTTATGTATTTTGATCAAGCTGCCTTTTATTCTTCTAAATACCATCAGAGATAATGTTAACATGGTTAACCTTTCCTCCTAAGTCATCCCACTGAACTGCTTCCAATACACTTTCATTCTTTCTTCAATAAGATTATCAATACTGTGCAGATACTCCAGTTGTGTTCTAACTGAAGCATAACTTCCCTACTTCTGTAATCAATTCTCCTCATGTTAGTGATAGGACTAAATTAACTTTCCTAATTACTTGTTGTAGCTGCATAATCTTTTCTTATTCATGCACAAGGGCACCCAGATCAACTGAATTTCATGAACTCTGCAATTGTTTATCATTTTGATTATTTGCTTCCTTTTTATTCTTCCTGCCAAAATGGATCCATGTCCATCTGCAACGTCCTTATATCGTCTTCACAATTTATTTTCCTACCTCTTTTTCTGCCATCAGTATATTTGGCAACAATACCTTCTGTCTTACCATCGAAGCTATTGAAATAAATTGTAAGCAGTTGAATACGTTGTATTGTTCCTTATGGAACACTATCAATTACATCTTGCCAACCTGAAAAAGACTCATTGATGCATACCGTCTGCTTCCTGCTAGCTAGCCAAAATTCTATCCCTGCCAATATGTTACCTTCTATACCATGAGCTTTTACTTTTCACAACAATCTTTGATGCAGCTCTTCATCAAATACCTTCTGGAAAAGTATAAACAGTATATTCACCATTATACGCAGCACATTCATGATTATACACAGCACACGCTCTCTCCTCAAACAGCTCCAATAAATTGGTTGAATATGATTTCTCTTTCACCAAACCATCTCGACTCTGATGATCACCTTGAACTTCTCTAAATGGCTGACTATTACTTCTTCAATAATAGGTTCTAATGCTTTCCCAATGATAGGTGTTAAGCTAACAGGTTTATAATTGCCTGTTTCTCCCTTTTCGAATACGCACTATCCTCTGATCTGCTGGATCCTAGTTAGAATCAAGGGAGTTTTAGAAGGTTAAAACCAACTACTTTACTAGCCATTTCTTTTAATACTTTAAGATGGCATCCACCAGGATCTGGGCTCTAGTCAGACGACAGCTTCAAAAGTATACTCAATAACACTTCACTGATGATTGGTCCTGTGTTCCTCTGTGTTATCTTTTTCCTGGTTTGCTACTGCTTGTTGCCTGTTACTTGCATATCTATAGTGTTGCAAAATACCTGCTCAGTTCTTCTGCCAATTCCTTATTTTACATTTTCATTCTACAGTCTCAACTTCTTCTTGAGCCAATACTCATTTTTTGCTTTTCTTCTTTTTCTTCTTCAAGTAGTCACGTAAGCACTTCTTTTCTGTGTTTGTATTTCTGGTTAACTTATATCTATAGTGTTGCAAAATACCTGCTCAGTTCTTCTGCCAATTCCTTATTTTACATTTTCATTCTACAGTCTCAACTTCTTCTTGAGCCAATACTCATTTTTTTGCTTTTCTTCTTTTTCTTCTTCAAGTAGTCACGTAAGCACTTCTTTTCTGTTTTTGTATTTCTGGTTAACTTCCTCTCATTTTTATATTCTTATTAGCTTTTTTTTAACCTTGTGTCCAATTTTCAGACCCATCACTTATCTTTACACTATTATGTTATTTTTCTTTGTGTTTGACACTGTCCTTAACAATTATAGTTATCCACAGATTGTAGATTAGTCCTTTGGAATTAAAACAAAATCATTAATGGGATGAGGATGCCACTAGCTGGGGCAGCACTTATTGCCCATTCTCATTGCCCTTGAGAAGGTGGTGATCAGCTGCCTTCTTGAGCTGCTGCAGTCCATTTAGTGTAAGTAAACCCACAATCCTAATAGGGAGAGAATTCCCTGGAATTTGCTTTGGCAACTCTGAGGAAAATTGAATATTTCCAAGTCAGGATGGTGGTGATTTGGAGGGGAACTTGCAGGTGGTGCAGTTTGTATTTATCTGCTGTCCTTGATATTCTAGATGGTAGTGGTAATGGGTTTGGACAGTGCTATCTAAATATCCTTGGTGAGTTTCTGCAGTATACCTTGTAGATAGTACACAGTGCTGTTACTGAGCATTAATGGTGGAGGGAGTGAATGTTTGTGGTCATGATGCCAAGCAGCCATATTGCTTTGTCCAAAATGGTGTCAAGCTTCTTGAGTATATTTTGAGCTGCTGTCATTCAGCCAAAGGGTGAGGGGGTACATTTCATCACATTCCTGACCTGTGACTTGCAAATGGAGGGCAGGCTCTGGGGTGATCGAGTGTGGTGCTGGAAAAAGCACAGCAGGTCAGGCAGCATCCGAGGAACAAGAGAGTCAACATTTCGGACATGACCCTAAGTGCCCATTGCTCCTCAGATGCTGCCTGACTTGCTGTGCTTTTTCCAGAGCCACACTTTATCGACTCTGACTCTCTAGCATCTGTAGTCCTCACTATCTCCTAGTTCTGACAGGCTCTGGGGAGTCAGGAGGCAAGTTAATGACTGCAGGATGCCTAGTCTTGATCTGTTCTTGCAGCTTCAGGATTTATATGGCTAATCTAGTTCAGTTTCTGGTCAACAGTAATCAACAGGATGTTGATAGTAATGCATTGATTGTCAAGGGGTTAGATTCCTTCTGATTAGAGGTGGCTATGGCTTGCTATTCTATACCGTGAATGCTACTTGCCATTTCTCAGAACAAACATGAATATTGTCCAGGTCTTGCTGCATTGGACGTGGTCTGCTCTGTATATGAATACATTTTCCTCACAAAAATCCAAGCCATATTAACCCATTCACAGATGTTAACTGGACTGCTCATTAATATGCATTTTATGTTTATTTCATGGGTATGGGCTCCATTCAGTATGACATTAAAAAACATTTTTACATTATTTATATTGTACATAGATCAGGGGACTGGAAATGTTTAAATGGAAGGCAGTGTTGCAGCTTGAGCTTTTGTTATTATTTTGAAATTACTGACATGGCACTACTATAGTTATGTCTAGTAGCATTAATTTAATAACACATCAGTTGTCTCTAGACTGTGACTTTTGATGCATTGTTGATATTCAACACTTGACATTGTTTTAAGCCAAACGTTGGGCATGCCAAGGGAGATTTCAGTTACTTTCCAGTTGTCAGTGAGTATAGTAAAAAGAATATTCCTATTGAGTAAAGACATTTGCTTAAGTTTTCAGATGCTAAAAGCTACAAGGATAGGAATGAGTTTTTGATCAAAAACAGGAAAAATGACTTGTATTTATATAGGTGAAAGTGAGGACTGCAGATGCTGGAGATTAGAGTCGAGAGTGTGGTGCTGGAAAGGCACAGCAGGTCAGGTAGCATCCGAGGGGCAGGACAGTTGACGTTTTGGGCAAAAGCCCTTCATCAGGAATGAGGCTGTGAGCGAAGGGAGTGGTGAAGTAAATGGGAGAGGGGTGGGGCTGGAGGGAAGGTAGCTGAGAGTGCGATAAGTTGATGAAGGTGGGGGTAATGGTGATAGATCAGAGGGGAGGGTGGAGCAGACAGGTGGAAGGAAGATGAATAGGTAGGACAGGTCATGAGGGTGGTGCCGTGTTGGAAGTTTGGATCTGGGATAAGGTGGGGGAGGGGAAATGAGGAAACTGGTGAAATCCACATTGAGACCATGGGGTTGGAGGGTCCCAAGGCAGAAGATGAGGCATTCTTCCTCCAGATGTCGTGTGGTTAAGGTGTGGCAATCGAGGAGGCCCAGGACTTGCATGTCCTTGGCAAAGTGAGAGGGGGAGTTGAAGTGTTCTGCCACAGGGTGGAAGGGTTGGTTAGTGCGGGTGTCCTGGAGATGTACTCTGAAGTGCTCCGCGAGTAGGCGCCCTGTCTCCCCAATGTAGAGGAGTCTGCATCGGAACAAATGGATACAGTAAATGACATGTATGGAAGCGCAGGTGAAACTTTGATGGATGTGGAAGGCTCTTTGGGCCTTGGATGGACGTGAGGAAGGAGCTATGGGTGCAGGTTTTGCAATTCCTGCGATGGCAGGGGAAGGTGCCAGGTGGGGAGGGTGTGTTGATGGGGGCATGGACCTGACTAGGGAGTTGTGGAGAGAACGGTCTTTACGGAAAGCAGATGGGGTGGGGAGGGAAATATACCTCTGGTGGTGGGGTCCGTTTGTAGATCGTGGAAATGGAGGAGGATGATGCGATGTATACGGAGGTTGGTGGGGTGGAAGGTGTGGACCAGGGGGGTTCTGTCCTTGTTGCGGTTGGAGGAGTGGGGTTCAAGAGCGGAGGTGTGAGACGTGGATGAGATGGGCTGGAAGGCATCATCAACCATGTGGGAGGGGAAATTGCGGTCTTTAAAGAAGGAGGTCATTTGGTGTGTTCTGTGGTGGAACTGGTCCTCCTGGGAGCAAATGCAGCAGAGGTGGAGGAATCGAAAGAATGGATAGCATTTTTACAGGAGGCACCGTGGGAGGAGATGTAGTCCAGTAGCTGTGAGAGTCGGTGGGTTCATAGAAGATGTCAGTGTTGAGTCGGTCACTGTTGATGAAGATGGAGAGGTCCAGAAAAGGGAGCGTGGTGTCTGAGATGGTCCAGGTAACCTTAAGGTCGGGGTAAAATGTGTTGATGAAGTTGATTAACTGTTCAATCTTCTCGTGGGAGCATGAAGTGGTGCCGATACAGTCATCAATGTAGCGGATGAAAAGTGGGGGAAATGGCGTCAGTGTAACTATGGAAGATGGACTGTTCCACGTAACCGACAAAGAGACAGGCATAGCTGGGCCCTATCCGGGTGTCCTTTCATCTGGAAGAAGTGGGAGGATTGAAAGGAGAAATTGTTGAGGGTGAGGACCAGTTCAGCCAAACAAATTAGAGTGTCAGTGGATGGATACTGGTGGGGACATCAGGAGAGGAAGAAACTGAGGGCTTGGAGGCCCTGGTCATGGCAGATGGAGGTGTACCAGGACTCTGGAAACAAAAGTGTTGGAGGAGGTGGAGGGCATGGATGGTGCCCTGAATGTATGTGCGGAGTTCCTGGGCCAGAGGATAGGACAGCATCAAGGTATGTGGAGATGAGTTTGGTGGGGGCAGCAGCAGGCTGAGTTGATGGGTCGGCCGGGGTGGTCAGGCTTGTGGATCTTGGGAAGGAGGTAGAACCGGGTGGTGCAGGATTCCCAAACTATGAGATTGGAAGCTGTGGTTGGGAGATCCCCTGAAGTGATGAGGTTGTGTTTACATAGCCCCTTTATGATCACAGGATGCCTTTTTCGCCAATTACTGCCATGTTAGGAAACAAACAGCTTAATTTACACATAAACGCACTTGCCAGCAGCAAAGAAATAGTGATTAGATTTTGTAATGGTTGAGGAATAAATATTGGTTGGGCATTGAGGTTAAGACATTTATTTTTATGCCTCTCTGAGAGGAAAGATAGGGCCTTAGTTTAAACATTTCTTCTAACAGACTTTATAGTAAGATTGAAAAGCTGACTGTTGAAATGAAATGTCCATTTTATGTTCATTTAAGCTTTCATTAAAGGAAATAAGAAATACAATGTGCATTTCAGAAAATAATTTTAAATATCTGTGCAAATTAAATATTACATTTTGATCTGCTGACTTGTTTTACATTTGCATAACTTCATATCTTACAATAAATCATTCTTAATAGTCTAGCTTGAAACATAAAATCTGTCATCTCTATTTATCAAACCTATCAGGAGGTACTCTGGGCACCTCAGGCATCTGTGCAATGTGTAACTGCAGGAAGTGGCAATCATGAGCTGTTTATTAGCATTCCTGGGGCAAGTCAATAACTCCAGCAGTTTCAAGCACAGAAGGAAGCCTATCATGTCTTTGCTCACTCTTAACTAGAGCAATTCATATGCTAGTTGCTTGTGGATCCAACTATGGTATAATCAGTGCCAGGTAGAAAATGAATATGACTGCTTTGTTTCTGAATTACGTTCCTTGGTTTATGAACTCAAAGGTGTTATAGCCCTTTGTCATGACCATTGCTGACTTATGTATATACATCTCCGCTTGTCTCATGCGTCAATCTTTTTGTAATTTTACACTGTAATTTTTCCTAATGAGACTATCTTCACACCACCCTCTGCTAAACTCAGTGGATCTGTGTGAACTTGAACAGCTGGTCTCATAGAAGCTACAAAAATAGGAGATTGCAACACACAGCTCAAGCTCCAACTGTTAGCAGGTTTATCTCTAATTACTATATGGACAATTGACATTCAAAGTTTCAATATTTTGGCCTCCAACGCAGTTTGTGCATTTTCTCAATAGTTTTTGATTTCTAATTACCTGTGCATGTTCCCGACAAAGTCTCCAGATCTATTAGTAGGGATGCTTGATGTGTTAGGAGAAAGTGAGGACTGCAGATGCTGGAGACCAGAGTTGAAAAATGTGGTGCTGGAAAAGGCCAGGCAGCATCCGAGGAGCAGGAGAATCGACGTTTTGGGCATAAGCCCTTCTTCAGGAATGCTTGATGTGTTACCCCTGACAGTCTCCTATCACAACCAAACTCTAAGTAAAGCTTTGCTTCACGAGTTTGCTACCAACCATATGAACTACGTGTCCTGCCCAGTGAAGTTGATTTTGAATCATTAGTCCAAGTTAGCTTGGAAGAGATGTTGATGTTGGGATTGTCTTTCTTGCCACTGCATTTGGAAGACCCTGTGAAATGCTTCACTGCTTATAACTACAGTGTTTTGAGGTGCTTTTCGGTCCAAGTCTTGGAAGCACACAGGAACTCTGTCCATGAGGTATCACTGCCAGCTCTGTTAGAGGGCCACTTCCTCCCATGAAGCACAGGGAAAGGCAATGAAGCAACCTATCTTAAACTACCATAGCTGGCAAAGCGATTGAACACCTGCTATTAGTACCATTCTGCACTATAATCTAGCCAACCAAACTGACCAATCCCTCTGTATCAGCTGTGCTCAGGTAGTAGTGCCCTTGTCGTTGAGTCACAAAGCTGTAGGATTAGCTGCTCAAGGACTTGAATTCAAAAATAACAACTGACACTCAATGCCCCATCTATTTTTATCCAGTGCTTTCTTAATAAAGATTAAATGTGTGGGAACCTCCAGTGTATTTCACTGCTCTGTGGCTTAAAAATGATATCAGTGGCACTCCACTGTCTTGCTGCAATGTCGATCATGCTGTCTTTTCGATGAGATGTCAAACCAAGGTACATTGCTCTCTGAGCTAGATGTCCAAGAACACATTTTATCATTTTGAAGTTAAAAAGTCAAACAGCACAGAAAGAGACACTTCATGGCATCATGACTAATGACTAGTCTTGGTCCATGATGATTTGATGACCCGAGCTCTCATTTACTGGAACTACCTGTCAATCAGGCCTTGTCAGGCTTGTAACACTGATGCACCTTAGCTCTGTCATAGACAAAGAGAGTTTTATCTCCCTTATGTCCTTATCCTCATTTTCAGAAGATGGCCCCAATTCTGCCAGTTCCTCAGCATCCAGCACATCACCTCATCGCCTGCTTCAACTGGGTAGAGCACAGTAAGACAGGATTACGTGGTACACTCTGTCTGGGGAGCATCCCCCAACACCCCAGACTGGTCCATGAAATGGACTTAACAGTCCTATGGACTGTCCCACTCAGGCCCTGTCTGAAACATTTGCAATATTGTATCTGTGGCCCACATCAGTAAGGGATTGTACAATGGGGTCATGATCTATTGTTGCACTGGGTACCCTTGTCCCCCAGTAGCAGCCTTAAAATGCGCCTGGACCCTCAAACACACAGGGTCAACAATAGAGCTCCAGGATATAGGAGATGTGCAAATACAAGGGCAGTGGGCACACACGTTGAGGGAGATCATAGATCACCTGCACATTAATTGAGTGGAACTCCTTCCTATTGATGAATTCTGCAGCATTCTGAAATGGCCCTCTCATTGTGTTTACTATCTATGGCACCTGGGAAAATGAAATGAACTGCTGTTTTCTTGCACAGATAATATTGGTCTTTGTCCAATATTATGACTGAGAGATCCTATACTGGTGACCCATTGCTACCTGAAATGATCCAGTCACGCAGAAGTTCAAAGCAGCTGTCACCTACTGCAGCCACCGGCAGAGGATGACTTCCCTCTCCTGCAGCTCTCAGAATCCACTTTGGCAGCAGGTATGATTCATGGCTCTGGCTTAAATGCAAATCAGCTAACAGGCTTTGCATAGCAGAAGGCAAGTTATCATGCCGTTAGCATTCAGGTGGGGGCTAAGTTTGGGTATGCTAAAACAGCAAGTTAGCAGCCCTGAGATGCAACTTGATTCAATCTGTGAGCTGCGTGCCTGTACCGCCATTCAATATTAGTTGCTGGTGTGCCATATAATACAAGTCTGTGCTTTCTAAATGGCTACAAATGGACCAGAGAGGTGCCACGATCATCATGAGGGGTTGGCAAGTTCAAACACCAATGTCCATTGCTAAGAGGTGTGTGTAACTGATGACCATGGATAGCACCCTGAGATGGTGTTTGGTCCTAAGCAACAGGGTCTGGTCACTGTCAGTTCGAGAATTCTCGAAGTTTAGCTTGTTTGGCTCATTTTGGTAAGATAGGCTGCTAAGTATTAATGAGGTGAGCTGCTGTGATAATAAGGCACTTAACAAGCATTAATCCTCCTTAATTGGCAACTCACTGCTGTTTAGCGAGAAACTGGCTTTGCTGCTCAGCAAATGCATGCAGGATGCAGTGGGCTGCTCTCGACATTTGAGATAGGCCTCACTGAACTTGTCCAAGTCTGCCTAAAATGTAATTCATGTTACTTAGATTCCTATAACATTCTACTCAATGTGTCTATTTATCAGCCAGCTGGAGAGCACTAAGAAATGCCCTGGATGAAGTTCCAGCTTTTTGGTTCTCAAATGTGACTATTTCTAACTTAAGGCATAGCACAGCTAACTGCAAATGAACAGTCAACCCATAGATCAAACCATGAAGATCTTCAGTACTGTCCGATTTCCACCTGAGATTTAAAATTTAAAATTCTTGGAAAATATGAATACAGTGATTTGTGATATCTTCTAGCTGTCTATCAACCATCGAATGACCATCTTTAATTCCCTTTCCTGTTAAGTGGGAGACACTGAACTATTCACAAGATGCATGAAAAAAACTATTGTCTGTGAGGCTAGCAGCCAAGCCTGCATTCAGAGGGGAGGGAAAGAAGCTGGACTGTCATTCCTTCTCCCATTACTCAGGCTCTGCACAGAGGCTTGGAGGGGAGTTGAGGTGGGGGGCATTCTCAATGTAACCTAAGGCAGTTAGATGTCTCACCCCTAACACCGGGAAGTGTTGATTCTTTTGCAGGCAGACCCCCATTCGCTGGAACTCCATTTCCCAAGGAGCTGCAGTCTCGCGAGAGGAAGGCGGGGGGGAGAGCTGGCGGTGAGGTAATGATGTGATGTCAGAAAAGCCTGCGAACAGCAGAGGAGCTGGAACAGAGGAGAAGGTCTGTGGTGCTGATGCGAGATGGCAGGGAGAAGGCGAAGATGCTGAACCAACAAGGAGCGTTGTCCGCCCTGCAGAGGCAAAGAATGACCTTGAGAAGTTAATGCATCCATTGCGAAATGCTGCTTTCTTTCTTATTTCACTGAAATAGCATATTAATAACCCGCTGATTCCGGTTTATTTTTGCCTTTTAAATGTTATATTTTGTAACTAGCACATTTTGCAGCCCCGATGCAGAAATCCTCGCATCAGTGACTGCTACCATGTTCAGCTAGAGGGGAAGGGGAGCGAGCTCCTGCATTGCCTGCGTTGGAATATATTTTTTTCCCTTTGCCTCCTCGGGGGGTTTGGTTGTGATCCCGTGTTACTGTCGAAAGGCGAGAGATGGCGGACCCAGCCGAATGCAGCATTAAAGTAATGTGTCGATTCAGGCCACTGAGCCCAGCTGAAGTCTTAAGAGGAGACCAATTCATCCCGAAATTTAAAGGCGACGACACCATCAATCTTTTAGGGGTAGGTTTTATTCTTAAAATCGCCCGTTTTGGGGAAAAAAATCCGTGAAAGTTTTTCTTATATTTTTTAGCGGGGAGGATTGGATTTTGTTGAAATTAAAAGTTCTCCCGTGTAGAATTAAACGGATTATGTCCCCTTTGTTGGCAGGGCAATCGCTGTCATTCAGTTTTCCGTTTCTGCTGTCAGGGCACAGTCGCTGTGTCTAGGGCGTTATGAAATCCCGGTGTCATTATTGCTCAGATTTGAACGATTGCTTTACGTCCTCCGCTAACCATTTTTAAAGCACGGTTCTGCATTGTGTCTTACCGATGATCAGGCTCCAAGTTCCAGTCAATCAACCTGCCTTTTCGGAAAGATTTCTAACTTCCAGGCAACGCCGCAACTAAAACAGAGAGAAAAAAAATTGTTTTTCTTTTTAAGCGGAAAATTTATGCTTGGATTCAGGGTCTCCCTACTGGGAACCTAAGCATTTCAGAAAACAAGGTGGGTCATGCGAGGAAGATAATCTCAATGTACTTTTATACAATTTTGGCAGCGTCACATTTTTCTATTGCCACACTTCACATGATATTGTTGGGGAGGACAGGGTGGGGGAACCTGCCGTGTCCCAGTACAAAGATGGGGAATTATTGACTCCGGGTTAGCTACCCCGGCTTTATGCATCCGGTAGTAACGGGATCAACTATTTAATAACTCCTATATTTCGCAAGAACAAAGTGCAATCCACCCAAATCCCTTATTGCTCTGTCTCTGTTTCTTATGCTCTGGTGCAGCCTGAAATTGATGTACATGATGTCATCTGAGCACAGAGAACATGCGCAGTTCTGCCTGCTGTAGCAGTCAGCCACACAACTCATTTGTAAAGCCACCCTTTCTACATTACTTTCACTTAACGGTTACTGAATTAATTTCTTGATTGAACCCCCCCCCCCCCCACCCCTTCAAGTGCTCCTCCCCCCCCCCCTCTCTCGAAGGGACTGGTGATCCTTGTTGGGCTCTAGCTCCCTTGGGCATTTGCCCTTCTTTGCCCCTCACCCACTGTCATTCTGCTTGACTGTCGATGGATGCTACAGTCAAGTATATTCTGATCACGCGTGACAGATCCACTTTCTACTGGGCAGCACTGTCGTGATTAAGATCAAGGGTTGAGGCAGATTTTTTTTCCCATTCCCAGTTTTAGACACATGAAGACAATTGAAGCAATGCAAATTACTGTGTTACCTGAGATCAACCAATTTAGCACTGACTGACCATCTAACCATTAAGCTGCAGCTGCACCAATAAATATATTCTGTATTCCAAAGGCTTTAATATATAGTGTACTATTAATATATTTTGTTCAGCCCTACAAGTCTATGCTGGTGTTTATGGCCTCCTTGCTGCATTCTTAATCTAAGCCTATTAAATTATTTATTTTCTTTTTATATGCTTAACCAATTCACCACACCGCAATGTACTGCATTCCTTTTTCGTTCCACATTTTGGAACAATACAAAGGTGGAACAATACATATTGCTTGAATTCCCAATGGATTTTTGGAGTCTGAATTATACCTATGCTGCTGGTGTTGATTGCTCCCACAAGTGGAAATATCTCTGTCTACCTTATCAAAACCCCTTCTTGATTTTAAAGATCAATCTGCCCTCCGCCTTTACTTTTCCCGAGAGATGGCCCTGGGCTGTTCCACCTTTCCAAATTAAATATATCATTTCAGTTTGGGGAGCATCCCTGTACAGTACATCCCTTTTGAGTGGGATTAAGGGCTTAGTTGATCAAAGAAAAGGAAAAGACGAAAGTTGGTATGGTATGTGAGAAGAATCCTCAACAAAAATAAAACTTCTCCCTATTACATATGACCTTACATGTGGATTAACAACACAGATCCATTGGAAAACAAATGAGACAGCAGAATTCTTTGAATTGAAGCCAATGAATAAGTAGTTCTGCAGTTATAACAAGCTAATTATCTTGCCAGCCCTTGGTAATGTAACAAATATGTATTCATAAGACAAGCTGATTTTTTTTTGTCCATCCTGTGAAAGTAACTTCACACATCCTTGATTTACACTTCCTGAAGTATTGTTGGAATCAGTACAGCACCATATTTTCAAATTTTAAACTTTAAGGAGATCTCAGGGAGTCAGCAGGAAGAGACATTGGCAGATGCTTAGCTAGCATAATCAATTACAGTACCACTTGAATGCTAAGGTGTGCAGTTCTAATTGGACTTTTCCACTTCGATTTAATAGGTGCAAATCTGGCAGTATACATTTTTGGTCTTGACTTAGGCTGTGAATCACACTGGTGGGAATTTACTGCTACCCAACTGACTTCCTAGTCTGATATGTTTAACAATAAATGACAATGCAGAACACAGATTTATTAAGTTTTCAGAAGTATTCTTATTCAGTGAAATTATGGAAAAAATTAGAACTCCTGACTTTTTGGGCACTGAATTTTCTGTTCTACTGCTTTGGGACATATTTGTGGCAAAATGAGTGAATTTTCTATGTTTTTTTATATGATTTATGGAAAATAAATGAAAATGTAATTTAAACCTCAGTGTGAACTACGCACATTACAAACACAACATTGGGAAACAGGTGTCTGAATGTAGCAGCTGTGGCACAAATTGAATGATGACTGTTAAAGTTGGAATTTATCTTGGAGAATAACTAAGAAGGAAATCTCACACACAGAATAGAATGGGAATGAGAGCAGTGCAATAATGGGAGAGCTTAGAATGGAGTTTGTGCTAGCATTGGAACATTTTAACTTACTGTCAGTAGGTTGGAAAAAGAATGACTCATGGTCAAAAAATGAAGAAGGATTTAAAGGATAGATATTCTGGAAAGAAACCAAGATAGGCAATTGAAAAATGAGTGAAAGCAATACTTAGGCTATGAAATTCCTGTATATTTTTAAGAGACAAAATGGTATCTCAATGGCTGAAATATAGAACAAAGGTAAGTAGGATAGAGAGAAGTTTTGGAGCAGACAAAAGCTGACTATTTGTGTTTGGGCTCTTTGAGCTTGCTACGTTGTAAAGTTCAAAGACCCACAATATGTACCTATACAAAATATTCATGCAAAAGCTCAGGTACCTGTGTTAATGCCAGTTGGCAGTAATGCCAGTTGGCTTTGGAACAGTTTCTTCTAATTGAAGTTGTTCTTTAATCTGCTGGGAAAATTTATTTGGGCACACTTGTAATGTTAAAAGATTAAATTGGACTATCTCTGTGGACAATAATGAAATGTTAAAGGGTTATACTGTACTGTCTTCCTCCAGAAGCTGAACATTCTGGAAGTGGGTGGGGACAAAATTCATGAAGGAATGCGGATGACTCCCACTTCATTTAGGTAGTAATTTGCTATTACTCCCCTACTATTATCAAATTAAACTCTCATTCAGTCCCTTCCATTCAGAAATATTTTCATAGCCACGCCCCAGCCAATCAGGTTTGTTTATGTGATCATTCCCCCGATACTGAAGCCTATCACACCTACATTGTCAGGGGAAGTAGCGTAGCCAGAATTCATTTATAAGGCTATCCGAAGCTAGGATATATCATACCTACATTGTCTTGGAATCACTGAGTCAGGAAATCGTCTGCATAATGATTCCCCAGGATTAAGGCACTTACATTTGCATTATCTCTGAGGATGACCTCATCCTACCATTGTACTTGGGGTAACATATGGGGTGGGGCGGTGGGGTGGTGGCAGGAGTATTTGTGAGCATTAACAACTGACCTGTGTAAATGGGATATGTTTCCTTTGTTCGGTACCTCATTTTGACGTGACTTCACATGACCAATGAAGAGCGTCAGAGGGGTCACCTAGCTTGTACAAGCTTTATTAAACTTTAACTGTTTGCAGAAGTTGGTGTGTGTGAGTTGCATCTCATGTGTGAATCCTTGGGAAAAGAACCTAACACACTGGTATGTACATTAATTCCCCATTTACTGCCATTTGATTGTGGCAGCTTTTCTGTCCAGACTGTTCATGGATACTTCAAGAACTGTTTCCAGTAATGCTTCTAATGATAGATATGGGAAGAGGATGAATTTTCCAGAAAACAAATTCCCTGAAGCATTAAAAGAGGAAAGCAAGTTTTGCTTTGACGAGCAAGAATATATTTTAAAAATGAGAGCATTTCCATGACTAGTGGAGGTAATTTATAAGACAAATTTGAAGAGCAAAAGATGAACTCATACAGGTTTGCAAAATAACTTAAGACCATTTGAGAATCTCTCTCCTTTTGGATAATTGATTTTTAAAGGCAAAGTTAGGATACAAAACAAAATGAAGGGTAATGCTTTCTCTCTAAATTGTACTTGCAAATCAGGGAATGGTTTCTGATCTTACTGCTCTATGTACATAACTGGCAAGGACATGTTGGAGTAAACAAACCTTTAATTCTACAGGCAAAAATCTATTTGCACTGTGGCAAAAAGAAACGGTGAAATTATAATGGCCATCACCCTTGACAATTCTGAAGCAGTCACTTGTTTCTACCTATCTGAAAAGGACTAATCAGGTGAAAAATATAAAAATGGCAGCATTTCTAGTCTGTGCCAAAAAGATTGAATGTAAAGAGTAAAACTTCACAGCATGCTTTCAGCAATATGGTGGTGTTGCTATGGAGACAGGAAATTGAATGGTACTGAATTGTGGAGCCATTGAAAAGGGAATGAGATTGCACACTGCTTTCCTGTTGCATGGCTGCTGACTTAGCCTAGTCTTCAGCCCAAGTGATAAAAGCATTTGTTTTTTTTGCTGCCTTCAGAGCAGTAAACCAATATAATAGAACCTTCCACCAATTCTGTTCAAATAGCCATCATGTTCTAGAATGGAATTTGTCATGCACTTGACATTTTGTTTCTTGGACAATTTTTCTTTAGGGCTACATCATCCTCCAGGAAAAAAATAATAAAATGATTCAAGGGGATTTGTATCTTAAAACTCTTCAGTGCTCACCAGAGTAAACGATAGTACATTACTTCTGGCAATAACAGGATATAATTCTGTCTAATATGTAGATTTGGAAAATATTCTCAGTTATTGGATTAATTGCATTAATCATTACTCACCTGAGGTATAAAGAAAAAGAACTAAATGGACTTGTTCTTTTAAAATTAGCACAGAGAAATGCAACTTTTACATTCAATAACCAATGCCAGATTTAGAGCTAATGTGAAAATATTTTGATGTGCATATAAGAAATCTTCTGTGGGAAGAGTGAATTTATCTCCCTCATTCTTAAATGATGGAAAATGGGGTAATCAGATCAAATACTTTTTCTCATTTAATGCATTTTGTGCTCTAGTAAACTTGAGACAAACTGATATCTTGCTAGAATTTGACTTTAAGATTCTAAGACATTTTTTATTCATTCATGGAATACTAATGTCGCAGACAGGGCCAGTTGTTTTTTTGCCTAACCACAGTTGCCTTTAAGCGAGTGGTGGTGAATTGTCTTTTTGAACCACTACCTGACTTTACTAGGTATGTGCAGTAAGTATTACTTGGTATTTCAAATGGCCGAAATAATTGTTAGTCTCAGTGCCAATGTCTGGACTTTTCATTTGAAGTTGTTACATTTTACATATTTTTAGAACCTGGTAATTTCAGTGACTAATTCATTTTTTACTTGCATCTGAGCAGTTTGAATTGTGAATAAAGCAGAGGTAACTCCCCTGCTTGCTTCAGGATAGTGCCCAGGAATCTTTTACGCTAAAATATCTATTCTGCAAAACAATGCCTCCAACATTTTTCCATTTTGCCTCTGTTTCTGTGTGTTGTATTATGACAGTGATTCCAACTCGGACAAGTCTGTATCTTTATCACCGTTCTATGACATCACAACATGGGACTTTGCTATATAACTGTATCCATATATCTTTTGTCACTGTGTAATTGAGTCAGTATAGTCAGTTAGCTGTGTCTGCAATGTATAGTGTAAGCGCAGTACCCAGATTTTTTTATAAGCCTGTGGTATTGCAGCCACATACATAGCTAATGTGTTAAATAGATTTTGAGATGTCCGACTCAAGAAGATTCCAGTCTTCATAGCACGTGATACTTGGTGAACATAGAAAATCTTAAATTGCATCATGGTGGCAGTTCAAGGACACTAAATATTTGCTGTGAAAACTATTTAGTGGAAGTATGTGGATGCAGAAGACTGAAAAGGTGGCTAGTTGTGAAAGCAATCATCCATAACTCGTCCATTTGCTCAGAGCTGAAGCTACAACAACAACTATAATTAAGGCTAAAGTGTTATAACCAAACCCAAAGGCCACATACCTGTATGGAAACACATTTATGTATACCTTTTTTTCCATTTAAGAAAAATAGTACTTTATAAGAGGCCCAAGATAGCCCCCAACGGTTTTTTTAAAGTACAGGGTGACTAATTTTTAATGAAAGTGCTGAAAGGAGAGCTCCAATCTAAGAGCAATTCTTCAGCAAATATAACTTAAAACCATTAAGAAAAGGTGTTTTTTCTATTAAAGAAGCCTTGACTAATCTGGATATTGGTTGATACAGCCATTTTCTTTTTAGACCAATGCAAAATTAAAAAAAAACGTTTGTGTGATCCTTGCTTCATTTTAGAATGTGGCTTATATCTTGCAACTGTTAAAGTGGCAGCAACTCTTAAAGCTGCCACATAAGAAGACAGAAGCCAAAGAACAATTGTTACACCAAATAGTAATATGGATTCTTGCTTGTAATTTTTAAAGAGCAATAAAAGGGCTTGACTTCATTTATATGACAGGGTGAAACGATAGCCAATTTTGTAGGCATGTGTTTAATACAAAAATACAGAACGCAATCTCACTCCAAAGACTTATGAAGCTGTTCATTGTCAGTACAATCATAAAATCCATCATTAAAGACATTTTTGGATAAGCATTAATGCTTACTAGAAGAGTGCAAGTGCAAGGTTTGTGAAGGTTTGTAGCTCCGGTTGAGGTTTAGGGTGTAGGTTTGCTCGCTGAGCTGTAGGTTTGATATCCAGACGTTTCATTACCTGGCTAGGTAACATCATCAGTGGCGACCTCAAGTTCAGAGTTACTGTAGCAGGCAAGCAGCATCTGCAAGTGCGTAGGTTTGCTCGCTGAGCTGTAGGTTTGATATCCAGACGTTTCATTACCTGGCTAGGTAACATCATCAGTGGCGACCTCCAAGTTCAGAGTTACTGTAGCAGGCAAGCAGCATCTGCAAGTGCTTGACTCTGGAATAGCTATTGCTATTTTGGGAGGTATGGCTTGTCTCCCCCATCAAGACAGTATTTAGTACTTTTATGACTCATGTAAGCTTTGTTCTGCAAGAGTACAGTGGGCTAAATTGTGTAATTCACAGAGAAACCTATGGTACAACATAACGCTCCACATAGGTGAAAAGCCAACCAAAGGAACAATGCTGAAGAAACTTACAAAGATGTCAACAAAGTTGAAGAGATAGCCATAACATTGTAGTTTACAGATTCCAGTCAGGCAGTATCATTAGAAAAAGCTGAAGCCTTTACCTCTAATTATGTGATATACACCAAAAGAAATGAGCAGCATTTTCTGTATTTCAGATTAGACATTGGTGCTAGTACAAATATCATCAGATTACTTAGTGTGGGAACAGGCCCTTCGGCCCCAAAAGTCCACACCGACCTGCCGAAGTCCCATTCTCCTACATTTACCCCTTCACGTACCACTATGGGCAATTTAACATGGCCAATTCACCTAACCTGCACATTTTTGGACTGTGGGAGGAAACCAGAGCACCCGGTGGAAACCCACGCAGACTCGGGGAGTATGTGCAAACTCTACACAGTCAGTCGCCTGGGGCAGGAATTGAACCCAGGTCTCTGGCGCTGTGAGGCAGCAGTGCTAACCACTGTGCCACCGTGCTGCACTTCAGGCATGTTACACAATTTATTCAGGAGCCAGCACAATGGTGTACAGTCCATTCAAGATAAATGATTACAAGGTCCAACATCCCATGCATTGGCATTAGTGACTGAGAGAAAGTGAGGACTGCAGATGCTGGAGAGTCAGTCAAATAGTGTGGCATTGGTCAGGCAGCATCTGAGAAGTAGAAGAGTTGACATTTCGGGCATAAGCCTTTCATCATGAATGCTACCTGACCTGCTGTGCTTTTCCAGCACCACAATTTTCAACTCTAACTTTTTAATGAGACTGGCTTAATGCTATTGGCAAGTAGAATGGCAACATAATGCTGCATCTAAAAGATGATGTCCAATGCCGTAATGTCCAAGACCAGCTTAAACTGAAATTTGATTCCATCACACGAAGCAATCTTAGATGGAAAGTTGAGCATCATACTTATTAGTGTGTTTTGAAGAAAAATGGTAATTTTACATATTTGTTTACTTCTGAGGCAAATGAACAACACACAAAACAGATGTCCAGACAAACCTTCTACTAAGGAAGAGCTTAATTACAAGCTCTCAGCTGCCAAGTATTTCTCTGACAACAATTTCTCTAGATGCCAATAGCTAGGGTTAGATATTGGTCCATGCATCATCTTGAGGAATGCGTAAGATTTTAGACCACATTTTGGCAAACACTGTTGCCTCAGATGACCATTTAGAGTATTCGTCAGCTAATTCTGATGACAAAGGATCGTCAAGAATCTACCATATTTTCTCTGTATCATAGATGTCACAGCACACAGAACTAAATGTGAGCATGACATAATCCTTCATCACCTCATGACAGTGGCAAAGAAACGTTCTTATATTTAGCAGTAAAAAAAAATGCCAAATCATCATTAGCTAAATCAATGTTTTTGGATTAATCTACTGGTATTAGAGCTGACCCTACTAAAATTGAAGATATTTTCACCCTAAAACAGAGCTGACTTACAAAGACTAATCTCAGTTTCTTTTAAGTTGTTGTCCCTATTTGGTCTCAATTGTGAGGCCAAGGTATCTCACTTTCAACATCTTCCCCACAAAGACACACCATAAATGTGGCAGGAAGATCACTAGCATTTTCTTCAATCTCTCAAATGTTCTATCATACAGTAAATGTTCTTCAATATTATGATCCTTGTAAACTCACCGCATTGGAAGTAGATGTATCTGGAAAGACCTCAGAACATGTCTATTGCAGGATAGCAAACCTTTTGCCTTCAGTTTTAAGGTCCTTGCAATAGCTCAGATTAACTACTTCAGTATTGAAATACACTTATTGTAGTTTTTGAGATACAACAGCTTCATATGCACCTATTGGACACCATTTCAGTATTCATACTGACCGCAAACCATTTAGACATGATCTGCTGATAGTCTCTCAAGTGCACCTCTATGATTACAATGTTAATGTGTGAAGATTCAAGGAGAACATTGGAAAGTACAGTACAAACCAGGTTCCCAACCAGCCATCGTTAATGTTTTAGCCAGCTTCCCAACACTGCCAAGAGCAAAGATATTCCTTTAGACCTTTCAAGTGGTCATTATTGAATTTGAATTTGAATTTGAAGGTCATCTTTAACATCGATTCCATACATTTTATTCACAGCCAAGCGAAGCAGATCCAGCAAGCCATGTTAAACATTACTTAAGAAGATCATTGTCAGTGGATAGCCCAAATGCATGCAGCAAGACCTTGTTCATATGTTTGTTCAGCACATTCAGAGACCAACTTACATTCTCCAAAAATGTAATCTTCAAAGGCAAACAAGTCCTAATTCTGCATGTTCTGTAGCAAGATCTGCTAGGCAGCATCCATATATGCAAATAACTTAAGCAATTGGCATTCAAATCTATGTTTTGACCTTGTGTCAACAAGGATATTGATTAACTTTTGTAATTTATATGAATAATTTGGATGAGAATTTAGAAGATATGGTTTGTGGATGACAACAAAATTGGTATAGTGGAAAAGATTATATAAGATTATTAAGAGATCTTGATCAATTGGGCCCATGGGCTGAGGAGTGGAAGATGGAGTTTAATTTGGATAAATCATGGTATTGCATGTTGTAAAAGAAAACAAGGGCAAGACTTATGCAGTGAATTTGATTTGATTTGATTTGATTTATTATTTTCACATGCCTAGATTCATGGTGGGGCCCTGGGTGGTGGTGTTGAATGGAGACCTGGAGGTTCAGAAACATTGTTCTAAGAAAGTTGCCTTGCAGGTAGACAAGATGGTTAAGGCATTTAGCTCACATGCCTTCATTGCTCAGATGATTGAATATAGGAGTTGGGACATCATGTTGATGTTGTACTGGGTATTGGTGAGGCCACTTTGAGTACTGTGTATAGTTCTGGTTACCCTGCTATAGGAAGGAGATATATTAAGTTGGAGAGGGTTCAGAAAAGATTTACCCAAAATGTTGCCAGGACTGCAAAATTTAAGTTATAAGGGTAGTTTGGGACCTTTTTTCACTGAAGTGTAGGAGGTTGAGGGATGATCTTACAGATGTTTATAAAACCATAACTGGCATAGATAAGGTGAATAGCAAAAGTCATTTCCCTTGGATGGGTGAGTTCAAAACTAGAGGCATATTTTTAAGGTGAGAGGTAAAGGATTTAAAAAGGACCTGAGTGGCAACTTTTTCAATAGGGTGGTTTGTGTGTGGAATAAACTGCCAGAGTAAGTGGTAGATGCATGTACATTTACAATATTTAAAAGACATTGGAAGAGGTCTGTGAATAGGAAAGGTCTAGAGGGATATGGGCCAATCACAGGCAAGTGGGACCAGTTTATTTTGGGAAACTTTGTTGGCTTAGTGCAAAGGGTCTGTTTCTGTGCTGTATGATTCTATGACTAATCAAGTCATGTGAAACATGTCAATTTCTTCACCTGAAATGTTGAGAGAACCTCTCTTCCTGAGCTCTGGTACAACATTGCATGTCCAAGGACATAAATACATCCTGGTAACTGACTATTTCATAAAGTTCCCTTTTGTGTGAAAAATCAAAGATACCACTTGGATTTTGACAAATTGAATTCAGTAATGTTGGTGTACCTCAACAAATTGAATCCAATAATAGTACACTAAATGCACCCTTCCAAGACATGTACAGGAAATCAATATATAACCTCTTCTTTATTACCATCCATTGAATGGAGTCACAGAATGCACTATTTTTACTGTAAAATCCATGATCATTAAATGTAAAATGACTTACAAAGTTTTCACGTGCCCATGTTAAATGTACGTGCCACTTCTTTAGGCAACAGTTAACTTTCACCCACAGCTCTCATGTTTAAGATACAGACTAATATTCCTTTCTACACACTGTGCACAATATATTGTTGGAAAGAAGGGGAAAAATGGGACAAGAGCATGATTAATGAACATGTAGTTAGCTGTCCTAACATGAAGTCAAGGCATCTGAGTTTGAGGTTTTAGCATGAACACATGGGTACATGGAAAGATATTTTGATGCTGTGTTCAGCTGCAATCATTTGACATTGTCATGAACAATGGTAAATAGTCAAATCCTGCAAAGAAATGGACTATTTCTGAACTATGTGTTATCAACAACCCATCACACAGGATGATGGGTTGGATGCCAGACAACAAATGCATTTCTATGATAAGTGAGACACTTATATCTGTGACAACAGATAACACACCATAGTCTGAACCTACACCACTATGCCATGATAACTGTGTAAGGACCAGATCTGGTTGTGTCATAAGTGCACAAGGAGTTATCTGAATGTTTTGACTCATTCTATGCATCCTTGAACAAGTTGTTGGAAAAATTCCCACTTTTAAAGGGAAAAAGGAAGATGTATTAAGACAGATTCCATATCAGAAAGGCTATACCTTTAAGACTGATAGACTGATGGCATTGTGGCATGTTACCTTCTGATTAAAAAATGTATAAGCCTTGCTTTCAGTCACTCTGTATAATGGAGTCAGTGTAGTCCGCTTTTTTTCTTATAGTGTACAGTAACATCAATAAGCGTAGAAGCCAGATTGTGTATAAATCTATGATATAACAGCCAAGTAAAAATTCAATGATATACATAAACTCTTTAGATTTTGACTCAAAAAGAATCCAGTCTTTGTGGTATATGTCACACATATTAACGTACAGATATACAGCCCATCATTGCCAATACTTGATTTCTACACTCAAGCTCTGGAGTGGAATTTAATCAAAGAACTTTGTGGATCAGAAGCAAGTGTACCTCCAAAGAATAACAACTGACACACACAATTCAGTGGTAATTCAAAATAATACTTTTTCTCTAATTTTCTTTGATATCTTATTTTTCCTGTCTGTTCTCTCCACCCAGCTCCTCCATTGGTACATGGACTGTCTTACGGCAGTCAAGCAGTGTGCTAGCCATATTTAAATGTTTGAGATTCAACAGTAATTTTGCTCTGTTTTAGAGCTTTTCAGCTGCTCCCTTAACAAATTATTTGTTGCATTGCCAACATCATAAATCTACTACTGTTACAACCAGACCCTAAGCAAGGGTCCCCAAATTATTATGGTTTCAATTGGGCTACTCCAAATTGGACTGCTCCCAGGTGAGGAGGATGAACTAGTTCCCATCCATATTCGCCTGCCACCTTGTTTGTCTGCAACAAGATTAATTTACAAAGGATCCTCTCTCTTGCCAGTGACATTTGCCCATATCAAGTGAATGTATGTTTTAAAAGAGTCAATTTAACCAGGAGTTCTTGAGTTAACAAAATAATAAATTTATTAGTTACTAAATATGAAAATAAGTTACGGCAAAACATATATGGATACTGGTTACAAATGAGTGAATCTAGTAGAAAGATACAAGTTAAAAGATGTACAGGTCAGTCCCTTGGTCAATCATGATTACTAGGTAATGATACATTGATAGTTAAGCAGTCAATTTTGAGATTCCTAGTTTTGTAGTATTATTGAAGTGCTTTGTCCTGATTATTTTCAGTCTGGCTGGCAGCACTTTGGGTGAAAGAATTTTCCCTTTGTCCAATTTCCTTCTGACAAGCTCTCTGGATTCCAGCACTTAATGTGATGGATTCCTTTACCTGCAACACTGGAATGATTAGGTGGCTCTTTGACCGTGACCTTCACAATATACATTACTAATGCTTGAACCCAGCCTTCTACTGAGTACCTCAGCCCACTGGCATAAACACCTTAGCTCACAAGCACATTTCCATCCACTAATCCATACAGATCGGAGTTGAACTGCTTTAACTGATGTTCTTGAGTATTCTTGAAAGGGAAATCAAATCCTGTCTCTCACCCAGGCTCCAGCCTTTTCTCTCAGCTTGTTCTTAGTTTGAGAGAACTCCCGAGAGATTGCAGTTTAATTGGTTTTGCAGTTGTACCTTTTCAGTTGGTCCCTTTTTTTTTGAAGCTTTCTTAATACCTTGTCAGGTGTGACATTTCAGGGTCTTTTTTTCAGACAATTACTGAACTTACATCTGCAGCCACAGAGTCATAGAGATTTACAACACGAAAACAGACCCATCGGCCCAAAAACAGCTCTAGCCTATACAACCTTTCCCTATAGCTCAAATCCTCCAACCCTGGCAACATCCTTGTAAATCTTTTCTGAATCCTTTCAAGATTCACAACATCCTTCTGATAGGAAGGAGACCAGAATTGCACGCAATATTCCAAAGGTGGCCTAACCAATGTCCTGTACAACCGCAACATGACCTCCCAATTCCTGTACTCAATACTCAGACCAATAAAGGAAAGCATACCAAACACCTCTATTTTATCTACCTGCGGCTCTATTTCCAAGGAGCTATGAACCTGCACTCCAAGGTCTCTTTGTTCAGTAACACTCCCTAGGACCTTACCATTAAGTGTGTAAGTCATATTAAGATTTGCTTTCCCAAAATACAGCAGCTCGCATTTATCTAAATTGAACTCCATCTGCGGCTCCTCAGCCCATTGTCCCATCTGATCAAGATCCCGTTTTAATCCAAGGTAACCTTTTTCGCTGTCCACGACACCTCCAATTTTGGTGTCATCTGCAAACTTACTAAGACCTATGCAGAAGTAATAGACTGAAAGTGAACCATTGGAAATAGAAATGGAATTATTTGGGCTGTTTAACAAAATGGTACAGGCAATGACAAGGAGGAAATGAGCAAAATAACAGTGTATATAAAGTTACTTGTAACGACATTATTATATTCATATTATTTCTACCATGTGTGTAAACTGTAAAACACTTTAATATAGGACTAATGAGGTATGAGCAATACTAAGAAAATAATTACCATGTGTCAGTTTGTGGTGACGTGGATGCAAATGTGATGCGAGATGAGAGACAGCACATGTGGCCTTCAAGAGTTTTGTTGAAGTGGTTTGGAGGAGGAGGAACCAGTTGAGTTTTGGAGAGAGCTGGCAGCCATGGGTTCGAGAAAGATTGTGATGGTAAGTCTATGATAAAAAGAATTAATATTGAGAAACGTCAGAGGAACTTTTGGGAAATTCAAAAAGTAGTACTCAGTACAATGAGTTAGGGCAGTTATAAAGAGTGAAAAGGACTGAAAGCCTCTGGAGGAATGGTATAAATTATAAAGCAGATATAATTGTGTCCAAGTATTACTTAGTACACCCACCTTTAGACTCCCTGCAAGATCATCATAGACTTCCAAATACAAATTCTGTCTGAACATTCAGTTCAATTACATCCAGGATCTATCCTGAATTTTTTAGCATAGTTTTGCATTTTGTTTTTTTTTGTTCAACATCGTCTTAGAAGAATGAGGAATGACCACATTGCAACACAGGATTAAGAGCTTTGGCAGAGTACATGCTGAAAACGTTCACCCTCATGGGGGAAACTCTGATTAGAGGGCACGGTCTCAGAATACAGAAGCATCCATTTAAGGCTGTCTCTCTTGCTGAGTTGAGTGCCTTTGGTACAGAAAGCTGTGAGGGCAGAATCCATGTGCATATTTAAGGCAGAGATAAATGCTTGACCAGTAGGGTAGTCAAGAGTTACAGGGAAAGGGGAAGAAAACAGATGTGAGCCATGATCCATTTGAATGGTGGAGCAGGCCGAAAGGCTGAATAGCCTACCCTTGGTCCTATTTCTTATGTCCCCAGGGAAAGTTTCCTGGGACACCATTTGACAGATTTCTCCAGGCTGAGTGAATAGGCTGCTCTGGCCTCCTGCTGTTGAGGCAGCACAGTGTTCATGCACAAACACAGCCAATGATGTCATGTTTAAGCAATTACTAAGGTAATATAAAAAAGGTGCAACAAATAAAGGCCTGTGATGGGGAAAAGGCAGTAGAAATTAATGAACAAAGGGGATGATAAGACAAGGCAACAGAGATAGCACGGCAGAAGTAAAATCTAAAAAAGGGGTCTACAGAAAGCACAACAGGAAATCATGATCAATCACCACAATTCTCATGCAAAACAACTGATCATAAGTCATGAACCAAAATTGTTGAACTTAATACTGTATCTCGAACACCATAAAGTAGAAATCAAAACAAGAACTGCTGTTCCTTTATTTAAAAAAAAATAATTTGTGGGATGCAGGTGTTGCTGGCTGGCCAGCATTCATTGCCCGTCCTGACATAGGTGCTCCAAGCCTATGCTGAAACATTTTGCCCTTCCATACTACGACTATCTTCACTTACAGGATCCATATCCCTTGATTCCTCTCCTATTCATGCATTCACCCAGGTGCTGCTTGAATGCTGCTGTTGTGTCTGCTTCCACCACCTCCTCTGGCAGAACGCTCAAAGCACTCACCACCATGTGTCTGAAAAACTTGCCTCACACATCTCTATTAAAAATCCCCTCCCTGACCATGAATCTGCGACCCCCTAGTAAATGACCCCTCCACCCAGGGGAAAAGCCTCTTTCTTCTCTCAATCCATGCCATTCACAATCTTAGAAACTTGTATTAGGTCACCCCTCAACCTCTTGCATTCCAGTGAAAACAAACCAGGCACAACCAACCTTTCTTGATGGCTAAAATTCCCCCATACCAGGAAACTTCCTGGTAAATCTTTTCTGTGCCCTCTCTAAAGCATCCACATCCTTCTGGTAGTGTGGTCACCAGAAGTGTATACAATATTCTGAATATGGCATTACTACAATTTTATAAAGCTGCTTCATAATCATTTGACAGTATATCCTTTTCAAAGAAAATTGTTGTATTTACTCATACATTGGGTTCCACACACTGCCAAATCTCCAATTAAAACTGTCAGTCCTTTTAATTTTCTTGGCTACTGCGTCCTGAAGTACAACTGAGAAATTCAAACCGTTTAGTAATATGCAAGTGAATAAGTGCACAGGGCTTTTGTTTTTAAAAATGCACTCCAGAATAGGTTTTCTAGCTTTTCCAGAATAGGTTACTGAAAGGTATTGTGAAGCTGGGAAACCTAATCTTCAGCTTCAGAAGTTACAATCAGAGATGCAGGTTACCTTTAAGGGAAGAGTGTGGTGCTGGAAAAGTACAGCCAGTAAAGGTAGCATCCAAGGAACAGGAGAGTCAAGGTTTCGAACACTTAACTCCCCTTCCCACACTCCGCCAAGGACATGCAAGTCCTGGGCCTCCTCCAACACCAAACTCTTGCCACCGAAAACTTGGAGAAAGAATGCCTCATCTTCCGCCTTGAGACCCTCCAACTACACGGGATCAATGTGGATTTCACCAGTTTCCCCATTCACCCCCCACCTTATCGCAGATCCAATCTTCCAACTCGGCACCACCCTCATGACCTCTCCTACCTGTCCATCTTCCTTCCCACCTTTTCTGCTCTACCCTTCTCTCCAATCTATCACCTTCACCCCCACCTTCATCTATCTATCGCAATCCCAGTTACCTCCCCTCCCCTCAACCCCTCCCATTTATCTCTCGGCTCCCTTGGACCACACCCTCATTCTTGATGAAGGGCTTATGCTCTAAACATTGACTCTTCTGCTCCTCAGATGCTGCCTGACCTGCTGTGTTTTTTCAACAACACACTCTTTGACTTTGATCTCCAGCATCTGTAGTTCTCATTTTCTCCACCTTTAGGTAAAGGATGAGTTAAATATTCACATATACTAAAGTTAAACTTAGCCTCACATAATTGCTTTGCAATTTTATAAGTTCAGTGATGTTTTGCATTTCTCTACATATTTTAAATTGCACCTGGTTTTTAAATTGCTCATTAAATTATTTTTGACTATTCATCAATCCAGTAGTATACTCATACTGTGGCTGACATTGCTGCTGACAATGCATTCCGCTGTCTTGGATGTGTACCAGTGTCTGGCATGACAATGCTTGGGATTTAAAGCTCAGCATTGCAATGGACAACTAAATATTTCATTTACTGTGCTTTTCAGCTATTTCTGTTTTCCTGCTAGAAATAGTCTTGTGTTTGCAATTCATGATGCTTTCAATCATGTAATTAGTCGATTTGAAGTGTGAAATTGCTAACTTATGTTCATTTATTTTTGTCTTGGACCGACTGCAAGAATACCAGCCTCCTGCCATTTTCATTACTCGTGCCATTTTTGCTCAAAATTGGTGCTGAGACATTTTTTTTAAGAAGGACTTGCAATGGGTAAACGATATCATAATAGCCAAAGCACATATTTAATGACTATAAAACACACTATACATAATCTAAAATATGTGAATACATTACAAAATACAAGTATCTTGTGGTGTAAAGGTGGTTGGAAGTATATCTGGATGACTGTTTTCCAATTGCGCCTTTAGCAATCTCGAAAAATATGACATTGTTGCTTTGGTTTATTACAGCCTGTGATCTTTTAGTTGTGGAAAATGCCATGTTCATCTGTGAGTGAATTTATAACAGAAAACCTTGCTTAACTTTTCTCCAAGCCAGATGTTTTGGATGCAGTAGTCTACTGTCCTGCCACCCAAAGAGTAAGTCGAGGGTGCAGCTTCTGAGAGCTGCTGGACAAGCTCATTGGCTGGCAGCACTGTAGTCCCAACAGTGTGTTGGTACCAATGACTAGGAGCATTTGTACAAGTGGCCCCCAGATTCTCAGTCCTCGAGCTGAGGACTAGGTAAGTATGGGGGTGGGGAAGTGGGCCAAAGGATGGTGAGAGGGAGTTGAGTATCTTGAAGGGTTACCTATGCGTTGTAGACCTTGCTGGTGAACTCCAGTGTGCAACAGGAACTCTTGAGGGATGCACCCCATACATACTGCCTGAGTCCAGAGTGGGTAATTGGCAAGTCTTGATTTTCTTTCCAAAACTTTTTACAATCTTATCATGTTATCAGTACCTGATATATTTTATGATTTTTCTTTATGTATTTCTTAATTTATTACAATGTCTGTAAAGGCTAATAACTTTTAAAGATGAATTCAAATTTAAATTTATAATAGCTAACAGGCAGCATAACAAGATTTAATGTTTCAAGATGTTTACTGTAACAAACCAACTAAAAGCACTATTGACTAAACACTATTTTGTAACAATTTGTACACTAAAGTACAGAACGTTTGAACACAACCATAAAACCCTCTGTCAGGAACAATTTAAATTATCCTTTAAGTCGTAAAGTTTTTACATCAAGAAAAGAGGCCTTCCAACGCATTAATGTCCTTTCATATGTAAGTACTGTAACCAGTATTGATTGCATTACTCCAGATGCAGTTTCATCACCCTCCCTACTTTTGCATTCCATTCCACGTGTATTGAAATGTAACATTTTATTAGCTTTCCTGATTACTGGCCGTACATGCATACCCAACCTGCGATTGATGCAAATTGACAATTTCACACTTTCTGACATTGTACTTCACTTGCCAGATCTTTGCCCAATTGTTTAACCTATCTATAACTCTTTGTAGATGTCCTATGACCTCTTTACAACTCACTTTCTTTGCTATCTTTGTGCCATCAGCAAATTTAGCTACCACACTTCTGTCCACACATGCAATGACATAAATTGTAAAATGTTGAGGCTCAGCACTGACCAGTGTAGCACACCACTCATTAAATCTTGTCAGCCTGAAAAAGACCCATTTATTTCTACTCTTTGCTTCCTGGTAGCCATTATTCTACACATGTCAATCTGTTAACCCCAACACCATGAGCTTTTATTTCCCAGAGTAACCTTTGATGTCGCACCTTATCAAATGCCTTCTGGAAATCTAAGTACAGTAAATCCTCTGGTTGCCCTTTATCCAAAGCACAAGTTACTTCTGTAAAGAGCTCCGATGGGTTAGTTAAATATGATTTCGCTTTGACAAAACGATATTGGCTCTGCCTGATTATTTTGAACTTATCCAAATGTTCTGTCTTATTAATAGCTTCTAACATTTTCCATATGACAAATGGTAAGTAATTGGCCTGTAGTTTCTTGCTTTCTGCCTCCTTTCATTTTTGAATAAAAGAGTTACGTGAGCTATTTTCCAATCTAAGGAACCTTCCCGATGTCAAATGAGTTTTGGTAAATTAAGATCAAGGCATCAACTACCTCACTAGCTACTTCTTTTGAGTCCCTAGGATGAACTAGATCAGAACTGAGGGACTTATCAACTTGCAGTTCCAATAATTTACTCAACACTGCTTCTCTGGTAATTGTATTTTTTTATTCCCTCCCTTTAAATTCCTAATTTACATCTATTTCTGGGATGTTGCATCAAAATACTGATGCAAAATATCTCTTTAATTCATCTGCCTTCTCTTTATCCTCTGTTACTAATTCCCCAGATTCATATTCTTTTGGGCCAACACTTAGTTCAGTAACTCTTCTCATTTAGAAGAAACTTAAATTTCTGTTTTCATGTTTTTGCCTGACTTTCTCTCACACTCTTATTTTTCCCTCATTAAAACTTAGTAACTTTTTTTAATATTCTGTCTAATCTTTTGACCTGTCACCTATCTTTGCACAATTATATGTCTTTTCTATTTGAGTTTGATACTATCTTTGACTTTTTTAGTTAACCATGGATGGTAAGTCCATCCCTTAGAATTTTTCTTATTTGCTAGAATGTATCTATTCTGTACTTTCTGGAATATCCTCTTTGATGTTTCCCACTGCAACTGTGTTGATCTAAACCTTAACCTAAATTGCCAGTTTACTTTCTGTAGCTCTGTTTTCATTCCCTCAGACCCAACAGTTGTGAATTCCAGATAGCCACCACCCTATGGATGAAAAGGGTTTTCCTCAAATCCCCTCCAAGTCTTTGGCTTCTTACCTTAGAACTGTGGCCCCTGGTTATTGACCTCTCTACTGAAGGGAAAGGTTTCTCCCTATCTATGCCTTTAAACATATATTCCTCTGTGGTAAACTCTGCTGTTTTCCCTGTCTTCATTCCTGGCTGACTAACTAGATCTGAGTTTTCAAGGGTAGCTTAGAAATCCTTGCCTTCTCGAAGCCTGTTTCCATGGCAACACGGATCCCATGGGTCCAGGTAGAAATACTGATTAGCTATCCTCGAGAGCTCAGCTCTTTCTCATCTTGAAATTAACTGGACAGATTAAAGCACAATTGTTTACGATCCGAAATTCTCAACTATTTGTTGGGACTTTAGGGACTTGCCGTTAGACTCAGGCTTCTACAGTTGTCTCTTGCACCTTCTTCCGAGTAAAACAATCTTTGATCTTTTATTCTCTTGCACTCAAACAACTTGGGCTTGCTGACAAGCAGACTGCAGAACAGGTCACATGACCCTTTATTTTAGCTTAAATTAAAGATAACATTCCCAAAACAAAACAATCTTAAAAGCCTCATACATTTAACAAGCAGTTCTTGGTTGCTTGCACTTTGCAAGTTGTCCACGTTAAAAATCTAGCTCGCAATTTGTATCTTCCTCCTGCTTTCACCTCTAAATTCTTCAATTTTCTCTTCTCTATCCAAGACAATTCTTCTTAAAACAATATATCCCTGTGCACCCTCAGAGAAGGAGGCTTTCTGTTTTCTAAGCGTAATTTAGTCTAGTCTTTGAATTTGTGAAGACATTAGCTGTTGGTCCCTGAAGTCCAAATTGATTTGCTCATCTTCAAGCTTTTCAAAATTGCCATGACAACTGGAGCTTTGGCTGCTTGAGCTGACTGCGAGGTATGAGCAGGCATTTAAATTGACCCAAAAGCTGATGTGACATTCGGAGAACAAATGGAACCCGTTGCTGGAGGCAGCTGAAGGGAAGATCGAACAAAAGGAAGAATTGTTTGCAGAAACCAGAATGGGTAGGCTCAAATTCTGTCATTTAATGCAACAAGGTGTAGGAGAAATGAGAAATTCCTTTGAGAGTACTAACCAAGAACACATGCAAATTGCAATGCACACAAAATATTGATTTGGCAGTGGGGGATGGATATTGGATGAAAAGTAATGTTATGACCTTGATGTAAAAACCCATCTGCCTCTATCTGAAAATGTGTTACATTTTAACATTGGTTCAATGAATATATTACTACTGTAGTGATTTACACATGTTATGATTGGAGTTAATTCCACAAACCTTTGCTTTTTGCAGGAAAATTGTGCTCAAAATTGTAGACCCCAGTCACCATTCTGTACTATCTGTGGGTGTGAAATTGCAAACTTAACCCTTCAGTGAGGATATTGAAGCTCAGTTTCACTTCACAGGTGAACTGCAATAATCCAGTTTAATTTACTTTCCTGGTCAACATATTGGGATGCTTGTTGAGCATGAGCCAATAGCTGATGAGTACAGCTGCACGTCCTCACTCTGTGAGGATAACATGCATGTTACCAGGTAGATTATGAAACTTCTGAATTCAAAGTCGAAATTGGAGAGCCTCTCGGGTATAATTCAAATGAGAGCTTTCATCCACTCTTACAGATCTCTGGAGCAGGTGGGACTTAACCCAGGACTTCTGACTCAGAGGTTGGGACTCTACCACTACATCATGAGCGCCCCCTTCCATTTTTCTCCCATCTGTTGTCAACTTCAATAACAATGGTTTTCAACTTAGGTTCCCAAGGGCTCTATGAGCATCCCTAAAGAGATCTGCCTAATTTGCAAGTAGCAAAATGTTTCAAGATATATATACTTAATGAAAAATAACATTTGCAATGTTTTGCCATGTTGTTTATTTCAACAGAAATGGAATATAAGAGTAGGAAGATTTAATTGCAGGGAGAAAGTGAGGATTGCAGATGCTGGAGATTAGAGTCAAGAGTGTGGTGCTGGAAAAGCACAGCAGATCAGGCAGCATCCAAGGAGCAGGAAAATCGATGCTTTGGGCAAAAGCCCTTCATCAGGAATGAGAATTTAATTGCAGCTTTACTGGGCCTTGGTATGATTATATGTGGTGCACAGTATACAATCTTACTCTCCTTGTTTGAAAAATGATATAATTGCATTAGAAGTCATTCAGAAAAGGTTCATTAAATTCATTCCTGGGATGAAGGACTTATGAAGAAAGACTGAACAGGTGGTCCTTTACCTGTTTGGAGTTTAGAAGAAAGTGGTGATGTTAATGAATCTTGGGCTTCTGGACAAACCTGACAGCTGGATTCTGATAGGGCGGCAGACCTTGTTAGAACAAGGGGACACAACTTAAGAATGAGAGATGTTGCTTTTAAGTTGGAGATGACAATTTTTAAAGTCACCAATTATTAGTTTTTTTAAAATCTCAGAGGGTCATTAGACAGTCGGATCTTTTCCTCAGAAAACAGTGTGACGTTGAATTTATTCAAGGTTGAGTTTAACAAATTTTAGGCAGACAAAGGAATCAACAGTTATTGGGATGGTAGGATAGCAAACAGCAAATCACAGCTAAAGCTGCCATCACCTTAGGGAATAACAGATTTGGCTCAAAGGGCTGAATGGTTTACGACTGTTCCTGAGTCCTATTTTCCTGACTTCCTTTGTTTTATACTCACTTTTATTCACAAAGATCAAGATTCCGGTTTTGCTAATTTTTCTCAGTATGTTTTACTCTGTTCAGAGATCTATGTATGTGCACCTTCAAGCCCCTCTATGCCTGCGCATTCTATAAAGCACTGCCCTCCAAACTGTTATCTCTCCCAATGTCGGCTGCCAACATGCATCACCAATTACTTCTCATTGAATTCCACCTGCCATTTGTCTGCCTTTATGTTATATTTTCAATGTCATGTTGCAATTGCTTGGTATCGCTCTCACTGTTTGAAAGGAAATAATTTTTTAAAAGTAGAGAAAATGTTATTGGAGTTGTATAGGGCCTTGGTGAGACCAGATATGGAGCACAATAGACAACTTCAGTTGTCTCACTTGAAAAAGCATAAAATTGCTTTGATAGTTCAGAAAAGGTTCATTCAATTCATTCTTGCGATGAAGGGCTTATGAAGAAAGGTAGAACAGGTTAGGCACTTATTCATTGGAACCTAGAAGAATGAGAGATGATTTAATTGAAACATAGATTCCTGGAGGGATTCATTTCCTTAGGAAACTCTGATGCAAGGCACTCAATAAATAAACCAGCCTTGTGGTGTGTGTCCCTTAGCATAGTTTATTTATTCATAATAGCCTCTCTTGCATTTTATTACCTATTTACTATTTACATGCTGGTGGAAGGGCTCTTGTGTTGCATATTTTTGAGCAAGTTTTTCAGAAAATATCTTGCATAGGGTTAGAAGATTTTTGAACTACCTTTTATGTTAATTACTGTTCTTTTCTCACATTATCTCTTTGACAGTCTTATTTTCAGTTTCTCTTCCCCTCTCAACTAATTGTATTCGATATGGAGTTCTGACATGAAGGATTCATATTACATGCGTCTTTCATTCTTTATTGTTTCATCATATTCTATCTTTGTCTTTCAAGTACAGGACTTGCTGGCATATTTGTACAGTTGTGGGTGCAGCATTATGGAAATTATATGAACACATTTGAAAGGGTGCTGAAATGATTTACAAGGAAGGTTCCAGAAATGAGATACTTCAGTTGTGAGGATAAATTGAAGAATTGAAACTCTTCCCTTTGGCAAGAAGAAGGCTGAGAGGAGATTTGGTAGAGGTTTTCAAAATTGTAAGCGGGCTCATAAAAAGGAACAAGAGGGTATAAATTTAAAATGAAGTGCAAACAAAGGTGATGGAAACAAAACTCTCTTTCTCAACAAGTAGTTAGGGTCTGCAATGCACAGCTTGGAAATGTGAGGCCGGTTCAATTGAGGCATTCAAGGTGGTATTGGATGGTGGTTTGGATAGAACTGGTATGCAGGGGTTTGGAGAAAAGGCAGGAGTTTGCCACTAGCTTATAGAACTGGTGTAGGTATGATGGGGTGAATGACCTCCTTCTGCATCTTAGCAAGTTGGTGATTCTGTGAAGGAGCCCCTGGGTTTGTTCACCTTGCTTTTCTCTCATTAGAATTGTAGACTGCACAGAAAACATCTCTTCCTTGAAGATCACCTATTACAGGGACTGGCTTTGGCACTTGTCTTTGATTCTGTTATATCCTGGCAAATTTCCATGTCATCCCACCAAATTTAGCCTTTTCCAGCTTGGAAGATCTGCTGTGAGTTGTTCTTCTTCTTCCCGGTTCTAATTTGAACCTTTTGAAGCAGTGATCACACTCCGTCAAGTGCCTGCACAGAGGTACTAGATGGATGGTGGCTCACCTCTTTCACCATCTCCAGATCAAGCACTGCCAACCAGAGGCTGTAGCTTTTCATTGCAGGGGTGGGGAACTGTGATAGCTGCTGGTGATATGCCCATCCAAGGCCCAGGTACAGCGACAGATGGGACAGGAGAAAGGGTGGATAGGAGCCATGGAAGGGACAAGAGGATTAGAAGAAAGGCAAATTAGTCCTTTCTGATCCCAGTCCCTTGATCAAGCACTAAGTGCCTGACAATGAGAGACAGCCTCCCTAAAAGAGCAAAGTGCACCCCATTGAGTTTTTCTTTCAGGCTCCCTACATGGTGAATGAATCGCAGTGGTAGTGGGCTGAAACCCTTCAGGGGGGTTGATTGTCTACTTAAGGGCCTCAGTTGGTAGCAGGGGAGGAAGGCCTTTCCATTCCAGAAATAATCTGAGCAGAGTCAGGACCTTTACTGTCCCAACTCTGAACCTTGTGGTCTGCCACTTGCTTTCAAACAGACCTTGGAGGAGGCCATTAAATTCCCTTCTTTGTATCTAGCATAACACAAAATTAGCTAATTCATTTTGAAGTCCATGCAGTTTTTATTTTCTAGATGCGACTTACACTCGCTGATTCTTTGAATTTTATTTGCTCTCCCTACTCTTTGGGCATTCTTTTTTCCTTTTGCAACTAACTCTATTTTGAAAGAATGTTTGGATTCTGCTTTGATAGTGGTTTACAGTGGAGAATTCCACATTCCAACCAACCTCCAGATCAAAACATGTTTCTGACCTTCCAGTTATTTACTTAATAATCTTATTTATGTTCCCTTCTCTTGATCATCAGTCTACCACTCCTTAACTTCCTGTATGATTTCATATTTTTAAAATTGTCAGATAACTCTTGAGACTTTTGGCTATAAAGTCCAAAATCTCTCTTTGTAGTTGTAACACTTCATTACTGGTTCAAGTAATTCTTATTGAACTTTTTTATTTTGTTTTCCTTTCCATAATGAGATTCCAAAATCTGTACCAAAACTCTCCACAAGTAGGTCTTGTAAGAGTTTAGCATCACATCCTTTTTTTAGTATTTAATTCTTCTGAAGCAAAGGGAAAGGCTTGAATCTTAACAAAAATCAGCTAAGTGATAATTTTGGCAAGTTTCACTGATGGATTTTCTCATTGAGTATTGGTGAGTTTTCTTGCACGATATTCCCACCTTATTACCTATGCACCATGTTCCCATGGCAACCCACTTGTATATTATCACCCGTTACAGGCAGAGCTACTGGCCACAGCTGGAATCTCCTGAGATTCCTTCGGATTCTCACTAGTTATTGGGCATCTGGTGCTTGAAGAAGGAGGTTCTACCTGCAGCAAAAAATATACCAGAACAGGCAAGATTGAACTGCCTGGGCACAATGAAAAACCAGTGTTAAAGGAGACTGAGCTCTCTGAGGGAGATAGCCACAGATACCTGCGCCCTTGTTACTGAGGAATTTACATTAGGCTTCAGTCATAACTGCACCCTGCCAGCAGAAGTGAAAGTAACTGTGGCCTTGAATTTCTTTGCCACTGGATCCTTTGAGGACTCAGTTGCGAACGTCCCCGTTAGCCACACATTGCTGTATCACCATGGTTTTGGTTTTCCTCTTCTTCAAAACCAGAGATTACATCAAATGCCCACTGATGCTTTTATTAATGTTGAGTAAAAAGTTAATTAAATAATTTAATCCCAGAATAATAGTGTTTCTTGGTGAGGCTTGCTTACTAATGGCATGCAACATATATATACCACCACAAGAGATCTACTTAATGCTCAATTGATCAAATATCAATTGCAAGTGCAGAAGAGAGATCAAAACATTCACTGCCTTATGCAGAAGTTTTTCCTTATGTCACTTGTGAAGGGTCTGAATCTAAATTTTAGCCTGTGATCCTGTGTCTGGATTACCAACCAGTGAAAACAGCTTCTTCTGTTTACCATGTCATTTCATTTACTGCTAACTGCCTTTATGCTATAGACAACAACAGAAGGTTTAGTTACATAAGCTGCAAGCTAAGGGTTATTGACATGTAGCCAAAAACAAAGCTGTCTGGACAGTCCAATTACAGTGTAATATCTGTAGTGATAATCGATAGATTTAAAATGGGCAGGATAATAAACAATTTATGTACTTCAGTTTCATTCCATGTTCTTATCTAACCCACAGGTCAAGATGAGAAAATTCTCATGGTAACAAATCTAATTGAAGTGCTAATTCTGTTGGGTTGCACCTTTCTTTCCAGATACCAAACCTCTGCTATGGTGTGAATCCATTTTTGAAAATTTATGGGAAGGTGATAGCTAGACTATTAATCCAGAGACTCAGGCAATATTCTGGGGACTGAGGTTCAAATCCTGTCATGGAAGCTGGTTGAATTTGAATTCAATGATTTAAAAAAAAAATAGAAATGAGTGTACTGACAGGAGTCAGCAATACCTACATCCTATGAATGAATTAACAAAAACATATACTGCATTTCAGCGCACAGTAAAAGCCTGACCACCTCTACTTAAATATGTTTAAAGTTCAAAACCCCCAACTTGTTGGTTTCATTATTAAAAGGCAAATGTTACATGCAAGGTCAAAAATCACAAACACCAGGTTATAGTCCAACAGGTTTATTTGGAAGCACTAGCTTTTGGAGCGCTGGTCCTTCATCAGTTGGTTGTGGAGAATAAGATTGTAAGACACAGAATTTATAGTAAAAGTTTACAGTGTGATGTAACTGAAATTACGTATTGAAAAAAGACCTGGATTGTTTGTTAAGTCTCTCATCTTTTAGAATGACCATGTTGGTTTCAGTTCTTTGATATGTAAATTGCAAAACTTTTTTAAAAAGTTACAAGCTTCCAAATAAACCTGTTGGACTATAGCCTGGCATTGTGTGATTTTTAACTTTGTACACCCCAGCCCAACACTGGCGTCTCCAAACTGTTACATGCAAGAAATATGAAGATCAAGAACATTCAGTCCAAACTGTCATTTAGAGTCATAGAATCATAGAGTCATAGAGATGTACAGCGTGGAAATAGACCCTTCAGTCCAACTCGTCCATGTCGACCAGATAACCCAACCCAATCTAGTCCCACCTGCCAGCACCTGGCCCATAACACTCCAAACCCTTCCAGTTCATATACCCATCCAAATGCCTTTTAAATGTTACGATTGTACCAAGAGTTATAAATTTAAAGTAACGTAAAGGAACCAGAGGGGACATGAAGGTTGTTTTTAACTGCTACTTGTTCTGATCTGGAACTCACTGCCTGAAAAGGTGCGGGAAAGCAGTTTCTATAGTAACTTATAAAAACCAGTTGGATATAATGCTTGAAATGGGGTAGAACTGCAGAGTACCAAAGAGGAGCAGGGGAGCAGGTCACTAACTGAGTAGCTTCTTTAAAGATCAAAGACAGGGAAGATGGGCTAAATGGCCTCCTTCCTTACAATGTTGAAGTATAATTCTATGGTAAAGTTACTAGTGCTGCTACTCCTTTGAATGGATATTCTCCCATTTGTTTACTTACCTAGACGTATCTAGAACAGAAAAATAACAATGGTTGCCACAATATTTTATAGACAGCGGGAAATTTGTATTAAGTTTGTATGTCAGCAATATTAACCAAAGCCATTCAATTCACCAGCAGCTAGAGGGGTCACATTCTTTGGACATCTGTCCTTTTAACAGTTGTCTTCAGCTGTACTTCAGCTGATGTCTAATCTATAAAACAGTATTTGTAGAAACTATTGAGTTACAAGTAAGAGAAAGTCCTGTCTTCATTAGTTTTAACAAACCACTGGAACCAGGCTGCAGTTGCACCCAACAAAATGATGTACTCTACATTAACAGTAGTAAGTGGTTTATAGTGGAAATATGGGTGATAAGAATTTATGAATGAATTTGTGTGATAAGATGAATACTTTCTAAAATTGTAGAATTCATTTTATTATTGAGTTTATAAAAAAATTAAATGCTTTTGAAATTTATCACAATAGTATTTAAAAATTAAAAGCATCTTTTGTAAATTTGAGACTGGGATTATCAATGTGATTGCATGTTCCAATGTATTACATATTTTACCTGGAGATAAATCTTTGATACATTAAAGTTACAGTGCAGTATTGCATGGATGACATTACTGTGAGAAATTGTGTTGGCCACTGTCTTAATGAAGAAATAAATATTTTGAAACTAGTGACCGAATATTAAGGTGAACAATGGCCCTGAAAATTTCACCATTAAACCCATCACAATGTTTGAAGTGTGTCATTTAGCAGAACTGAGGTTTTAAGACTCTGCTCCTTTATGTCTCTGGATTTCAATATCATTTTAAAACTGGTAACAGGATAGCTTCAGAGGATGCTCAATTCATAAGCTTTTATTGTTGTTTAATAAAGGCAATGTTAAATATATTTATTTTTCATTTTCCTCTGCTCAAGCCAGAGGAGTTGAAAGCTATGTGTTTGAAGTAGCTACACATTGTATTGGTGCTGTGAGCGGTGAGATAGTGAATATGTATGTATTAATATTTTCTTGTAAAACACAAGTAAACCTCTTTACATACCAGCTATTATACAATGTAGAAAATATACTCATATCCATCATGCACACTGTTGAGATGGAAGTATTTATTATTGAAAGCATTATTTATCCACCTTTCTAGAGTTTGCATGAAAATAAAATGCTGTCATTCCAAGGTAGCTCTTGTTAACTTGGATATCTGTTTGTAATGTCTCCTAGGTTTTATCTTTTATAAACAGCCAAACTTTTGTTCATAATGTATGTGCCACAAATATAAATCATTTGTGTATGATTCATGACAAGTTGTGCAACTTGCAGATAAAATTGATTGACATTTATTGAGTTGATTTAACAAACAAAGTACAAAGAACATTACAGCACAGAAATAGGCCCTCTGGCCCTCCAAGCCTGCACTGATCCAGATCCTTTATCTAAACCTGCTGCCTATTTTCTAAGGGTCTGTATCCCCTTGCTCCTTGCCTATTAAGATATCTGTCTAGATACATCTTAAATGACACGATCATTCCCGCCCCTACCACCTCCGCTGGCAACACATTCCGGGCACCCACCACCCTCTGCGTGGAGAAGTTTCCACTTAACCCTCCTAAACTTTTCCCTTCCTATTTTGAACTTGTGACCCCTAGTGTTATTTTTCTTGAGTAAACTTGTGCCCTGATGTAAATTGTGCGTTAATTACCTTTTGTAAAAAGAAGCGAGGGCAGCTTTGTTGCTATGTTCTGTTTTCCGACTCTGAAATGCATTAAGTTTCCAGTCTGCAGAGCTAGATGAGGATCTGATTACATCCCTGACAGTGTAAAACATAGCATGGGAAGAAAGAGGAGTTATTCAGGACAGAACTTTGTGGTCCATCTGATGGCCTTAAACCTGATTTTAGAAAACTACCCCCATTTATTGTCCCTCAAATACTTCCTGTGTCAAAATATCTGCCCTACTTAGCCCTTGCATTAGCTAATATTGTGCACAATAACGCAAACAGTTATTGAAAGCTGGCAAGCAGTTGAAGCCAAATGGTATTTGGCCTTCAATATAAGGGGATTTAAGTACAAGAGCAAGGATGTCTTGCTGTATGCCATTGTATATGGCTTTGGTGAGACCACACCTGGAATAATGTGTGGTGTTTTCATTTCCTGATCTAAGAATTTATATACTTGCTTAGAGGGGGTTCAGTGAAACTTTGCCAGACTAATTTTTGGGATGACAGGGTTGTCATGTGAGGAGAGATTGGGTCGACTAGCTCTTAATGCACTGTCTGAGAAGAATGAATTGAAATCTCATTGAAATGTGTGAAGTTTTGAAAAGCCGGATGGACAGAAGCCAGAGATGATGTTCCTCCAGCTGTGGGTTCGGAAACCAAGCATCACAGTCTGCATGTACAGGGACCATTTAGGATGAGGAGAAAAGCCTTCAAGCAGCAGGTACTTATCCTGTAGATTCTGTAATTCAAAAATGTATGGCTGACTCTCACCTGCTGTCAAAGGAAGTTAGGTATGGAGATGCTGGAGTTTCTAGTGACATAACATCCCATGAAAGAATTTGTAAAAAAAAAAGACAGCTCACCTTGTAAGTAGACATGACAGATATATTTATGATTTTACCCGATTCTCACCAAATCGCAGCATGGTCAAAGCTGGGTGAACTAGTGTGCCAGGTTTTAAGGCATGCCAAATTAGATGGAAGTGAATTTTGAAAAATCAGAATTCATTTTTCACTTTTCAGTTTTCTCAATATTAAATATTGGGAGTCAGTGTGCATGGGGTGAGAGGTTTGCTAAAGTCATAGTTTGCCCAGAAGGTAGATATTGTACATTCTTGAGGTAGAGACACTTCTCATTATTGTTGGAGGTCAGTAGGCAAATCTGGACTACCTTTAGAATCTGTTTTCCTGCAATCAGTCAGTTGCAAAATGTAAAACAAAAATCTCTGCACTCTTCCGTAAGGGAATACAAGGCTATTGGAATTCTGCATTAGTGCCACTGTCATTGCTGACAGGATCCATGCAACTCAACAGAGCTCGATATTGAGTTGGTTAGATCTTTATCTGGCAATATCATTCTAAATTCTGTTTTTGCTATTTATTTTGAAACAACGTGTGTTTTGAAGCAGCCTCAACAACAAGGAACTAAAAGGATGCATTACAAAAAATATCTGTCATTTGCTGCAGCAGTTTTACAGACATATACACAAGGAGTTATCTTAACCTGAGTTGCAGCATGAAAATGCCCTGGGATTTGGTTTTATACCTTGCCCAATATTGCTCTGAATTGGCTTCAATGAGGAATAAAATCAACTATGGTGTAAAATTAATGCAATCCCATCAATTTGGAGTGCTCTAGTTACGTATGCTCTCGCAATGTTTGGTCACTGAATTTTGACCAGATGCCAATCTACATCTGAATGATTTCCATCTAAGGTGGATGGAGCTTTTAATTTTTTGATAGCAGAATAGAGTTGAAGGGTACTCCAGCTAATTACTGTCTATGTGGCAAGGGAAAGAGGCAACTGTGGAATGAAAGCAGTCACTTCCAGGAGACAAAGGAGTTGAGAAAATAGAGGATTGAGGGAAAAGTAGACTCCTTTGTGAAGAAAATACCAAGGAGTAGACGCTGACATACATTTGTAGACACTTCATTCAAAAATCTGTATTTGGTCTAAATCTGGTTAGATGGTGATGTTAACAATGGCAGTTTAGCTATTATGCCATTTATAGTAAATAAGGGTGTGAGCTGACCATTTGCTGACATTTTTACTTAGCTTGCCCAGAGAACCAAAGTCTGCAATGCATTTTTGATAATGATCTTCAGACAGGTCAAGCTTCATTGCAATTCTAATGAAAAATTTGCAACTTAACGTATAGGACACTGTGCGCCTTCTGTTGTTTTGGGAGGGCAGCTATTTTGAATGTGGGCAAACCTTGCCTAGAAGGAATGGTTTTCTTGTTTATGTTTCACAGCTGCGTTTCTCCTCTATCATACCCAAATGCTCACTGTTCGCCTGTAGGTCAGTGCTGGCAGTTACTTGATCCTGTGAATGTCACAGAAAAGGCAATCCTGACCTTCCAAAATGATCACTCGATAACACTTTGTCAGACATCACTATGTGGTTATGAGTCACGTGCACTTTTCTCCCTCGTTCTTACAGAGGTACTGAGGCCCTCGTTCTTACCGAGGTACTGAGGCCCTCGCTGTTACCGAGGTACTGAGGCAAATTGTAATATTGCTGCAACCATCTTGGCTCAGTTGCACCAATCAACATGGATTAAGGACTGAACAGTTTGTAAAACTCATTTTTTTTTTCCCCAGGTGAATTTGCCGACCCCTTGGTGATCTTTTACTTGTGCTGTTCTGTATTTGATAATCTGCAGCTGTTCGCTCTAAATTGACCCAAATGTCCTCCTTACCTGCCTAAGGTGCAACTAGGATCACTCTTAAAAGCATATCCCCCCCTCTCTCGACTTCAGCTATACCAAAACCTCCAATGGCTTGGCTCTTTCTATTTTTTTTAAATTGATTTTTGAAGGATGCTGCAGAGATGCCACCTCCATGTTAAAGAGTCCTCTCAACAGTCTAAGAGCTTTTACAAAACCAAAAGAGCGAGGACAGCCCGTCCATTCGCTTTATGCCAATTTTCCGATCTGATTAATGTGAATTAAAGATGTCCCCAGTCAAAATACCAAAGGATGTCTGTGTATCAAACAAAAAACAAAGCACTGCAGAAATCAGAAGCAAATACAGAAGTTGCTGGAAAAACACAGCTAGTCTGGCAGCACCTAAAGAGAGAAAGCAAAGTTAATGTTGTGGATCCAGAGACCCTTCAGTTCTGAACCAAAATGCTAACTCTGATTTCTCTCCACTGATGCTGTCAGACCTGCTGAGTTATTTTTCCAGCAATTTCTGGTTTTGTTTCTGATATTTGTTTACATTTTGTGTGTTTGGGACTTCTGTTACCTATTCCTCCCCCAGTTGTCAAAATTCAGCCCCCTTCCATCATTGTTTTTGATAACTACTCATTTTCCTTTTGCACCTTGATCTCCTCTGTGCTGTGAGTTCTTTTGTTGTTGCTGGCTTAGCACAGTGTGGCCATATGTAAAATTCCACAGCTGTTGTAGGTCTGAAACAAGACTGTGGGCCAGTGGCTGTTTGTGGGAAGTGGGTTAAGCTAAGGTTGTTCAGCTGTCAGAGATCTGTAGAGGTTTTGTTAGCAATCAGCCTTTCTTTCTCACGCTCTCACTAACAAAAAAAAAATCAGATAGACATCTATTTCTGTAATTTTTTTGATGCAACCATTGAAACAAAGCAATAGCAGTGTGGGCACACAGATGCCATCTTGTTATTGATGCATTGTATCCAGAGGAGTAAATTGTTGCGGCATGTCCTGATTGCCCGGTGAGTTACTAGCTTATTTTTCATTTGATTTCTGACATGCAAAATGTTATATGGCTAGATTAAAGACTAGCATTGTATGATTGTGTTAAAATGTGTGGACAAGGCTGAAAATGCATTCGGAAAAAGTGGGGCTACCAAATATCAGATGCAAGGAGGAAGAAAAAGGAAGAGAAAAATTAATGGAAAAATATTTCCAGCCATTTAAGGATAGAAATTTACCTTTGATAGAAAATGTGTTGTCAGAGATTAATTTAAATTCACAGTTACCGAATGTGAAGATAAATTTTAAATTGCTTTTAGAACAAAAAAGCTCCTGCATAAATATCAGATACTCTGATCTTTAAACCAATCAATTTTCCCATCAGATTACTGCCCATCTTTAAGTTCCTAGATATCTATTCTTAAAACAGTTGCTATTAGTACCAAAGGAGAGACCAATAAAAGAAGATGGATGAAACAGAGAGGAGCTTAGATGCCAAGAGAAACCGATAAAAGATTTTTAAAAAAAATTGTGATAGAGAATGAAGCTTCTGTTGGTAGATAAAGTACAGAATTGAGATCGAATCCTGTTCACACCCTGACGAGATTGATTTAATGAAGTTAGTGAACCTTGTCGGAATGTAATTGCAAAGCTTTACAATAAAGTGTTCTCCTGTTCACTGTTAGAATCCCTAGCGGGCTGAGACAAGACCAATTCTTTAATTACCTTCCTCTAGATTACCACTCTTCTCTCTCACTGTCTGATTTCATAATATTAATCCACACTCCATTGCTGCTTTGTTACTTTCCATGTAAATTCTTCTTCCAGTCAATGACCTGTAAATCTACAATAGATAACAATTTAATCCTGTTTGCTGTTTTCATTGCTCACAACGCGGTTTTTTTTATATTACTGAGACCAAGTGCGGTCTGGGCGACTAACTTTTCAGAATATCTCCAGTCTTCCAGATCTTGTTTGTCATTTTAACGAACCACCTTGCTCCCATGCAAACATTTCCGTCCTAGGTCAATGAAATGTTCTAGCGAAGCGCTATCTGGAGGAAGAGCACCTCATGTTTCTGTTTAGGCACTTTACAGCCTTGACGACATGATGAATTCCACAACTTCATTGTATGTCCTTTATACTCCATTTTTCTTAATGCATAAAAGGCACCTTTTCCAAGTCCCTTTCAGTTCTGTGGAAAAATCACACTGGACTCGAAATACTAACTGTTTCCTTCTCCAGAGATGCTGCCAGTTCTTTTGAGTTTTTCCAGTACTTTGTTTTTATTTCAGAATCCCAGCATCTGCAGGACTTTGCTGTTATTGGAGAATGATTGTTTACACTTAACACCTCTTGATAAGTAAACCTTTTATTTCAACTCACCCCCTTAAATTTGTAAAATATTACATAACATGCAAACATGGATTAACACATGACTTGTGCCGTGGAAGTTCCAGTCAAACCTAGGATCCCTTTGTGCAAATGTGGGGTTAATATCTTGTGATTATAATTTGCTTTGTTATTTTGCAGTGTATGAACCTTCTTAGGGTCCATTTTTGTATGTGGTTGTCCATCCCTGTGTTTTAATCATTTAGGGGTAGGTGGACAATATGTGATGAGTTTAGAGAATGCTTAAATATTCATGATGCTTAGGGTGTAAAGAGTTCTTCTTGGAGCTCTGATATAATGATATATGATTTAACTTACTATTTCAAAATATTTTGCAGCTGTTCAATGGCATTTACAGTCTACCAATATTGCTGATCATAAGTGATCTAAATTCGATCTAACTTTACATCTTGCATATATACATATGTTGTAATTCCAGAAACTTACTTCTAACTCTCTTAACATTTGTGGAAAAAGAAATGCTTTTGGAGCTTTTCTTGAGATTTGCATCATTTCTTAATCAACCTAATCTTATTCTTGTGCTGCAGAACCAGTTGCAACTAGCTTCTATGTACTTTGAGACATACCGTATGATTATTGTTTTGTTCCTAGCTATAGTTTTCCAATTAACCTTCTTAATGAACAAGGGAACCGGAACACCTCCAGCCTGTTCCAAAGCAGTTTTGCAATTTGTACCACCAAATTGTTATTTTTGGCTGAACTTTAAAATCATTTAAAATGAAGGTCAGGATTATTGCCAGATCCCAATTGCTTTGTTAGCTGTTATGTAGCTATGGAAGATGGATAAGCACGTATGAATTTCAGGCAGGCATTGAACACATGGTATGCATTAAGGGATACATAGAAATAGGAAGTATAGAAGGGCTTTGCTCGCAATAGTTTATAAGGGGAGTTTATAAGGGCATAATTATAATGAGTGGAAAGATTTTTTTAATGTATCAAAACAAAGGTTGAGGTAAAGGTTGATGATTCATACAATAAGCAGCCAAGATGAGAGAGGACATCAATTGCAGATGGTAGCAAAGGGACTTAATAGTAGATCAAATGTTAAGTAAGAGGTCATTAACACATAGAATTGTATCCTCATATTTAGAAGCAAATCATTGTTTCACCCATGAATATCTGTGCCTACGTGTGTGTGAATGAGCTACTGATATATTTTCTGAATTCCTTACAAAAGATTTGAGGGGGAAATAGGGTAGAATTGTAAGTTTAGCCAGTACGGAAGGAATATTGTCCCAGAATGTGAAAGGCATGAGGAATGGAAGCTGTGTTTAGTGATAGGAATACATTGTAGTAATGCAAGGTGGATACATGTGAGGTTATCCACTCTAGTAGCAAAGGCAGGCAGGCAGATTATTATCTGAATGGTGATAGATTTGGGAAGGGTGAGATCAAATGATATTTAGGTGTTCTTGTACACCAATTGCTGAAAGTAAATATACAGGTGTAGCAGGCGTTGAAGAAAGGAAATGGTATGTTGACCTTTGTAGCAAGAGGGATGTCTTGCTGCAATAACGCAGGGCCTTGGTGGAATACTGTGTGCAGATTTGGTCTTCTTATCTGAGGTAAGATGCTTTGGTTATGGCGGAAGTGCAATGAAGGTTTATCAGTCTGATTACTGGGATGGCAGGACTGACATATGAAGAGAGACTGGATCTCTAATCAACTATATTCACTGAAATTTAGAAGGATGAGGAGGATCTCATAGAAATTCTTATAGGACTAGACATGTTAGATGCAGTCAGGATTTCCTAATGACTAGTCAACCCAGAACTGGGGTCACAGTCTAAGGATATAGGATGGGTCATTTACGATAGAGGTGAGGAGAAATTTATGCACCCAGAGATTGGTGATCGTGTGGAGTTTTCTGTCTCAAAAAATGATTGAGGCCAAGACACTGAATGCTTTCAAGAAGGAGTTAGGTATGTTCTTAGAGGTAAAGGGATGAAAGGGTACGGAGAGAAAGCAGGAATTGAGTTGGATGATCAACTATGATCATATTGAATGGTGGAGTAGGTTCGAAGGATTGAATAGCAGACTCCTTTTCTAGCTTTCAATGTTTGTGTGTGATCTGGTAAATGCAGACCATTTCGGTATTAAGTGTTGGTTATGGTAAATTCGGTCACTGTCTGCATAAGGCAGGGGACAAAAGAGTATGAGAACTGCGATTGGCCTAGTGATGGAACTTGCTGACCATTATGGAGGAATATCCTCAACTAAGAGAAAAATGGGGGACACTTCAGAACCTTGGTGTGGAAATTTGATTTAGCAGGCCAGTTCCTGGGAAAGTGGGATCAAGGTATGTTTCGGAAATGGGCTGGGAAGATGCAACTTTTCAGGTCGTTGAGAAAGTTGACCACACCAAGAGAGAAAAATACAATGACCAGGAATGGAGGCGTTGGAAGTGAACCAATTGAAAATGATATGAAATTAGGTGGATATTGTGAACATGCTGTGGCTTTAAAAGATTATTTTGTTCTTTTGTTTTAAAGAGAGATTGTAAGAGAGAGGCGCTTAAGACCCTTGAATGAACAGTTTGGGAGGCTTTGGGTCTTTTGTTTAACAGCCTGAATGTGTATGGCCAGCTCTCACAGACCAGAATTTCTGGGTTTTTAGGTTTTCAGTAGCATCACAAACTATTAGAGATTCAATAGAGTTAGAAGCTTCAGTAGATGTCTCCTGGCTGCTATTCTCTCTGAATTAGAGAACTGCATGTGAGAATCTCTGTTTGAACTTCCCCTTTTGCCAAGAGGTGTGCTTATGGGAAGTTACTGTATAAGGAACAGTTAATTAGTAATAGTTACTGCGTCTATTATTCTATTGAGTTCTGTACTAGAGTTAAGTTATTCTAAATTCGTCTTTCTTTGTTGTATTTTTAACTACAATGTTTAACTAAATTGTTTTGCTTGACATTGAGTAGTTTGACCTGGAATGTGATACTTTACATTTGCCTTTAAAATAAGAAAAGGTTAAGGTCTAGGCTACCTTCTTAAAATATTTTGAGGGCTTCTAGTCTGGTCCATGACAATATAGTTAATGAAATTCTCAACATCAGAGCAAGAGCAAGAACTGACAGTCAGCTAGTCATTATTGCAACAGGAGAAGAGATTCAGGAGTAGGTCTGGAATATAGGAAGAATAAAAAAATCAAAAAGGATGAAATATGAGATGGAATCTGTATAGAATGAGCTGGAACTAGAGACTGACAATGATAAGAGATGTGGTCAATTTAATTTTATACCCTACCCTTGCAGATTATTCACCTTTTAAGATTGATCTCAAGCTTCTGAATTCAATTTCTCTTCTATGTAGTGTTTAATGGATGCTTCCTCTTTGTGAGTGTGTGTTTAATTCTTCCTTTCTGACATATGAACATTTTTCAAACAAATTGCTCACGATATATTCAGTTAGCTTAGATACAGATTAATGAATGAAAAGTGTTAGGTAAATGGAGAATATTATGTCCAGGAGAAATGTAACCCGTGGTGTTCTGATGTGCTGCACTGATGAATGATTTGGAAGGAAGATTTCTTTTACAGTTATTGCAGTAGTTGTTGGGAGAGTATGAAAAATGTAGAATTAAATTTACTTCTGAAGACAAAGGGTAGAAATCAATTCTCTTCATGTGAACATATCCCAGTTAGGAAGTTGGGTTGTAATACATGTTTGTGTTTAAAGAAAGGGTAATGTGCTATTAACAGAAATCTGTATAATTGATTATAATCTGATACAACATCCAGTGTTAGAGGCTAAAAAATAACTAAGGTGTAGTCATTTTTTTTTTCTTTTTATCCATTCATTGTATGTGAGAATCATTGGCAAGGCCAGCATTTGTTGGCCGCCCCTAATTGTTCTTGACAAGATGGAACCACTAGTGCCAATATGGTGAATGAACACATTCAGTGCCATTCCAAAGGGACCTCCAGGATGTTAACCCAGTGATCGTAAAAGAACATCAAAACGGTATGTGGTTTGGAAGGGAAAGTTGATGTTTCATGTATCTGTTGCTCTTGCCTTTGTATGTGGTAGATGTCAAGGGTTTGGTAGGTGCTGGTGAAGGAACCTTGCAAGTTGTTGCTATGCACCTTATAACTTCTCTGCGTTGTAGAGGTAGAAGGAGTGAATGTGGAGTGATGGATGCAGTGCCTATCAAGTGGATTATCTTATTCTGGCTAATGTTACGCTTCTCAGATATTGCTGGAACTGCACTCATCCAGGCAAATGGACATTATTCCATCAGACCTGTAACTTGTACCTGTAGATTTTGGGCAAAGTTTGGGAATCGGGAGGAAGCCTATATATCACTGAATACTCAGCATCTGACCAGCTGTTTTAGCTTCTGTATGGCTGGTCCATTAAGTTTCTGGTCAATGGGAGATTCAATGATAGCAAATGGTGAGGGCAAATGTTTACATTCCCGCTTGTTGGAACTGAATATTGCCTGGCTATTGTGTGGCATGACTGTTCCATGCAAATTATCAACACAAACCTGAGTGTTACATGGGTCAGAGACTAGTTCAGCATCTGAGGAGTTGCAAATAGTATTGAACACTGTGCAACCATCAGCAAATATTCCACTTCTGACTATATATTGGAGGAAAGTCGTTGAAGCACCTGAAGACTGTTAGGCCTAGAACTTTACCATGAAGTACATCAGTAAAAAGTAGTGCTAACAAGCTCTTCTTGGTGATGGGCATTGAAGCACCACTCAAAGATTACATTCTGTGCTTCCTCCCTGATTCATCAGCTGATGGGCAGCAAGAAGTTGTAATCACAGAATCTTAGAATGGTTCCAGAATAGAAGGCCACCCTTGAATACGTCAATTGAACCTGTCTCCATCAGATTGTCTAACAATGCATTCCAGGTCTACTTGCAGAAAATACTTTTCCTCCTATCATTATTGCTTCTTTTGTCTCAAAATTGTCTTAAATCAGTGTGCTGAGTTTCTTGATCTTTTCACCAACAGGGACAGTTTCTTACACCCTACTTCACCAGACCCCTCATAATTTTGAACATGTCCTCAAATCTCTTGTCCAGCTTTTCCACGGAGAAAACCTTCAGCTTCTGCAGACTATCCATGGAACTAAAATTTTTCATCTCTGGAATCATTCTTGTTAATGTTTGCTAGACCTTCTTTAATGCAGTCAAAATCTTTCTAAAGTGTAATGCCCAGAAGCTAATGCAATATTCCAGTTGAGGCAGTGTTTCGTACAGGTTTAATATAACCTCGTTGCTTTTATATTCCATACCCCATTGATAAAGTTCAGAATGTCATGTATTTTATTTAACCTTCCTCCCAGTTTCAATAATTTTTAGACCTAGGCATCCATGTCCCTCTGCACCTGCATCCCCTTTAGAATGTTAGTTTAAAAACTGGTTTCTTCCTTCTCCACAAAAACTGCAGTTTATTTCTAATAAATTTGTTTCAACTTGTGTGTCTAAGATAACTATTTTACATTTGAGGCTTTGTTTCTCTCGTTGCTCTTTGGTGTCAGAATTATGTTTTGGTACTTCGAAAATTAGACGCTGTGCTTTCAACATTGACAGAATTTAATAAAATGCAGAATACAGATATGTTTGGAGATCTGTTCACTGAATGTAAATTATATTTGCAAGTGTGTTTGGAATATCTATACCTTTCAAAGTCTTGCAGAACTGCTGCTCCAATATAATTTGCATCTGTAGCGGAAATCATACTAAAATTGCTTCAGAATGCTGATGTGTACGCTGACCCTTCGACTTTCAAAAAAATCTCATGCAGCAATTGCTGTGAAAATTGTGCAAGATGCTAACAGCAACCAAAGTTTGCTAGTTCTAAAATTTCAAAGGATAAAAGATTACAGATCCCCAGTTAACGTACCCCTAGTTAGTGAGGGAGGGCTGGTAAAATAATGAAAGCTGCATTGGGATGGCTCCTTTTTCCATTCCATTTACTCAGAAAGTTTCTCAGGATACAGTCATTCGCTTTAAATAATACCATCCCTGAAATGGCATTTTATTTATGGAAGAATAGCTCCTGCCTCATGGGGAGACCATCAGCTCCTGAGCATTCCCTGAGGCAGGAGCTTGTCTGCCAAAAGTAAATTGGAAGGCGTCATCAAAGTGTGCTATCAAGCAGCGCCTGTTCAGTTAAACCCAGTCTGGGTAGTCCCAGGATCACCCAGCTCCTGGCTCCATTACAGCCTTGGTTCAAACATGAACCAAAGAGCTGAATTCAAGAGGTGTGGTGAGAGTGCAGCGCTTGACATCAAGGCTGTATTCGACCAAGTGTGACGCCAAGGAGCCCTCGCAAAACTGGAATCAGTGAGTTTCAGGGGCAAACTCTCTGCAGGTTGGTGTCACACCTGGCACATAGGAAGATGGTTGTTGTTGTTGGAGGTCAGTTATCTCAGCTCCAGGACATCTCTGCAGGAGTTTTCCAGGCTAGTGTCCTCAGCCCAAACATCTTCAGCTGCTTCATCAATGACCTTCCCTCCATCATAAGGTCCATCGTTTGTCAATGATTGCGCAATGTTCAGCACCATTTGTCCTCCTCAGATTCTGAAGCAGTCCATGTTCAAATGCAGCAAGATCTGGACAGTATCCAGCCTTGGGCTGACAAATGACAAGTAACATTCATGCCACGCAAATGCCAGGCAAAGACCATCGCTAATAAGAGACAATTTAATCACATCTCCTTGAAATTCAATGGAGTTATCAACACTGAATCTACTACCATCAACATGCTTGGGGTTATCATTGACCAGAAAGTCAATTGGACTCACCATCTTGTACACTGGCTACAAGATCCAGTCAGGGCCCAGGAATACTGTGGTGAGCAACTCATGTCCTGACTCCCTAAATTAGCCTGTCGAGCATCTACAAGGCACAGATCAAGAGTATAGTGGAATACCACCCGCTTGCCTGGATGGGTGCAGCTCCAAAAACACTCAAGAAGCAGCCTGCCTGATTGTAACCACATCCAAAAGCATCCACTCCCTCTGCCACTGACACTCGGTAGCAGCAGTTTGTACTATCTCCAAGATGCACTGCAGAAATTCACCAAAGATCCTTAGCACATTCCAAACCCATGACCACTTGCATCTAGAAGGACAAGGAAGTGGTGGTGTTCCCATGTATCTGCTGCCCAAGTTCTCCTCCAAGCCACTTACCATCCTGACTTGGAAATATATCGCTGTTCCTTCACTTTTGCTGAGTCAAAATCCTGTCTTTTGCTTTTTGCACAAAATAATTAGAGTTTTCGTAGCTTGCTCTAAACTCTGCATGATTTTCCCTTCCAGTTGGACAGAGTGTGAACTGAGCTGTTGATTCACTGTTGTCACACTAGCCTTTAACAAGTTTTGCACCTTAATTCGCTCCCCTTCTTTCAAAATCACGTGTGTTCCTCACCCATACCTTAATGAAAAAATCTTCGTTAATGTTGAGAACAACATTGTGAAATGTCAATTTTTATTTTTTTGAGACTCATTTATACTGGTAGTTTCCTTTCAGCCAATTGACAAAATGGGACGAACATTAAATTTAAATTAAACTACAGTGAATGTAGCTGTTAAACCATTGATTAAATTCATCATCTTATTTGATCTTTCCAGGAGTTGTTCAATTCAGAATTTGTAATCTTGAGCATCTTCTTTACAATAGTAGGCTTTCCATGTGGACAGCTATCTGTACATCCATTGTACATTTTATGTTGGATGACCAATAACGTTACTGAATATGGGTTGCATTTTGTTTCTCAACAATGGAGAAATTTTAGTTGCAAATATATGCTGGGATTCAGCTAAAGTGGCACCTTCATCCATAACCAAATTCTGTTCATTCAATATAGAATATTTTAGTTTTGCCTTTTTAAAAATTGTATGTGCACTTCTGCAAAATATGAGGAGAATTTGAAATCCTTCTGAGTGGTAGAAGCAGAGTGGAAGCGGAATTTAAATGGAGGTGTCCGCACAAAGGGTGGTAGGGCTTTTTGTGAAATAGCGGAGGCTTCCCCTGAATCATGTGGGAGCCATACCAGTCTATGCTGGTTATATGGACACTCTCTGCAACTTTAAATGCCGAAGTGTATGCTGTGAATGATTTGCTGAGCAAAATGTAGCAGTATAACTGAAGAGGCTATAAACAATGAGTTTTTAAATTATTTTTGTGAGACCAGAAGGACAATAATGAAAGCCACTGCCATCTAGGGCTCACAGTCCATTCCTAAAAGGAAATGCCATCAGATGACTGACCAGATCCCCCAATAATTAAATTTCATTTTCAGGATTTGTGCCATTCAATTATTAATGTGGGTAAGAATTGGAATTGACCAATATTTTTGGTACCATTCTCTAGGATTATAAGTATTTACCACAATATGAGGAGTGAAGTCTTGAATTTGGGTTAATTTAGGTTTGTCAGTCCATGCCTGAAATCTGAAATGCATGCTTGCAAAATCATCTTTGTATGGTGACAACATGAACATTATGAATGCCATCTTTGTCCAAGTAGATATGTGATAAATATGGGAACTCTTCTTAATAATTGGAGTAGAATTATCTAGCCTGCAATCTCTGAAAACTTTAGGAGGAATGTACAGATAATCAAGTCCCACTATTGTAACAGTCTTATGTCGATCTGGTTACCAAAGTGGCCAACTGCTTTTCTTTTGTACTGCTGCCCAAAGTAAATGCCCATGAGGCTTCTTTAATAATCTCAAAATAATCTGTTAGTTATAAACAAAACTTATTCTTAAAGCCAAAGTAGTTGCTCAACCATGGCTTACAAAAGAAATTAGAGATAGTATTAGACTCACAGAGGAAACATATAAAATTGCCAAAATAAGCAGCAAACTTGAGGATTGGGAGCATTTTAGAATTCAGCAAAAGAGGAAGGGGGAAATGGTGTATAAGAGTACAATTGCAGGAGGTATAGAAACTGAGTGTAAAAGCTTGAAAAGCACGTGAAGATGAAAAGATTAGTAATAGGGGGAGCAAAAAATGGTAGAAAGATTGACCTCATACTTTGGTTCTGCCTTCACAAAAGAGAGCACAAATAACCACCCAAAGTGTTAAGGAACCCGGGGGGGGCTAATGAAAGGGAGGAATTGATTTAAAAAAATCAGTAAGAAAACAGTGCTGGGGAAATTAATGGAGTTGAAGACTGATGAGTCACCAGTGATAATCCACATCCCAAAGTACTAGAGAATGTGCTCCTGGAATTATTGAATGCATTGATGGTCATCTTCCAAAACTCTACAGACTCTGGAGCAGTTCCTACAGATTCAAAGGTGGAAAATGTAACCCTGCTATTTTAAAAAAAGGGAAGGAGAGAGGAAATAAAAAGAAAATTACATACCAGTTAGCCTAACATTGGGGGTACATGCTAGAGTATTAAAGAGGATGTTGTAACAGGGCATTTGGAAAGCATTAATGTGATTAGACAAAGCCAGCATGGGTTTATGAAATCATGCTTACTGAATCTATTAGAGCTTTTCAGGTACATGACTAGTAGAATAGATTAGAGAGAAGCAGCGGATGTAGTGTATTTGGATCTTCCCAAGGCTTTTGATAAGTTCTGTTATAAGAGGTTCATGGGCAAATCTAAAGCACGAGGAGTAGAGGGGTATGTATTGGCATAGATTGAGAATTGAAAATGTGTTGCTGGAAAAGCGCAGCAGGTCAGGCAGCACCCAGGGAACAGGAGAATCGACGTTTCGGGCATAAGCCCTTCTTCAGGAATGAGGAATGAACCCTTCCTCATTCCTGAAGAAGGGCTTATGCCCGAAACGTCGATTCTCCTGTTCCCTGGATGCTGCCTGACCTGCTGCGCTTTTCCAGCAACACATTTTCAGCTCTGATCTCCAGCATCTGCAGACCTCACTTTCTCCTCATAGATTGAGAATTGGTTAGCAATCAGAAAACAGAATTGGAACAAATGGGTCTTTTTCCGACCATTAGGGCGTGACCAGTGTGGTACCGTAAGGATCAGTAATTGGGCCCTACTTGTTCACAATATATGTGAATGACCTAGATAAGGGAACCAATTACATTATTTCCAAATTGCTAACAACACTAAACTGGGTTAGATTGTAGATTCTGAGGAGGAGTAAAGGAGCTTCACAGTGATTTAGACAAGTTAAGTGAGTGGGCAAACACATGGTACATGGAGTAACAAGTCACTGTAGTTTTACCAACCCGTAGGGCTGTTTTCTCAATAGAAGGTGCAACTTGTGTGGTTTAACCTGAGGGTCCACCACATCTCAGGTGACGGGCGAGGGATAAGGTTGAGAAGAAGAGTCCTTTCATGTTAATCTCAGCCTACACAAGAAGTCAACCCACACCATTGGCATTACCCTGCATTATAAACCAGATGTTCAGCCAAATGAGCTAAGCAACACAATGTGGCTAAACATGAAGTTATACAGTTCAGTGTGAAAACCAGAAAGAAAGAGTATCAATTAGGAGACAGAATATGATGAAAACGTATAAAATTCTAACAAGGCTGGACAGACTAGATGGAGTGAGGATATTTTCCATTCTTGGGAGGTCTTGAACCAGGGGTCGCAATCTCAGGATATAGGGTAAGCCATTTAGAACTGAGTTGAGGAAAACTTTATTTCATTCAAAGGGTGGTTAATCTGTGGAATTCTATATCACAGAAGGCTATGGAGATGAAGTCACTGAATATATTTAAGAGCTTTTTTTATTTTCAAGATATTAAGGGGTATGGGAATAAAGCTGGAATACAGCTTTGAGATACAGGTTCAGCCAAGATCATATTGAATAGTGAAGCAGGCTTGAAGGACCAAATGGCTCCTGCTCTTGGTTTACATATTTCTAAACAATGGCATATCTAAACTAAGATCTAGAATTAGACTACTTGCCCTCAAACCCACAAACATACACGCTCACAGATCACACAAAAAGATAAGTCTGCAATGATGATGGTTTTATTAAAAATACAAAAGAAAATATACCTTGTGAGCCAACAAAGATTGAATGTGATGACTTCTGTGTCTTCTTTTGCACTGTTGCCAAAGTTGCTGACAGCCAGGGATTTATGATGAATGTTCCCATTTAATTCTCATTAACTTGGATTCAAGTGCCTGAAGAATAGTTACAGTCTACCATTCAGGTTTTACCAAGCAGATCGAATACTAATTTTTGGGTACTTTGAGGTTCTCAAGCACTTGTCTGAGAACAGAATTTGCAGCTTCAGAGTTAATTGTGACATGACCTTTTATACCTATGTGGTTCTGCTGAGTCTGAAAATTTTTCAACTTGAGCTACCCACCTTGATAGCAAAAATACAGCCCTTACAGTATTGTGTGCAGTAGAGAGAATGCAATGAAGTTATACAAGAACAAAACCAGAAATGTATGGGTATACATATTAGGAGAGTTTTAGTAAGAAAGAGTGTTGAGTGGTGACTTAATTGAGCTATTTAGAAGTTTTGAAACATTTTGATAAACTGAGTACAAAGAAAATGTTTCCTCATAAATAGAGGCAATTAATAATCATTTAGATGGCTTCACCATGTTGGTGAGGTGCTAAAGCAAAGATATTAGAGGACCCCTGTTCATTTTCTGGGGCTTTTTTCCTGTTGCTTTTAAAACATGCTGGAGCCTCTATCACCCCTCACCGTCTCCTCACCTCCTTCTTCATTTCCCATGCTCCTCCGTGCCATCTGTGGCCTCATTCTTCTGTGTCACTTCATATGCTAGGCCCACTCTATACTCCATAACCTCTATATTCCAATTTGTACTCCACCTGACACTCCAAAACCACTTTCTCAGCATCCACTATGGACACACTACAGAGCTATGCAGAGATCGAAAATAAACATTTTTAACAATCTGTTAGAGCTTTCATGCAAACACATCTGATGCAATAAAAACATTAATTCATGAATTCAAATATTTGAAATTCTGTTGAGTGGTTATTCCGCTATTAAAATATTTTATTGAAAAACCACAATAAGAATAACTAAGCCTTTAATAGCCTCTAAAACTGCCAGTAAAAATGTGAATCCTGGCCCATGGCTGAGAAGTATTTTGAAACTCAATCAATTATTCAGATTTGATTCATCTGCAAGAATGTTAATTTGGGAAATGTAAAACATGAAGTCTGTTGATAATTCAGCAGTAGATTGTAATAATCTTTTCTAAGTTACAACAGATAGTTTAGCAATCAATACACATTAGTGACATGTGACTTTTAAAACTCTGAAAGCAGCAGCCTACATTTAGAGGGCCGGGGATTTAAATACCCTTAAAAACCCTATCCACCTTTAAATATATCTATATCTCCTCTTTAAATTTTCAACATTTTGCAATTGTAATGATCCCAGATCAGACCACAAATGCTACATTATGAGCTGATTGTGTACCATTATCCTAGCATTTATCCTAGGATTCTCTGGGAAGCAAGGTAGTTTAGGTGGGCTTGGATCGGCGCAACATCGAGGGCCCAAGGGCCTGTACTGCGCTGTATTCTTCTATGTTCTATGTTCTATGTTCATTAGCATTTATTTTGAAAAGTAGACAAAAGTTGAGATCTACAGGGCTTTGCAGGAGAATAAAGACACCAGCTTACATGATTTCAAGCAAACATTTATAATGTTAAAAGATGAAATTTGACTATCTCTCTGGACATTAATGTAATATTAAAGGGTTAAACTACACTGACTGAACATTCTGGAAGTGGGTGGGAACACAGTTCATGCAGGAATGTGGATGACTCCCACTTCATTTAGACAATCATTTACTACTACTCCCCAACAATATCAAATTAAACTCTCATTCAGCCCCTTCCATTGAGAAATACTTTCATAGCCTTCCTACCAGTCAGTTAGATTCGCTTGAATGATCATCCCTGATGTTGAAGCCTATCACACCAACGTTGTGTGGGGAAGTAGCGGAGCCAGAACTCGTTTGCAGGGCAGCCTCAAAGCTAGAACATATCACACCTACATTGCCTTGGGGAATCACAGAGTCAGGAAATCGTCTGCATAACAATTCCCCAGGACTAGAGCATTTACATATACATTATCTTTGAGGGTGATCTCATCCTACCATTCTACCTGGGGTAACATGTGGTTATTTGGGGTGTGGGGTGTGGGTGGCCAGAATATCTGTGAGCATTACCAACTGACCTGTTTAAAGGGTTGTGCTTTCTCAGTTCAGGGCATCATTTTGACTTGACTTTGCATGACGAGCGAAAAGTGTTAGAGGGGTCACCTAGCTTGTACAAGCTTTAATAAACTTTAACTGTTTGCAGAAGTTGGTGTGTGCGAATTGCATCTCATGTGTGAAACCTAGAAAAAGAACCTAACAAGTACTTTATGCAATCAGCAAAACATGCGCAACTTATTACTAATGCCCAGAATTACCAAATAGTAAACATCAAGCTATTAGTGTGATTAAACATCCCACAGTGCACGTTACCGAATAAATATGATCAGGATAGATCCCATGGATTTCTTAGTAACTCCTTCCAGCAGTTAGTGATATGACGGGGTCATCAGATCTCACTGAACTTCATAGAGGATTATAGTTTTTAGCTTTTGCTGTTGAATCAAACACCGAGTCAGCGACCTTTGCACTTTCTCTGTTCCCCAGGATTGCTTATTTACAGTCCTCACTCCAACTGTTAGCTGCTTATGAATTCATCAAACATCCTCCTGAACTCATTTGTTAAAGTAGAGAGTCAACCAAATGCTCTTTACTCCTCACACCGCATACCCCTTGTGAGATAGCTAAAAATCAACTGTCCTAAAATGCAGTCGACCCCATATCATTCTCTAACAAATTGCAAGCTTGGAACTGCTTTTCAGTGATGCTTGAACTGTCCCGAGTGACCAGGTAAAAACCTTGCAATAGTCCCATCCCATTCCAGGACAGAAATATATGTTGGCACCAAATGACTCGTGGAAATCTCTGTCTCCCTGAATGTTGCAATGATGCCAGTTTCACAGAATGCTGGCGTTTAGTACAAAAAATGTTGGTAAAAGAAAGGAATCATCACACAAACTAATTGTGCTTCTCAACAACTGATTTCATCTTTTACTTGTGCCAGTATTGTAAATGAGAATTGAACGAGTGAAAGTACAAAAATGTTTGGAATGGAGATGTGTAACTGGATCATCAAGTTTGCCCTAAGCAGTTATGATGCCTTGAGCATCTTGATTCACAAATTCCTCTGCCCCCCCCAATGAGGTCAGATTTTTTACATTGCCATCACCAGTGCACTCCATGTTTGGATGAGGGCGCATGTCATTTTTGACATGGATTTGGCATTATGGGCACAGAGAGGGCAATGGGTTTTTCATCCATAACTGACTTGCCACAAGTTCTGGGACTGTTAAGTTGTATCCACATTGCTGTAAGTATCCATTAATGCAATAAGCAGAGATATCAGTGAACAGAAAATTGTTCTGCTCCATCAACATGCAAGTTGTGTGTGACCATAATCGGGTCTTCCAACAGGCAAGTGCACATTTCCCCAAGAGCTGCTGTGACTCTTTTATTGCTGACCTGCTCCAACCTTTCCAGCATAGACTCCAGCTTCTGGGGGAATAAAGTTATAGAGGTGGCTTTTGACTCCATCGATGTGATGGTAGATAGGGCTTAAATGACACTACAACAGTCACTTGCGACGAGGTTTGACATTGGACAGATCATTGGCTTGTTAAAAATTTGGACTTTGTCTTAAGTTCTCTGTTTGTTTATTTTCTTGTTTCTCTTTATTATTGTGGAAGGACAGTTATTCTGAACTTTTTATTTCTTTTTTTTCTAATTAAATTCTATGATTTTTTACTTTGAAGGTCTGTAATGCCAGACTTTTTATTTCTTTATGTTTCTAATTTTTGTTTCCCTAAGAATTTGTACTCAATCTGTACCTAGATACCTTTGTACCTCAGATGGTGCTGTAAGTGGCAACTTGTAAGCACTTAACTGTACTCATGTGAGTACATGACAATAAAGCTAATTCATTTCAATTTAATTCAGTGTGGTTCAAATGCCTTATTTGTTCAGTGGATTATCCCAGTACTTGCCTGCAATGGTGTTGCCAATAGTAGTCACCTGCTGCATGCCCCTTAGTGAGGTGCAGTTGAGGCGCACTCACAGAAAGGGGCCAGAAGCCAGCAGAGGTGCAACATTATTGGAGAAGGAGGACAAGGAGAAAAACATCAAGGGGAAGGAGTGGGTACCCAAAGCCAGATTCATGTATGCCTACATTATTGCTAAGAACTCCTTTCTGAAGTTCACTTACGCAGCCCTGAGGATCTCATGACACATCAGCCAGCAAGTAAAAGGGGAGGTGATGGCCTCGTGGTATTATCACTGGACCGTTAATCCACATAACGTTCTCGGGATCCATGCCCAAATCCCACCACAGCAGATGTTGGAATTTGTATTCAATAAATATCTGGAATTAAGAATCTAATGATGCCCATGATTGCATTGTCGATCATCGGAAAAACCCATCTGGTTCACTAATGTCCTTTAGGGAAGGAAAGTGCCATCCTTACCTGGTCAGGCCTGTATGTGACTCCAGACCCACAACAATGTGGTTGTCTCTTAACTGCCCCCTGGGCAATTACAGGTGGGCAGTAAATGCTGCCTAGCCAGTGACACCTTTATCCCATGAATGAATAAAGAAAAAAAAGTTCCTCGCCAGCCTACGGCACTAAATGCTCTTTAGCATCAATATTGCACTACCTCTAGGTGATACCCACGGCTAACCAGAGATTGTCAGAAACACCCTTTGTCATTCAATTTATCATCATTAACTTGGGTTTAACATTATCAACAGATTGTCCTTGAGGTAACCTCTAAAAGTTGGGACTGCAGTTGTGTGTTAGAGGTTGACATTTGGCAAAGATAACTTCACCTTGTATCTAACCAAAACCTTCCCACCTCACCAAAATTTGAATTGCGACTTGTGGACAAAAGTCTGAGCAAACTGAAAAGCTGCTTGTTAACGCTGGACAGGTAAAAGGCACACTTGTGCTCGCCTTACCATCATTTCTGCCACAGTCACCTTGCACTTGCACACATTGAAATTAATGTGTGACATCTATAACATGCAGTTTGGCAATTCACTGAGGCATCTCACTGTGAACCAGTAGCCTCCACCACCCAGAGACAAAGGCTTGAATTGAATGGCAGCTTTCATTCAGAGATACATAAAATCCTCTGACCTGTATAACAGCCAGTGTTCCATTACTTTGGAGCACTCATGTACATCTGACTGAGGGTGGAGTTACACCAGATGTGAACTGTTATGAAGAAATCAGATCCTTGCAAATTCTTCAGATACACCGATGAATGGACTCCAAACTCTTAAAACCTTGTGAATCTTTAGAATTCTCTGCTCTAGAATGTTGAGGATCTTCATCATTAAATACATTTTAACCGGAAATGGAAAGATTTTTCTTAAGTGATAAGGGGAACATGCAGGAAAGTGGAGGTGAAGCCCAAGATAAGCCATAATTGTAATGAATAGGGAGGTAGGCTTAATTGGCCATTTGGTCTACTCTTGCACTTGTGTCTTGAAAAGCCTTCGGTGCACCAGTACCTTCTCTGAATGTCTGGATAGAGAAATAGCCTTCCACTGCTGATATGCATGAACGCACATTCACACACAACCATCACGAAAAAAATGCTTTACTCTTTGCAGTGTCCACAGTCACTGGTAAGAGCCTGCTATTTTTGTTTAACCTGGTATTGTTAGCTATTACTGTCTAATGACAGGCTATCATATGCATTTCAACAAAGGGTACAAGGCTCACTCAGTGTGCCCTGGAGCGGCCTGTTCATTCATGATAACTGATCACCATGGAGTACACAGGAGTGGCATATCCATTTCAGAAAGTATAGAATGTATTTCCAAGATGCATGAAATTAACTATTAATGTAGAGATAGGAAATAAGACCACTGTGATTCCATTTAATGACTGAGACACAGTTGTGAATACTATTGTGTGGTACTCTCCTGTGTTGTCTCAGGGGAGGTAGAAGCAATGTGTTCATCTCTCGAGTCGTATGGCATTGAGAAAGATATAGCTATTCATCTATTTCACCAGCCAGCGATGTGCCTGTGAGTGCAGGCTCTGCTGTTCTGCAGGGAAATGTATCATCATTGGGACATGCAGCTGGGCAAGAGCTATAGCAGAGGGTCAGGTAAAGCTGTAGAAGATGACAGTGTAAAATATTGCTGGAAGCTTCATTTTTGTCTTCCATCTCCACAGCCCTAGGTTAGGTTTCAATTTTACCAGTTGGAGCTGGCTCCTGGGGCACAACAGGAATCTCTTTAAGCCACCATTGTACTACTAGCATGTCAGTTTTTGTGGATATACCACTCATGATCAGTGCTCATAATATGATCGGCCTGCTCCAGGCTATTGTGTGAGTCTTGTACCCTTTGTAGGATGCCATGCTGATCATAAAACTCCTACACAAAGTGGTCATTCGGCCCACCGATTCTGCACCAGTGCTCCGAAGAGCATCCCATCCAGACCAATGCCCCCCGCCCCTTTCATTTAATGGCTTATCCTCATAATCTGCACATTCCTGAACACTATGGGCAATTTAGTATAGCCAAGCCATGCCACATAACCTGCACATCTATGTGACTGTGGGAGGAAACTGGCAGAAACCCACGCACACATGGGGAGAACGTGCAAACTCCACACAGCCAGTCGACCAAGGCTGGAATTGAACCCAGGTCCATAGTGCTGAGAGGCAGCAGTGCTAACCACTGTGCCACCCTGCCATCCTGATCTTGCATCCATTCTGAGAAATGTTAGCTGTATCTCTCTGAGACTTTCCAACCATTCAGGGATGGAGCTCAGGAGGAAGTGAATAGGTTTTTTTCCATCAATCTTCATGGTGGAACACGCCAATAGCATACCAGAAGTTCAAGGGAATCAAAGGGCAGAGGTGAGTGTTACGGCCATTATGAAACAGAAGGTGCTGGGGAAGCTAAAAGATCTGAAAGTGGATTAATCACCCAGATCAAATGGAATGCACTCAGAATTTTAAAGGAGATAGCTGAGGAGATTGTGGAGCCACTAGTGATGATCTTTTAGGAATCATTGGAGTCAGTGGACTGGAATTTGGCTAATGTAACATCCCCGTTTAAGAAGGGAGAGAGGCAGAAAAACAGGAAATTATAGACCCGTTAGCCTGATCTAGGTCGTTGATCAGATAAATGATAGAGTCGATTATTATGGATCACATTTGGAATACTTGGAAGTGCATGGTAAAAAAAAGGGGCTGTCAATGTGGCTGCGTCATGGGAAGGTCATGCTTGAGAAATCTCTTAGAATTTTTTGAGGAAGTAACGAGCAAGTTAGACAAAGGAAAGCAGTAGATGTGATCTATTTGAATTTCCAGAAGGCCTTTGGCAAGGTGCCACAAAGCAGTCTGCTAAACAAGGTATAAGCTCATGGCATGAGGGGCAAGGTATTGGCATATACAGAGGATTGGCTGACTTGGCAGAGAGTGGGGATAAAGAGGTCTTTTTCAGGATGGAAGTCAGTGATTAGTAGTGTTCCACTGGGGTCTGTGTTGTGATCACAATAATTCACTTTATACATTAATGATCTAGATGAAATAACTGAGGACATTGTTGCTAAGTTTGCAGATGACACACAGACTGGTGGAAGGACAGGTAGTTTTGAGGAAGTGGGGAGGCTGTAGAAGGACTTGGATAGGCTAGGAGAGTGCACAAAGAAATGGCAGATGGTGTACAGAATGGGAAAGTGTGAGGTTATGCATTTTGATAGGATGGATAGTGACATAGACTACTTTTTAAATGGGGAAGGGCTTCGGAAATCTGAAGCACAAATGGATTTAGGAGTCTTAGTTCAGGATTCTCTTAAGGTTAACATGCAGGTTCAGTTGACATTTAGGAAGACAAACGTAATGTTAGGATTTATTTCAAGAGGGCTAGACTACAAGAGCAGGGATATACTGTTGAGGCTGTATCAGACTGCATTTGGACTATTGTGAGCAGTTCGGGCTCCACATCTAAGGAGGAATGGAGAAAGTTTTTAAGAATCATCATAGGAATGAAAGGCTTGTCACAGGAGGAGCAGTTGATGACTCTCGGTCTGTACTTGATGGCGTTTAGAAGGATGGGGGAATCTCATTGAAACTTGAATACTGAGAGGCCTGCATATAGTGGATGTGGAGAAAATGTTTCCATTAGTAGAGAGACTAGGCCCTGAGGGCACAGCCTCAGGGTGAAGGGATAACTCTTTAGAATTGAGATGAGGAGGAATTCCTTCAGCCAGAGGTTGGTAAATCTGTGGAACTCATTGCTTCAGAAGACTGTGTTGGTCAAGTCTTTGAGTGTATTTAAAACATAGGTTCTTCATTAATAAGGGAATCAAGGGCTATGGGGAGAAGGCAGGAAAATGGGGATGAGAAATATATTCACCATGAGTCCATCTTGGCAGGTAGAATTAAGGAAAACTCCAAAGCATTCTACTCTCGTGAGGAACAAGAGGATGGCCAAAGTGAGGGTAGGGCTGATAGGGATAGTGCACATTTCTTTGTTCATTCTCCTAGCATGTCCAAGTCCTTCTGCAGCCTCCCCACTTCCTCAACACCACCTATCCTTCCACCAATATGTGTGTGTCATCTGCAAACTTAGCAACAATATCCACAGTTCCTTCATCTAGATTATTAATGTATAAAGTGAATTATTTTGGTCACAAGAAAGGGAATAGGGACATTCGGAATTACAGACCAGTCAGTCTTACGTCACTGGTGGGCAAATTATTAGAGAGGATTCTGAGAGACAGGATTCATGATTATTTGGAAGAGCATAGATTTTTATTAGAGACAGTCAGCATAGCTTTGTGAGAGGGAAGTCATGCCTCACAAACCTTATTGAATTCCTTGAGGATGTGACCAAACACATTGATGAAGTTAGAGCAGTGGATGTGGTGTACATGGATTTAGCAAGGCGTTTGATAAGGTTCTAATCAACTAGGAAAAAGTGAGGACTGCAGATGCTGGAGGTCCGAGTTGAGAGTGTGTTGCTGGAAAAGCACAGCAGGTCAGGCAGCATCTGAGGAACAGGAGAATCAACGTTTCAGGCATAAGCCCTTCATCAGGAATGAAGCTTGTGGGCCAGGGAGGCTGAAAGATAAATGGGAGGGGAGTGGGGATGGGAGGGAAAGTAGCTGAGAAAGCGATAGGTGGATGAAGGTGAGGCAGAAGGTGATAGGTCGGGAGGGGTGGAGCGGATAGATGGGAAAGGTGATGGACAGGTCAGGAGGGCAGTGCCGAGTTGAAGGATTAGGACTGGGATAATGTGGGGGGAGGGGAAATAAGGAAGTTGTTGAAATCCACATTTATCCCTTGTGGTTGCAAGGTCCCAAAGCAGAATATGAAGCATTCTTACTCCAGGTGATGGAGGAGGCCCAGGACCTGCATGTCCTTGACGGAGTAGGAGGAGGAGTTGAAGTGTTCAGCCATGGGGCGGTGGGGTTGGTAGGTGCAGGTGTTCCAGAGATGTTATCTGAAACGATCTGCAAAAAGGCGTCATGTCTCCCCATTGTGGAAGAGACAACATCAGGTGCAACGGATACAGTAGATGACATTGCCAGAGGTGCAGATAAATTTCTGATGGATGTGGAAGGATCCTTTGGGGCTTTGGATGGTGGTGAGGGGGGTGCTGTGGGCACAGATTTTGCACTTGCTGCGGTGGCAGGGAAAGGTGCCAGGAGTGGGGTGTGGGCTGTTGGGGGGTGGGTGTAGAACTGCTTCCCTCATTAGGTCCACACCAAACTCCTGGCCGTTGCTCATTATTGGTGGTTGATACTTCAACTGCCTAAGCCCTGTTCTGCTGACTCTCTCTTTGTACCCTGCACCTTCCTTTCTTCCATAGATCGTTTATTCAATCACCTCTCCCAGTTCTTCCTCCTGCTTGTCATTTCGGTTCTTGCTCTCTGAAAAGTCTTGGGAGTTTCATATAGTAAAAATGCCACAAAAGTGCAGTGATTATCTTGAGTACGAAATAAATTTGTAAAACCAAATAACAACTTCTTACCTTTTATTTTTCATGAAGATCTATTGCTCATTTGCGGGGTTGTGTGTTTTACTGGGGCATTATTCCTTTCCATTTTTAGCACATGTGGTCAGCATTGGGAAATCCTCGAATTGCATATATTAGATGCTGAGTATAGTTCTCTACATTAAGAGTACTTTAATTATAGTCTTAAAGGATTTCATTATAAATTCAGTATAAACGTATAAATTTCTCAGTTTTCTCTTCTGGGTTGATTGAGTGAATATCTCAGAGCATTTTAAAATTTTTTTCTCTGAGATTAAGTTGATCAATTAAATAGAATTCACTTAATAGTACTTATAATCCTCTAACAGAAGGCTTCAGCCTTGAGGATCTTGCCTAGATTAAAGCACTGTTCTCTGTAGTGAAAGCAACTCTTCAGTTTTTGGAATGTGAAAGTTTTATGCTGCTTTACAAACTCAGCTCAGTGGCATCATGCTGCAGCTTTGAGTAACAGTTCCATCAGCGATTGGTTCTGTGTGAGAACGTTTCCATGAAAAAGACAAAAGGTGAACTTGGATTAGCTGCAAGTATTCAAAAAGTATAAATGATGTTCCTGATTGTGGCCGATCTCGCACTGTATGAAAGGTGCACTGCAAAACATGTTTTTGTAACTGTAGATCTTTGAATTGGCGGAGAGTTTCTGGGGTGGCAAGGTGGCTCAGTGGTTAGCACTGCTGCGTCATAGCACGAGGGACTGGGGTTCATTTCCACCCTTGGGCAACTGACTGTGTGGAATTCGCACATTCTCCCTGTGTCTGCATGGGTTTTCTCTGGATGCTGCAGTTTCCTCCCACAGTCTAGAGATGTGCAAATTAAGTGGATTGGCAATGTTAGATTGCCTAGGTAAAAACAAGGACTGCAGATGCTGGAAACCAAAGTCTAGATTAGAGTGGTGCTGGAAAAGCACAGCAGGTCAGGCAGCATCTGAGGAGCAGGAAAATCGACGTTTTGGGCAAAAGCCCTTCATCAGGAATCGAGGCAGGGAGCCTGCAGGGTGGAGGGTGGGGTGGGGGGAAAGTAACATAGAGTACAATAGGTGAATGGGGGTAGGGATGGTGGTGATAGGTCAGAGAGGAGGGTGGGGGAAGGTAGCGAAGAGTACAATGGGTGAATGGGGGTGGAGATGAAGGTGATAGGTCGTGATGAAGGTGGAGTGGATAGGTGGAAAGGAAGATAAGCAGGTAGGACAGATCATGAGGGCGCTGCTGAGCTGGAAGGCTGGAGCTGGGGTAAGGTGGGGAAGGGGAAATGAGGAAACTGGTGAAATCCACATTGATGCCATGGGGTTGAATTGTTCCGAGGCGGAAGATGAGGCGTTCTTCCTCCAGGCGTCGAGTGGTGAGGGAACGGCGGTGGAGGAGGCCTAGGATCTGCATGTCCTCGGGGGAGGGGGAGTTGAAATGTTGGGTCACAGGGCAGTGTGGTTGATTAGTGCGGGTGTCCCGGAGATGTTCCCTAAAGCGCTCTGCTAGGAGGCATCCAGTCTCCCCACCCCCATTCACACATTGTACTCTTTGCTACCTTCCCCCACCCTCCTCTCTGACCTATCACCTCCATCCCCACCCCCATTCACCTATTGTACTCTATGGTACTTTCTCCCCACCCCCACCCCCCCCCTCTCATTTATCTCTCCGCCATGTTAGGTTGCCTGTCATGTATAGGCTGGAATAGCCATGGGAAATGCAGGGTTGCAGGGATGGGGTGAATCTGGATGGGATACTCTTCAGAGGGGCAGTGTGGACTTGATGGTCCAAATGGTCTGCTAAAATACTGTAGGGGCGGTGGGGTTGGTTGGTCCGGGTGACCCAGAGATGTTCTCTGAAACGATCTGCAAGTAGGCGTCCTGTCTCCCCGATATAGAGGAAATCACATTGGGTGTAATGGATACAGGAGATAACATTAGTGGAGGTACAGAGTGGAATAACTATTCTCATGGCATCATACGCATCATACCTTACAGACACCAACGTCACCAAGCTTGGTTTAACAGCGGTAATGAATCATAAGGGGGTTGCCCTGAGAATCTTGAACATTGATTCTGGACCCCCCCCCCCCCCCCCATGTAGTCTACTGGCATCTGGTCATGCATAGGCAAGAAGAGTTGCAGCTGATTACCACCGACACCATTTCCCTCCATGGTGAAAACAGTTTTGGAGTGTATACTGAGGATAAGGTCATGGAATATAATCTGAGTGAGAGTCTTCATGTCTTCTTACCAAACTGGCTCTTGCAGTATTACTGACCAAGCTGAGTTCTAAAGACATAACTATTCGCTGGTGAGGGAATCAATGAGGGAGGAAAGACTTATGTGATGTCTTCCTTAAACAATCCTTTTATTCATCTGACCTTGTCTAGAAGTGCTCAGCACTTCAGTTAACCAAATTTTGGCCAAATTGATCCATTCTACGTGTTATCAAGAAGGAGCTAAAAGCACTGAATACAGGGGGTAAGCTACTGACAACATTCTGACAGTCGTACTGAAGGCATGTGCTCCCGAACTTTCCGCACCCTTAGCCAAGCTGTTTCAGCATAGTTACAACATGGACATCTACCCGATAATGTGGAAGCTTGTCCAGGTAGATCCTGTCCACAAGAAGCAGGGCAAATCCAAACAATTCATTATCGCTCCATTGACCTTCTCTCAATAATCAGCAAAGTAATGGAAGATATTGTCAAATGTGCTAACAAGAGGAACTTACTCAACAATAACCTGCTCACTGATGCTCATTTTGGGTTCCACTGGCCCCATTACAGCCATGGTCCAAACATGGTCAAAAGAGTCAAATGCCAGCAGCAAGTGAGGGTGACTGCCCTTTGTGTCAAGTAGCATTTGGCCAAATGTGGCTTCAAGACACCCTTACAATATGGGTCAGGGGATAGTTGCTACTCCATTTCATACCTTTACATATTTAATCCCTTCAACATTGACACTCTGGAAGCAATATATACAAGAAGCACTGAAGTAATTAACCAAATTTTCTTAAATATCATCTTTCTGGACAAGTGACCTCTTATCACCTAGAAGAACCAGATGCCTAAGAACACTGCTAACTCCTCCAGAATGGCCAGTTAATCCAACCAACTACTTCTTTCACCAATTCCATTCCTTCTTTGCTGTTCCTTTCAGATCTAACAAGTCAGTTAAGCAATTAAATCTGACAGTTAATATTGTGAGTGTTAATTCAATGCGATAAGTTCAGTGCACACATATACTTTTGAACTCCACTCCACACAAAACATTCGGAATATGTATTCATAGGGCCCATAAATTGACCAAAATCAAAGCCCTGAAAGTCCCAAGATGTATTCTCCCAGTCTAACCATAGCCATTAAAAAGATAGGATCTTGAACCTGAAGTAAATAATGGCACCAAAATGTACATTGTAAGCTTCTTGTAAAAGAAATCCCTTGGTAGGATTTTAAAATACATTGTTTTCCTGATGTGCTGGTCAATATTTCATTATTGAAAATGTGTTGCTGGAAAAGCGCAGCAGGTCAGGCAGCATCCAGGGAACAAGAGAATCGACGTTTCGGGCATAAGCCCTTCTTCAGGAATGTTATCGGGCATAAGCCCTTCTTGATTCCTGAAGAAGGGCTTATGCCCGAAACGTCGATTCTCCTGTTCCCTGGATGCTGCCTGACCTGCTGCGCTTTTCCAGCAACACATTTTCAGCTCTCATCTCCAGCATCTGCAGTCCTCACTTTCTCCTCAAATATTTCATTATTAGCTAGCACCATCAACATAGGAGGAGTGACAACGCCACAAAAAAATTTAATGCTGTGTGAAGTTTCTTGGAAGGTTCTGAGAGTATATTAAACTCCTAATTAAATCCAAGTTATTTTAGTGTTGCTCTCATGGCAATGCGATTTGTACATAACATGAGAAGGGATGAAATGAAATTTACATTTTTTGTGCTTGCGCTTCATCAGAAGTTGTTTCCACAGTCAAGGTAGGTTGGTAATTGACAGATTTCTTCTTTATTTTGCTTTCCCTCTGTTATTCCTCACCTGAGTTCAGAGCAAGAAAAAACAATGTGATAAGGCAATGTTTTCTGTTGTACATAGTGACAAAGAAGAATGTTTATTTAATTTGTCTTCACACACACAAACATCCTGCAGACATGATGATTGCTACAGATAACAACATTAATTATATATTAACATTACAGAGGATGTTATTAGACTCATAAAATATAGTGTTTTTGATTTGTTGTTATTCTAATTAGGTTTTTCTCTCTTTTACATACAAAAGGTTTAGGAAATTGAGACACATAGAGACCTTGAAGAATGTAAAGAAAGCAGGGAAGAACCCAAACGAGGAATTAAGAGAGCGAAAAGGGGCCATGTAATGTCTTTGGCATAGAGGATTAAGCAAAATCCCAAGGCATTTTATATAAGGAGCAAGAGGGTAGCTAGGGGAATTCAAGAACAAAGGAGGGAAAAAAAGCCATGGAGCCTGAGGAAGTGGATGAGATCCTTAACAAATCCTTTGCTTGAGTATTCATAAAGGAAAAGGACATGGTGGATACTGAGTCTAGAGAGGGGTAATTTGATATTCTAGCGCATGTCAATATTAAAAAAGGAGGTATTAGGTGTTTAGAAAAGTGTTAAGGCGGACAAATCCCAAATCCAAGAAAGCTGAGGGAGGAAGTTGAGGAAATCGCTGGGGCATTGTACAAAATCCTTGCATCCTCTTCAGTCACAGAGGAGCTCCCAGAGGACTGGCAAATAGCCAATGTTATTCATTTGTTTAAGACAGGCAACAGGGATAATTCAGGAAATTACAGGATAATGAGGCTTAAGTAAGTGGTAGAGTAATTAATGGAGAAGATACTTAGAGATAGGATTTATTCACGTGGAAAACTATGGATTTATTAGTAATGAGCAGCATGGCTTTGAGCAGGGAACGTTGTGCCTTACTTGATTGAGTTTTTGATGAAGTGACAAAGATAATTGATGAGGGCAGGGGATATATGTTATCTAATTGGACTTTCGCAAGGCCTTTGACAATGTCCCTCTTGGCAGCTGATACAGAAGGTAAAGTCACGTGGGATTTGTGGTGAGCTTGTAAGATGGATTCAGAATCGTCTTAATCATGGAAGGTAAAGAGTAGCAGTGGGAAGGTGATTTTCTGACAGGAGATCTGTAACTAGTAGTGTCTCTGTAGGTCTTAGTGCTGAGACCTCTGTTACTTGTGGATCAGTGCTGAGACCTCTGTTATGTGTGATAGAAATAAAAGATTTGGAGGAGAATGTCGTGGCATGTTCAGTAACCTTGCAGATGACACAGAGATTGGAACAGCTGTGGGTAGTGAGGAGGATTGCCAGAGGATACAGCAGAATATAGATAGGCTGAAGATGGAGCGAAGAAATGGCAGGTGGAACTTGATCCCGGCAAATGTGAGATGTAGCATTTTGGGAGATCTAGTTCAAGAGGAAAGTGGGAGATCTAATTCAAGAGGTAAATGGCAGATCCCTCAGGAGCATCAGAATGCAGAGGATCAAGGCATAGGGATCCATGGTTCCCTGAAAATGACAAATCAAGTGGATAAGGTAGTCAAGGAGCATATAGCATGCTTGCTTCATCAGGCAGGGGATAAAATATGAAAATTGGCAAGTCACCTTACAGCGAGATAGGAGTTTAGTTAGGCCATGTTTGGAATATTGCATACAGTTCTGATCACCACATGACCAGTAGGAGTTGGAGGCTTTAAAGAGAGTACAGAAACTGCTTATCAAGATGCTGCCTGGTTTGGCCAGTATTAGTTAGGAGGAGAGATTGGACAAACCTGGTTTGTTTTCACTTCAACATCACTTGATGAGGGGGCGACGTGATTGAAGTTTACAAAATTATGAGAGGCATCGATAGTCTTTTCCCCAGGGTCGAAATGTCAGTTACTAGGGGACATCAATTTAAGATAGATGAGGGAAAGTTTAAAGGAAATGTGAGAAGCAAAGTCTTTACACAGAGGGTGATAAGTGCCTAAATGTGCTACCAGAGGATGTGTTGGAGGCAGATACAATAGCAACGTTTAAGAGGCATCTTGTCAGGTATATGAATAGTTAGGGAGTAGAAGGAATACAGACAGCATAAAAAGGTTTTTAGTTTATAAAAGCTTCATGTGTCAGTGCAGTCTTGGTGGGCTGAAGCTCTGTTCAGCTGCTATACTTCTCTTTGTTCTTTCTCTCCATTTATTCCTTTATGTTCTTCCTTTTTGTCCACTTACTGAGTGTTGTAAAATGCTTCTTGTATTAATAATCTTGTCATTGGAAAGAACTCTTACATATTTTAATTAAAATCCTCAGGCCATGACCCCTAGTTAACAATCCACTAATCCATGGATACTGTCACCTTGTTATAAATCCTCTGTAAAGCATCTGTAACATTTTTATGACATTGATTAATTAAACACTGAAGCTTCCCTACAAAAGTGCCTCTGAAAATAATCCTTGAAAGAATATGAATTTATTGTAGGATATCTAGGCATTATGTCGAACTTGTTCAAAAACCTGCAAGTTAGTTTGATCTCCATTATTAATTGGATAGCATACCAATCTTTGATAATTGAGCAATTACATGTAGGCTAATAGATGACAGTGTGTTTGGCTAATTTCAAATATAGATACCCTGTTTAGGGATGGTATGACACATCTTTGTAGCAAGTGGAACTTGAACCTTGGCCTTCTGGCCCAATGTTAGGGGCACTACCACTGTGCCACAAGAACCCTAAGTATAGATACAGACAGTTCTAATATAATGCGATCGTCTGTTCTCGTGTGATCTTGAATTAAAACAAAATCATGCAAAAACTACGCCATTTATACCAATGGGGTCGGAATCACGTTATAGGCAATACAGGTAAGGAAAGTTCACAATCTAGAAGTAAAGGTCTAAATTCTTCAATTGCATTAAAGCCAACTTGCGTTGAAGAAACATGTGTTGTAGCAGAACTGACTGTATTGTTAAACTACATACTTAGACCATTACAATACATGTTTGGAGCAGTTGAACCCGGACCTTATGGTCTCGAGGTAGGGGGGTGACTACTGTGCCACAAGAGCCCTACTCAATAATAAACAGATACTGATGGCCAATAGTATCAGGGCTTGAATTTCAGTACATGCTGCATTTGACTTGTTCATGGTTCTTAGTAGTCAGCATAGGCTATGATGTCTTTAGGGCTAATTAGTGCACCTTGTGTAACAGGGTAATTAAATTAACTTTATTCTTATTATGAAATGTTTAAAATACTTGTAACAAATTGACTGGGACTCCCTTAGTGCCAGGGGTTTGGATACGGATTTGGATACAATTTATTAGGCGTGTCCAGGAGGGTTTTTTGAAACAGTATGTGGATAGTCCAGCAAGGGAGGGTGTTATACTGGACCTGGTATTGGGAAATGGCAGTTGGAGTTTAATCCAAACAAATGCAAGGTGATGCATTTTGGAAGATCAAATTTGGGTATGAATTATACAATAAATGGCAAAACCCTTAAGAGCATTGATGTACAGAGGGATCTAAATGTACAGGTCCACAGATCCCTGAAAGTGACAGCACAGATAGATAAAGTGGTCAAAAAGGCATACATCAGGCTTACTCTCATTGGCTGGGGCATTGAATATAAAAATTGGCAAGTTATTTTACAGCTGTATAAAATTTTAGTTAGGTACATTTGGAATATTATGTACAGTTATGGTCACCACACTACAAAAAAGATTTGGACACTTTGGAGAGGCTTCAGGGAAGGTTTACCAGGATGTTCCCCAGTCTGGATGGTTTTAGTTGTTTGGAAAGTTTGGATAAACTTGGATTGTTTTCACTGGAAATGCAGAGGCTGAGGGCGACCTGATAGACATCTACAAAATTATGAGAGGCATAGATAGGATGGATAATGAGAAGCTTTCTCCCAGGGAGAAAGATCAACTACAAGAGGCACAGGTTCAGGGTGAGACAGGGAAAGTTTGGAGAAGAACTGTGGGGGGAGATGTGTTACACAGAGGTGGTGGGTGCCTGGAATGCACTGCCAGTGGAGGTGGTGGAAGCAGGCATGTTCGCAAAGTTGAAAACTTATCTTAATAAACACATGAACAGGAGGTGAACAAAGGATAGAAACAGCACAGGGGCAGAAAGTAGGGTCTAAGTGAGTGTTAGGAATTGGCGCAGGTTCGGGAGGCCAAAGGACCTGTTCCTGTGCTGTATTGTATTGTATAACAACCAATGGGAACCAATGACTACTTCACAGGTTAGTGGTCTGCTAATTCTTTTACTTTACCAATGCAAAAGTGATCATAATCCATAAGCCTGCACTGATTATAGCAAATATTATTGTGAAATTATTGTATGAATATGGAAAGTGTAACAGCTGTCCTAAGAATAGTTAATACAATGTCCTATTTAGATTAATTTTAACAAAGCAAATCAATCACTTTGCTATGTATATTTTATAAAATTGTAATTATTCTTAATTGTAGACTATCTAAAGTATGGGGAGGAAATCAGTTCAGTCTGATCTTATTACTTTTAAATTTTTTTGTATTCTGAGTGCCCATTTAAAAATGTCTAAAATCCAAAATAGCATAGTACATTGTGAATATTTTAAATTATCATTTAAAAAAATTCAAGATTAAAATTTAACTTACAACCTGTACATTCACTGCATGACATAAAATAAATATTTTTACAGCAAATGTCAACTTTCCCAATATAGACAGTTTAACAATCAAATTTGGTGTAAAACTGTTCTTTTAGGAAATATTTTGCAGGTTGCTCTGTCTGTATGGTAGTCACTGACTCAGAGTGAGAATCTGTATATGGAGCTTCTTTTTAATGTGGAGAGACTGTGCAGCTAGCACATGGATCTGGCTAATCAGAAACACTCCCAATGTTACCATCTTCCTTCGACATATCTGATGGATTTGCAGGTTGATTATTAACCTTTTTGGCCTCATAATTATGCACTTTCAGTAGCCATCAAGTGGCTGTTAAGTACCTCTGTACTTCTTTACCTCCTTTAAGGCTCATGTTTGCAAAATCGACCAGGGCACATTATTCCTCTATTATTCTAGGTATTGGGCACCAACATCTTGGGACATGTCATGGGCAGTAGCCACATATATCGGCATCCAACATGAACCAGCCTCTAAGAACCCTCACTGAACTACTCAGAGGACCATTCTGCAATTCAAGACAACATCATTCAAGACAACATCTTGGACTGAAGCAGCAATTAGAATTATAATACTGCATCAAAGACTCTTTAGCTCAGGAGCATGCACCCATGTCATGGACTGGACCAGGCTGCTTTTCTGGTCTCTTCATTTGTTCTTAGATAGCTCGCTTATTCTGAGCCATTCTGAATGTCCACAGCATCCCCACCTTGAATTGCCGTGCCTCAATAATTGTAATGAGCCAGAGAATATGAGTTCCCTGACTAGGGCTGTTATTCTGGTCCAGTTAGGGACCCCTAGCTAACTGATATAAACAGAAGTGTCAAAGGTTCTGTTCACTCTGAGAGCTGACTCTGAGGGAGCTGGATCAGTGTCAGAGGCTTTCCAAGTGTATATAAATGGTGACTTGGTGAGGGGATATCGGCTTCTGTAGAGTTATTTTAATCTTGTCCTCTAACATATTGCCCCCTCAGTCAGAGATAGAGACTCCTATTACTGCTTCCTGATGAAGGGTTTTTGCCTGAAACGTCGGATTTTACTGCCTTCAGCATATATACTATCGTATTGTAGTTACTGTCAGTTCTGAAGACGTGTTAATTCGAAACATTAACTTTACTTTCTCTGCACAGATGCTGCCAGACCTGATGAGTTTTTCGAGCTTTGTTTGTCAGTTTCCGTTTCTGTTTTTGTTCCAAGAGGATAGTCTTTGCTCAGCGAATTCCTGGCGCATTAAGGAAAGGGCAACCTTTGATAGCACTCTGGGTCCTCTCCTGGGCATTCCTCCAGCTGCTTGAACTGCTGTACTCTTCCAGCACCACTAATCCAGAATCTGGTTTCCAGCATCTGCAGTCATTGTTTTTACTCCTATTACTGCTGCCTTGTCATGCTGTTTAGCCCAACTACAAAGCCAGGAAACTTGTCATAGTTATCAGCAGACTTCAAAAAAGTCAATAGGGATAGCATCTCATCTTCCACTTGCAGCCTTCAGGACTCACTATTGAATTCAATAACTTTAGAACTTGAATACCTCCTTCCATGTCCTTTACACATCCCACACTTCAGGCCCTGAGATGACTGCGACTATTTTCAGCACAGCCAACCCATTTGCACCTACTTATTGTCCCTATTATCTGCTTTTCTTTCTCCCTAGTTTACTGCCATCAATCCTTTGTCTCCATAACTCTCATTCTCTCTTCTTGGGCTCCATCTCCACCTGTCTTCCTCACACCTTCTCCCCACCACGAACCCTGCCTTCAGCATATATACTATCGTATTGTAGTTACTGTCAGTTCTGAAGACGTGTTAACTCGAAACATTAACTTTACTTTCTCTGCACAGATGCTGCCAGACCTGATGAGTTTTTCGAGCTTTGTTTGTCAGTTTCCGTTTCTGTTTTTGTTCCAAGAGGATAGTCTTTGCTCAGGGAATTCCTGGCGCATTAAGGAAAGGGCAATATTTGATAGCACTCTGGGTCCTCTCCTGCATGGTCACATTCAGGATCTTCTTCTCAAAAGGGGTGAAGAATTGAATAGAGAGCAGCACACCTCCCATCTTGATTCCTTCTGCCTTATTGCGGGTTGTTTTCCTGCTGGAATGAGAGAGAGGGGCAGGCATTCTAGGAGCTGAAAGTGGGTGGCTCAACTATTATTATCGGTGAGACGATGCCTAGGTTAGTGATGTTAGGGTTTGGAGTGGGTAGCAGAGAGTGAGGAAAGATATTTCGGGCAACAATAAAAGATGGAGAGCAACAGTCTTGGTGTGGGATGCGTGCAGGAACAGAGATAGACTGAGTGTGAGGTATCTAAGAGAAGGTGGCAGCAGAATGGGGAAGATCTTCCTACAATGCCGGGCATTCCTCCAGATGCTCGGAACTGCTTTAATCCAGGTAGCAACCTTGGAACAGGCTACTATGGTCTGGTGTCATTGCTCCCACTGCTAATACGGGGGTAGGGTGGGGAGGAAATCCCACTTTGACACATCCAGCATAACAGCCGGGCACCAATTTTTCATTCCCCTGCCTCACTATCTACCATGACCAGGACAAATGTGAGGAATAATGCAGGACTGATCCAGACTAACAGTGCTTGCCCTGGTCCACATCATCCTTACAAAGATGAAATGGATGCGAGTGATGCCTGTAGATTCTGTGAGTTCGTCCTTGAATAGCATGTGGTAAAGTGCAACAGAAATTAGCCAAGAGAGATGCCATTGGGAAGATTTTCTCCCTGACTCCCCTATCCAAACTCCTGATGAAGTGCATGAAATTTTCAATTTTCTGGTCAGATGTGAACATTTTATTCACAATCACTTTTTCCATGTGACAATACTGTGGTTTTCAGAGGTGCATTTTGTCCTTTTTTTAAAAAGAGGGGTTTTAAGACAGTGGCAACAAGCTGGCTATTTGAATCCAATAAAGTAAACAGAGAGGCCTTGGGTTTTTTTATAAGTGGGAACAATAGAAGCAGCCTGAATGGGTGGGTCAAGCTCCCACATAATCACAATTTTTAGTTTTAGTTTTAGTTTTTCAGTGGCAGCAGTTGCTGGGATCTTGAAACTGGGTTTGGAAGCTGCAGTACATCTCTCTGTCTCAAATTTTCTCTTGATTTAATTTTCCTCTTGGACGAGAGAATTGCTTGTGAGACCATCTATTTTACTGCATTTGCCTTTACAAGGGTGTGTTTATGGGTATTATTATATTGGAGCAGAAGTTAAATAATCTATAATCTTATTTAACTACAGTTAAATAATCTTATTTAACAATAGTTAAATAATCTATAATTCTGTTAAATTTTCCAATAGAGTTAAGTTGTTCTAATTTCTTCTTTCCTTTGATGTACTTTAGCTATAGTGTATGAATAAAGTGTGTTTTGTTTCAAGATTGGTGGACTGACCAATCAGATTGCATCCAGAACACAACATCTGGCACTTGCCTTGAAAATAAGAAAACGTTAGGGTCTAGGTTATCTTACTAATATATTTTGAGGGGGCTTGGTCTGGTCCACAACACCCAGATTGCATTGTTTAAAACTTCTTCAGCATAACGAGCATATAGATGTCATTACAGATGCTAAGTAGGTAAGTAACATCCAGTCTCAATATTTTAATTGTGTAATGCACAGTTGCAATCAAAATTGGAAGATATTGGAATATTCTGGAGAGCTTTAAAAGATGGCTTAGATATGTATTTAGAAGATGAGAAGGGAAACTTAAGAAAGATTAAATTATGATGAAATGTAATTCATGTAAAAGTTTTCTAAGAGATAATTTAACAAATTTGAGCACAGGATCTGTTCATGCAAAGTTATGACAACAGAGATTAGTAGTACATTTGCTAAAATAGCAAAACAAACTGTGAAAGAAAGAAGAACAAAACACAAATGATTGCTCATCAAATACATCAATAGAATCCAAGGTAGAATATCCCAGAGACAGCACAACTGGTCAATGCTGCAGCAGCATGCCTACACATGAACAGAATTTGCCTTATTTAGGAGCACTTCACAAATAGAACAACCTTAACACTGAAAGTTTGTACATAATGTGTGGAATACAGACTGTGAACATAATCGTATTGAATCTAGTTACCTATTTTGAATATTAGAAGTAACTTTGGTTTGCAGACACTTAACAAACGTCAGCTACAATTTGAATATTGTGATGCATTTAATTATTGTTGTGCTTATGATTTAGATTCTGATTATTGTAAATAATCTGATGGCTATTATCAATATAATCACCAACACTCAACCTGTGATGGTGAATGTCATTTTATTATTACAGTAGTTACTTTGTGCACAACTCATTAATTGATGCTCTGGTAAGCAGGAGTTTGGTTACACTTCATTCATTGTTGTTATGCAGTTCTGCTGTTTACAGACCTCTTGATCAATGACAGATATGTTTTAGAGTGGATTATGTGTGATATTCAAAATAAGATCCTTTATCTGTTTGAAATTGGATAAATGATTGATAAATACCAACTCAATTTTCTTATGGGCGGTGAAAGAAACAGGCAAGTTCATGTGATTTCTTTATATAATTTGCATATTTAAATTCCAGAAGCAGTAATCTGCACATGTTTCATGAGATTTGCCACTTGTATTTCCTGTTGCTTTGTAGACAACATGACACAAAAACAATTTGCAGATAGTTATTTCTTTCAACTAGCTGGATATCGCTACTTGTTAATCCTGGACTTGGTAAAGTTGTATTCATGCAGATTTCACCAGGCAATAAATTTATTAAAAAGTAAGATTTCAATGAACTGGCTACTTGTAAAGCTTTTGAAAAGTTTATTTCATTTAGTGATTCTCATCCAGTTTGCACCAGGGAAAGTCAACTGGTTTGTGTCTGTGCTTCTACCTGAATGTTATCTTGGCTGGGAAACTGATGATCAATTTTTAGAGCCAAATATTAAGGGTTTCCAAGGCATTTGCTACTTCTTGGTCATTTTTATTGGAACGTATTCATTGTGGTTCATACATGGTTCACTGTGAATGCATTCAACAAATGTGTCTTTAATCTTATTACCCAAGCCATTCTTGGAAATGGGAGATAAAGGGAGGAAAAAGCAGAAAATCTCACCATTTCCGTAAATGATTTTTTCTGATAACTGAGATGCTAGTCTAGAACAGGTTCTTTGTTTTTCAATATCTACTTGGCAAATGCCTATTTAAAATAATTTCTGAAGTAATGTTCTGGTCCTTTCTCTGTCAAGGCAGAGTCAGGCAGATACAGGTAAACTTCTTATTCTCTAACCAGAATAAATTTAGGATTAAAAAACGGGTTCCTTTACATGATTTGGGGGTGTGGGGCCGGGAAGAGATTGTTTGAGTGCAAAATATGCATGAATATCTTTTCATCTGGTAGTTAGAATCACACAGTATGGTAGGGACTCTTTGGAACAAAGGCCTGTACTGCCGTGGACAAGAGCTTGCAATTAGTCCCATTCCTTAGTTTGGTCTGAATTGCCTTGCAGATGCAATTTTATTAAGTAGAGATTTGATTCCCTTTTGAAAGTTAATAATGAATCTGCTTCCATCATATTTTCTGGCAATTTGTTCCAGATCATCAAAATTTACTGTGTAAAAAAGATTTTCCTCATCACCTTCCCACCACCTCCTCAGTTATTTGTCAATTATTTTAACTCTGGTTACCATCTATTTGTCATTGGAAGCTTTTCAACATCTCTATCAGAGCTCCTGACAATTTTGAACATCTTCGTAAATTTCCCTTCCAAACACCTCTCCTAGGAAGTGCAATTCAAGTTTTAACCCTTCAATGCTGGTACGATTCTGCTTAACCTTGTCTGAATTTTATCCATGACCTTTATGCTATTCCTAAAGTGCGGTGCCCAGAATTGGACACTACTTTCGCTAAAATTTAGCCCAAGCCTTATAAAGGTTCAGCGTTAATTTCTTTTGTTCTACTTCATGTCCCTATTTGAAAACCAGAAGATCCTCTTGCTTTGTTGATGACTTTTTCAGGTTGTCTTGCTATCATTAAAGACTTGTGAGTGTGAATCCCAGGAAGTTGAAACTTTATTGCTGGAACAGCACAGCAGGTCAGGCAGCATCCAGGGAACAGGAGATTTGACGTTTCGGGCACAGGCCCTTCTTCAGGAATGAGCAGAGAGTGTTCAGCAGGAGAAGATAAAAGGTAGGGAGGAGGGACTTGGAGGAGGGGCGTTGGAAATGTGATAGGTGGAAAGAGGTCAAGGTGAGGGTGATAGGTCAGAGTAGGATGGAGGCGGAGAGGTCGGTTGGGTTGGTTCGTCCGGGTGGCCCAGAGGTGCTCTCTGAATCGCTCCGCAAGTAGGCGGCCTGTCTCCCCAATATAGAGGAGGCCACACCGGCTGCAGCGGATGCAGTAGATGATGTGGGTGGAGGTGCAGGTGAATCTGTGGCGGATATGGAAGTTTCCTTTGGGGCCTTGGAGAGAAGTGAGGGGGGAGGTGTGGGCGCAAGTGTTGCACCTCCTGCGGTTGCAAGGGAAGGTGCCGGGAGTGGATCCCGGCACCTTCCCAGGAGTGAATCCCAGGAAGTTCTGTTCATTCAGTCTCTTCAAAATTTTATCATTTACTTCCCACCTCTGGTCAATTTTCCTTCCTAAATTGAATCACTTGCGTTTTTTTGCATTAAATTTAATCTGCCATATGCTGTCCATTTCATTGATTTATCTATGCACTCCTTGCATTCTGTTATAATCTCATTCATTACTACGTTTCCAAAGGTGGTGCCGCCTCCAAACTTTGTAATTATGATCTCTACGTTAGAGTCCTGATTATCTCATAGAGTTGTGCGTGCTTGACCCACGATTGCTTTTTTCAGATGACCTTATTTAGCACGTGCTTTTCATGGAATTGGCAGCGACTTACAGATGATACAGATAAATAATACTCAATCTGCCTTAATGTGTTAATCATGAAATAGTTGCAATGAATATAAATGTTTCAACTTTAATTAATTTTTTAAATCAGATATGCGTATTTTGATTGAAACTCCGTTTCATCTGGCTTATTTCTGAGAAGTAATCATTTTTAATGTGCCATAGGCAGAGATATTTTTATCTGCATGGCTATGCGAAACTACCTGTTTACACTTGGGAATTTGATTGACATAGCCTGCTGTGTTCAGAGCAGAATACAAAACAGGATCAAATCTATCCTGTCCACATTTACTTGCCTTGTGCATTACATCCCCTGTTAAGCCTTGTGAAACAACATACTGTACAAACAAATAATGAAGCTTTCTACGGTGGTTTGTGTCAAAGCATTTACAAGGCACTGAATAGGAAGGAGAGCTGAATGCTGTTTTCTTCATGTCATTTGCTTATGATGTGAAGTGTCTAGAATAATTTATGTTCTCTGCATTGCGTGTTATCAAGTATTATTTCATTAAGATGATGCATTTTAAACATTTTATTCACAAAGGGCAGCAAATGTGTAATTAATTTTTCACATTGTGCAAGGTTGATTTAACAATATAGTTTCACGTCAGCACATAGCAATATCATTAGTGGTGTAAATGAAAATGATGAGGCGATTTTGAAAGATTCACTAATTTAAATGGCATGGGATTTTGGGCAATTTGATGGATTTAGAAATCTCCTCATTTCCAAGGCAGCTTTGTTGGTGTAAATATACTGGAGGGAGACCAGGGTAACCAGCACTTGTGCAGTGTTCAGTGTGTTTGTGATCAGGCAACTGCAGTATTTTGAGCATTGCAGATTACCTGGAAGCGTTTCAAAAATACAGCCTCCATTCTGACTTTGTACTTTGCAGCTAGAGGCTTAACTGCTGATGGGGTAATTCATAGTGGGTTTCTTTTTGAACAGTACAGATATTTAATTTGGCTTTTCCAAAAAGTGATTACGCTTTTGTTTCGTCATGCACATTTTATTTTGGTGATTAGGTTGTTTATAGGAAGGGTTGAATGTGGCATTAGATAATTATGCAGATACTTTTTTGTATTGTATGGCTATGTAACATTTGGTTGCTGCTCTTTTTTTATGCAAACAGTTCTCTATTACAGAATTCAGTAGTTTTAGGATGTCTAATTATCATCCTGGGTTATATCTGCATAAGATTAAAATTATCTTGATCAAAAATGAAAAAACAACAAGGAATTTGCTTTCAAAGCATAACACTATATTGTCCTGGCTGTCCCATCAATAACTCCCTTGAAATCTAGCTTCGAGCAAAATCGAGCAAAAACAGACAACTTGGAGCTCTTAGCTGTTCTTCTGCATAAACGTGATTGTGTTGCCTTGTGCAAAACGTTTCCAGCCTATTCTATGTAACTTCTACCCTCATTCCCTGCCCACTCCCTCTTCAATGCCTAAGCAACTGGATCTGATGTAAAATTTTTGAGGATGTCTTTTGTCTTTTTACTACTTGTCCACTGTGGACAATTATAAGATCCCTTACCCTTGTCATTGTGTATCAGTCTCGGACAAGTTGAAGAGTGTATTCAGTGCTTACTGGTATGGGAAATGTAAGTGTCAGATTGGTGCAGAATTTTCTATTGAGGCTGGGGCGAGGACTCATTTTGACCTACATCCTGTGCAGAGTATAAGAGAGATTATTACAAATACTGTCTAATAATGCCGTTCTTTACAGCAAGAAAAAAATCAGGTTGGCGCATTTCAACTCAACCCCTGTCAAATTTATCTTAAGACAGCACTGGGTTAAACACTACACCTGCAACAAGTATGTGTGCAAGTTAAAGTTATTGGCCATTAAGTACATTCAAGACTGAGGTAGACAGATTTTTAAACAGCAAGGGAATCAAGGGTTGTAGGCATAAAGATGGAGTAGAGGATTATTAGATCAGTCACAACCTTATTGAATAGCTGAGCTGACACTATCAGTTGAATGATGGATTTCTGCTCCTACACCTTGTGGTTAATTAGAAGCAAAATATTGCAGTTCCTAAAAGAAAAACAGGAAGTGCTGGGGAAACCTAGCAGATCCGGCTGTATCCTGGAGAGAGAATCAGAGTTACTATTTTGAGTCCAATGACTTCTTCTCTCGCCACCAAATGTTGCTGTATTTTTTTGATTTTCCACACCTTTGTTTTCATTTATGCACAAATTTAGATAGAAATTCATGTGTATAACTAATCAGAAATCATGTGGGTATGATGACATTAGTCAGTATGACACCAATATTTTAAATGATATCTCAGATTGTATTGTAGAACTGAAATTAATGAAGGTCATAAATGATGTGCATAGAACAAAGAACAATAGAGCACTGGAACAGGCTGTTCGGCCTGCCAAACCTGCACCGACACACGACATCTTTCAAAGTTAAAAACCTTTTGTCTCTTTGTAGTTCATACCCCTCTTTTTGTTGCCTATTCATGTATCTGCCAAGATGACGCTCAAACATTGCTGTTGTATCTGCTTCCACCACCTCCACTGGCAACCCATTTCAGGGACTTACTACTCACTGTGTTTAAAAAAAAACAACCTGCCTCTCACGTCTCTATTAAATTTACCCCCTTTTAGCTTAAACCTATGCCACCTAATAATTGACATTTCTACCCTGGGGAAAACGATTCTAACGATTCTGTATCCATACTTCTCATAATTTTGTAAACTTTTTTCAGGTCGCCCTTCACCTTTTGACATTCAAGTGAAAACAAACCAAGTTTGTTCAATCTCCCCCATAGCTAATAACCTCCAGACCAGACAACATCCTGGTGAACCATTTCTGTACCTCCTGCAAAGCCCCCACATCCTTCTGGTAGTGTGGTGACCAGGACTGTATGCAGTATTCCACGTGTGACCTAACATAAGTTGTATGCAGCTATAACAAGATTTGCCAATTTTTATACTCTGAAATTTACATGTCCCAATGAAGGCAAGCATGCCAAATGCTTTTTTTTAACCATGTCCACTTGTGTTGTCACTTCCAAGTAACTGTGGAACTGTATACCTAGATCCTGCTGTATGTTAATGCTTCTAAGGGCTTTACCATTTCCTGTACACTTCCCTCCTGCATAGATCCTTCCAAAATGCATCATCATGCATTTGTCTGGATTAAATTCCAATTGCCATCTCTCTTACCAAGTCTCTAGCCTATCTATATCCTACTGTTTCCTCGAGCAATCCTCTTCAGTATTTGCAGCTCCCCCAATCTTTGTGCCATCTGCAAACTTATTAATTGCAATACATAAATTTTCCTCCAAATCATTTATATATATGAGTACCAGCATTGATCCCTGCAGAACACCACTGGTTGCAGATCTCCAGTCTGTGAAGTACCCCTCCATGGCTACACTCTGTCTTCTATGACTAAGCCAGTTCTGTATCCATCTTACCAGCTCACCACAGATACTATTTGACTTCACCCTGTGTATCAGTCTGGCATGACGGACCTTGTGAAAGGCTTTGCTAAAGTCCATGTAGACAGCATCTACTGTCCTGCTGTCAATCATCTTTGTCACTTCCTTAAAAAACTCAATAAAGTTTGCATGACACAACCTCCCTGCAAAGTCATGCTGCCTATCGCTATTTAGTCCATATTTTTCTAAATGTCGGTAATTTAAGAAATTTTGAAAAATCATGGATGCTCTGTGGATGTAATGGATATTTTCATACAATGTTTTTTCGACTGTTCAACCAGGCTCACCAATGAATGTGGATTTGCATAATTTTCAGAGTTAGATAGGAAGTGTCAGTGAATAAATATTATGCTTGAACACCTTTGTTTTTCAGAATTTTTAAAATGTGAACTTCTTTCCTTCTCTTCTTCCAGCATGGAAAACCTTTTGTGTTTGACAAAGTGTTTTCTCCAAACACGACCCAGGAGCAAGTTTACAATGCGTGTGCAAAACAGATTGTTAAAGGTAAATCTTACAGATTTTTGCCTCCAATCCACTGAAACAAAGTCAATTTATGGAGTTTGGAGAGGGAATTATGAGGAATACTTGACCGCTTTGCCAAATCTAGAGTTTGAGCCAGAAATCTCAAGTTCCAAGCTTCCACCGAAATTATATACTAATATTTCCCTTTTCATTTGAGCACATTGTCTTGCACAAGGTAATGGGCACCAGTAAATATTCTAAGCTACTTTTGAAAAGACATTCAAAATGTATAAGTAAGTGAGATAGCCTTGTTAAGAGGTTTTTAATTAGTAATGAGATAAAGGGTTTTGGGGAGCAGGCAGGAAAGTGGAATTGAGGCCAGGCTGAGATCAGCCATGGTCAAATTAAATGGTGCAGCAGGCTTGATGGGCTGAATTGCCTACTCATGCTCCTGCTTCTTAAAATAAAGAGTGATATAAGAACAAAAGTGAGAAAGTATCTTGATTTAGAAGAGCAGAAAGTAGAATCAGTTTGGGTAGGGATTAGAACTAATAAGAGGAAGGACTGGGCCATGTGCATGATTATATGCAGCTTCTAGCAAGCATAAAATGTGAAAGTTAAGTATTGAACTTTATAAGTTTATAGACATTAGAGGTGAGTTGGCTAGGATGGACTGGGATATTAGATTAAGATGTATGATGGATGAGCAACGGGAATATTACATAATTCTAATGTCAGTACTTTTCATTAATGCATTTAAGAAGCCAATGGGAAAACCGATATAATCATGGCTAACTAAGAAGGCTAATAATTGTGTTAGGTTGAAGGAAAAGACTTATTAAATTGAGAAGAGCAAAAGTAAGCCTAAGGATTTTGGAAAACTTTTGATAAAAAAGCAAGAATAAGGAGGAAGAAACTAGAATGTGAAGAAGCAAAAACATGAAACAGATTGAAAGAGTTCTTGCACATAAAAGGAAAGAGTAGTGAAAATAGTTATTGCTAATTTAGAAGCTGAGATAGAACTTGTAATGGAGAATAAGGAATTGGCAGTAATGCAGAGCAAATAAACATACCAGAAGTAGTGGGGATCTGAGGCGATAATGAGAATGAGCAATTAATTAATACAAGGTTTTGAAAAATAAATTCCAGGCAACATAAATGGGATGGAAAATTGTCCAATCCCCTTACCCTGATGGGCTACATCCTAGCATGTTAAAAGATGTTTCTGCAGAGGTAGTGATTACCCTGGTTGTGATTTTCCCTAGATTTGGGAAACAGCAGATAGGTAAATACTAAATCAAACATCCCTAATGAAAGGAACAAATTAAAGAACTATTAGCCTGACATCAGTGTTTTGGTAAAAAAAAGATGGAATCTATTATTAAAGAGTTAACGATGTGATTTACAAAATCACTCTGATAAGGCAGTGTCAACATGAAGTTTTCTTGAATTTCATGGTTTCACGAAGGTGAAATCATGTTTGATAATTTTATACGAACATTTTGAGGAGGTTACGAGCAAGATAGGTAAAAGGGTGCTTATAGATGCCAGTTTTTGCTAAAAGCACTCAATAAGTTGCTGGAGGAATGGAACACAATTTCCACTTTGGCAATTTACTAGCCTTCCGGTCTAAATATTGAGTTCAACAATTTCAGACCATGAAGACTGTCCTCCATTTGATATTCTCCATCCTGCCACAGTGCTTCTTCTCATGGTTTTGCTAACTGCAAGTTGACTTTTATTCTGTTATTAACACCCATTGACACTCTCTTTGCCTTTTGTTTAATGCTGTCATGTAAGTCACACACACAATGTTATTTGCTGCATCTGATAATTAGCTATTGAATGATGTTGAAAGGTTTGATTCCTCTAATGTTCTTCAAGAAAAGTCATATTTAGTTTGCCCAAGATGGACCGCTGTTCAAAAAATTTAATGATTTACAAATATGTCTCACAATCAGGTAAATATTTAATAATTCAAAATAAACTTTGTAAATTTAAAGCAAGATTTGTAGCAACTTGTCATGTATCCTAGATGCCTCAAAGTGCATAACCTGCAATGCCATACTTCTGAAGTAGAGTGACATTTATTGTGTGTAGGCAGATTATGTTTTATCTTGGAAGTGTAATTTAGCACTCATACATGATTTGAACAAGTTCATGTTAAACTTTATACTTATATTTTTGCATTTTCAATCATACTAATATGTCATTCTTTTTCAGATGTGCTTGATGGTTACAATGGAACTATTTTTGCTTATGGTCAAACATCCTCTGGCAAAACGCACACTATGGAGGTAAATAGTTGATTTGCGTTTTAATGTGTGTTTCTAAAAGCAGAAAATATCCATTCTGGGAAATATTTTGCAACAATAATCAAACCAATTGAAAGTGAACAAAACTGATCTAATTCTCACCTTTTCCTCCTATCTGCGCAAATGTTATCTGGTTGATCCTTGAACACATTTACTGATTTCTTCAGCAGCCTTTCCCATTATTTGTTCAGCATCATATCTGTAACTAGAAAGATATCAACATGGGAGCATAGATTGTGTAGTTTTATTATTCCTGCTGATTCACACTTTGATTAAATATATATATTAGTTCTCACTTCACAAAAGAAGACACAAATAGCAATCTAAAATGTACAGGATCTCAGGATCTAATGGGAAGGAGGAATTAGTATTGGGAAACTAACAGGAGTAAATACTCGGGGCCCAGTAACCTTCATTCAGAGTTCTTAAGGAATTAACCCGCGAAATAGTAGATGAGTTCGTGGTCACCTGCAAATGCTATAGACTCTGATACAGCACCCATGGATTGGAGGATAGCTGCTGTAACCCTGCTATTTTAGCTGGGATGGCGAGAGAAAACGGTGACTGGTTAGTTTGGCAGTGGATATGGGAAATATGCTAGCCTCCATTATAAATAATGTAATAACAGAGCACTTGGAATGTAGTGATAGAATCGGACAGAGTCAAAATGGATTTCTGAACGGGAAGTCATGCTTGCCAAATGTGCTGGATTTTTTTGACAATGAAGAAATAGAGTGGATAAGGGGGAGCCAGTGTTTGTGGTTGACTTGAGTTTACAGAAAGCTTTTGATAAGATCCCACATAAGAGATCAGCATTCAGAATTAAAGCTCATGTGACTGAAGATAGTGTCCTGATGACAGGAAACAAAAAGTAGGAATAAAGGGATCTTTTTCCTAGTAGCAGGCAGTGACTAGTGGGGTGCCACAGGGATTGGTGTTTGAACCCCAGCTGTTCACAACATATATGAAAAATTTATATGAGCTAACTTTGTGTCATATCTTCAAATTTGTAGATGACACAGAGCTGGGTGGGAGGCTGTGCTGTGAGGGGGATGCAGAGAAGCTACAGCAATGAGGACATTTTAAGTCAGTGGGCAATACATAGTAGGTGCGGTTTAATGTAGGTAATGTGAGGTTTTCCACTTTGTTAGCAAAAACAGCAGACAGATTATTATTGAAAGGGTGAGGTTTAATAAGTAAATATACAGGTGCTCTAAGCAGTGAAGAAAGCAAATGGTATGTTGGCATCCATAGCGAGAGGAATCAAGTACAGGGACAGAGATGTCTTGCCGCAGCTGTAGAGGGCATTGATAAGACCACTACTGGAGTATCTTCTGCAGTATTGGTCTCATAATCTGAGGAAGGATGCTCTGGCTGTTGAGGGAAAACAAAGAAGGTTTACCAGATTCTGGATTAGAGTGGTGCTGGAAAAGCACAGCAGTTCAGGCAGCATCAGAGGAGCAGGACAATCAACGTTTTGGGCAAAAACACTTCATCAGGAATAGAGGCAGAGTGCCTACAGGGTGGAGAGATAAATGAGAGGGGGGTGGGGAGAAAGTAGCATAGAGTACAATAATTGAAT
>NC_057716.1:85740540-85748826 GCF_004010195.1 Chiloscyllium plagiosum
GGAAGGCAGAGAGGGGTGGGGAGGGAAATATATCCCTGGTGGTGGGATCTGTTTGGAGGTGGTGGAAATGTCGTCGGATGATTTGGTTTATGTGAAGGTTGGTAGGGTGGAAGGTGAGCACCAGGGGCGTTCTGTCCTTGTTACGGTTGGAGGGGTGGAGTCTGAGGGCGGAGGTGTGGGATGTGGACGAGATGCGTTGGAGGGCACCTTTAACCACGTGGGAAGGGAAATTGCAGTCTCTAAAGAAGGAGGCCATCTGGTGTGTTCTGTGGTGGAACTGGTCCTCCTGGCAGCAGATACGGCGGCGGAATTGGGAATACGGGATGACATTTTTGCAGGAGGTACAGTGGGAAGAGGTGTAATCCAGGTAGCTGTGGGAATCAGTGGGTTTGTAAAAAATGTTGTTGTCAAGTCGGTCGTCATTAATGGAGATGGAGAGGTCCAGGAAGGAGAGGGAGATGTCAGAGAAGGTCCAGGTAAATTTAAGGTCAGGCTGGAATGTGTTGGTGAAGTTGATGAATTGCTCAACCTGCTCACGGGAGTGCGAGGTGGCGCCAATGCAGTCATCAATATAGCGGAGGAAGAGATAGGGAGTGGTACCAGTGTAACTACAGAAGATGGACTGTTTTACATAGCCAACAAAGTGACAGGCATAGCTGGGGCCCATACAGATGCCCATGGCTACCCCTTTGGTCTGGAGGAAGTGGGAGGATTCGAAGGAGAAATTGTTAAGGGTGAGGACCAGTTCGGCCAAATGAATGAGAGTGTCGGCCAAATGAATGAGAGGGTACTGTTGGGGACGTCGGGAGAGGAAGAAACAGAGGGCTTGGAGGCCCTGGTCATGGCGGATGGAGGTGTAGAGGGATTGGATATCCATGGTGAAGATGAGGCATGGGGGGCCGGGGAAACGGAAGTCTTGTAGGAGGTGGAGGGCATGGGTGATGTCTCGAACATATGTGGGGAGTTCCTGGACTAGGAGGGATAGGACAGTGTTGAGGTAGGTAGAGATGATTTCAGTGGGGCAGGAGCATGCTGAGACAATGGGTCGGCCAGGGTAGTCAGGCTTGTGGATCTTGGGAAGGAGGTAGAACTGGGCAGTGTGGTGTTCCCGGACTATGAGGTTGGAAGCTGTGGTTGGGAGATCTCCTGATGTGATGAGGTTGTGTATGGTGTGGGAGATAATGGTTTGGTGATGGGGGGGTGGGGTCATGGTCGAGGGGGCGGGCGGAGGAGGTGTTCTTGAGTTGGCGTCTGGCTTCAGCGGTGTAGAGGTCAGTACGCCAAACTACCAATGCACCCCCTTTATCTGCTGGTTTGATGGTGAGGTCAGGATTGGAGCAGAGGGAGTGGAGGGCTGCGCGTTGTGAGGGTGAGAGGTTGGAGTAGGGGAGGAGGGTAGACAGGTTGAGGCAGTTAATGTCCCGGCAGCAGTTGGAAATGAAGAGGTTGAGGGCAGGTAATAGGCCAGCGCGGTGTGTCCAGGTGGATGCAGTGTGTTGGAGGTGGGCGAAGGGGTCCTCGGAAGGTGGGCAGGAGTCCTGATTATAAAAGTAAGCTCAGAGGTAAGAAGGTTTACCAGACTGATCCCTGGAATAGAGGGACATATGAGGAGAGACTGGATCAGTTAGGATTATATTTACTGGTGTTTAAAGAATGAGGGGGACCCTCATAGAATCCTGTAAAATTCTAACAGGATGAGTGGAAATTGCTGAACCAGGGGTCACAGTCCAACAACAAGGGGTAGGCCTTTTAGGACCCAGATGAGGAGAAATGTATTTACCAAGAGAGTGGTGAGACCGTGGAATGCTCTACAACAGGAATCTGTTGAGGCCAGAATATTGAAGACTTTGAAGAAAGTTGTAGATATAGTTCTTGGGACTAAAAGAATCAAAGGACACAGCAAGAATAGGGTTTTGAGTTAGATGATCAGTCATGATCACATTGTCAAAAATCACATGACACTAGGTTATAATCCAACAAGTTTATTTGAAACTGCAAGTGTTCGGAGCTGTTGGACTAAAACCTGATGTCCTGTGATTTTTTACTTTGTCCACCCCAGTCCAACACTGGCACCTCCACAACATGATTATATTGAATGGTGGAGTAGTCTCAAAGGGCTGAATAGTCTAATTCTGCTCCTGTATTCTCTGTTCCTATTTTGCTCAAAGTAACTGTTTTCTGAATGCCTCATACTTAGGATAATCCAACAGCTGTGCCTCAGTACATTGGACTGTGTTACTGCTCATTACCATTTATTTATATTTGATAATCATAGTATAACCTTTAGCTTTTCTTGATGGACATCCCTCAGTTATTGTTAGACTTTGACAAAATGGCCAATTTTGTTCACTTAGTTATTGTAGCAACTCATGAATTTTCAGGACAAAATCTAATTCTGTATTTGATACTAAACTAAGGCCATGATACCAGACAGTTCACCTGGAGTTCATGGTTTCCATTCTGAGCTGCCACCTTTTCAATAGCACTTCCTTCACAACAGAAACATAGCTGTGGTTGGGAAATCAGCCAAATCCACATCCTACTTCTCGATGGTGGGCTGTTTTTGAACTCCCTCTGTAATCCATTTTCAAACTTAATTTCATTTTGATTTTAATTTCACTGTGAGATTTAAAAAAAAATCTTCTATGCATGACAGTTTGAAACTAGAATTTATTTAAAGCCGACTGTGTCCCTCTTGACCCTTATTATAAATTCATAGATGGATCCGAGCAGATGGCATGGTTGTTTTGTTTTACAGCTTGGTATTAATTAAATTGTGAATTGCCATCGCACTTAACGGAACTTGAGGTTCAGGAAATAATTCTCTGAACCAATTTTCCAATGGTCTTCTTGATGCTGATGTTATTAAGTAATCTCCAAGTCTGATTCCAATGCAATACATTAGAATGAGTACATGAATTATAATGAAGGGAATGTTAGACTTCTTCAGAATGAAAGAGAAGCTTAACATCTGCTTTTCACGAGGGCAGTTTGGGTTTTTAACTATTTTTTGGTGTTCTTTCTTTGTATTGCTTTGAATTGTATTGTTTTGTATTTGCTGTAATATTAAAAAATCTATTTTTCAATAAAATACATTTTAGAAAAAGAATATCTGCTTTCAGTGACTGCAGATGTTGCTTTAGATCTTGATGGGCATATGTGACAAAATTTACGTTTCATGCAAAATATTACGGGATGAATCATTTGAATTATTGATTTCAGAGTATTTGGACTGAATTTCTGCTGCACCCCAAGTTGTGGTATGACAAAGCAATATTTGTCATTGTTTGCTCTTTGTTACCAAGCAGTTTGTCAGCCAGATGGCAATTGAATTTTTTTCTGGGGCAATGCATTAACATTGATTGATTCAATAGGTATATTGACTGCATGGTGTGCTACTAAACTACATGGTCCTCATGCAATTTATTAAATACTTGCCGTCAAGGACCTACGGGAAGCGAGCAATGCAATTGCTGTGCCTCTGCTGTGCAATGATCTTTGCATCCTCACTCTCCATGGGAGTAGTACTGGATGATTGGAGAGAGGCGAATGTTCTTCCTCTGTTCAAGAAAGGGAATAGGAAAATGCCTGGGAATTACACACCCCTCAGTCTTATGTAAATGGAAAGCAAGGTACTGGAAGGGATTCTGAGAGATAGGATTTATGACTATTTGGAAAAAACATTTGTTTGATTAAAGATAGTCAGCATGACTTTGTGAGGGGCAGGTCATGCCTCACAAGCCTTATTGAGTTCTTTAAGGATGTGACTAGACAAGTTGATGAAGGCCGAGCAGTGAATGTGGTGTATATGGATTTCAGTAAGACGTTTGATAAGGTTCCCCACAGTAGGCTCATTCAGAAAGTTAGGAGGTATGGGATACAGGGAGATTTGGCTGTCTGGATACAGATTTGGCTGGCTGAAAGAAGACAGCAAGTGGTAGTGGATGGAAAGTATTCCACCTGGAGGTCGGTGACCAGTGGTGTCCCACAGGGATCTGTTCTTGGGCCTCTCTCTTTGTAGTTTTTATAAATGACTGGGATGAAGAAGTGGAAGGGTGTGTTAGTAAGTTTGCTAATGACACAAAGATCAGTGGCGTTGTAGGTAGTGTCGAGAGCTGTTGCAGGCTACAACAAGACATTGACAGGATGCAGAGCTGGGCTGAGAAGTGGCAGATGGAGTTCAACCTGGATAAGTGTGAAGTGATTCATTTTGGAAGGTTGAATTTGAATGCTGAAGACAGGGTTAAAGACAGGATTCTTGGCAGTGTAGAGGAAAAGAGGGATCTTGGGGTCCACGTACATAAATCCCTCAAAGTTACTACCCAAACTAATTGGGTTGTTAAGAAGGTATGTGGTGTTTTGGCTTTCATTAACAGGTGGAGTGAGTTTAAGAGTTGCGAGAGTTAGAATATTGTGTCCAGTTCTGGTCGCCTCATTATAGGAAGGATGTAGTTGCTTTAGAGAGAATGCATAGTATGCTTCCTGGATTGGAGGGCTTGTCTTATGAAGAGAGGTTGAGTGAGCTAGAGATTTTCACACTGGAGAGAAGAAGGAAGAGAGGTGACTTGATAGAGGTATAAATGGCAGAAATGGCAATCACAAAGAGTCATAATTTTAAGGTGATTGGAGGAAGGTAAAGGGGAGATGTCAGAGGTACGTTCTTTATGCAGAGAGTGGTGGATGCATGGAAAGCACTGCCAGCAGTGGTAGCAGAGTCAGAGACATTAGGGACATGTAAGTGACTGCTGAACAAGCATATATATTGAGGGGTCTGTAGGTTAGGTTGATCTTAGACTAAAATGAATGCTCAGCATAACATCGTGGGCTGAAGGGCCTGTACTGTGCTGTAGTGTTCTATATTCTAACCTGGTAGGACCTATGCAATTGTCCGCAATGTGTCCTTAGTCTACAAAGAGAACATGCTAATGTTCCATCTCCCAGTGCTACTCGTAGGATCTAATGTGGAATAATAATTGAAACTATTACCCCAGTGTATAAGTGCATTCGACAAATGTTTGAATATGTTTTAAAAAAGATGGCATTAAAATTATTCAAAGCAATAATGGACCCCATCTGATAGAGTCAGAGTCATTCAGCATGGAAACAACTCGCCCATGCTGACCAAGGTTCTCAAACTAAACTTATCCCATTTACCTGCATTTGTCACATATCCCTCTAACCTTTCCTATTCATGGACTTGTCCAATTCCCTTTTTAGTGTTAACTGTGTCTGTATTCACCACTTCCTCTGGCAGTTCATTCCACATATGGACCACCCTCTGTAAGAAAGCATTGTCCCTCGAGTCTCTTTTCAACTTTTCTCCTCTCACCTTAAAAATAAGGCCTCTAACTTTGAACTCCCCTACCCCAGGGAAAAGACCTTGCTATTCACCTTATCTATGCCCCTCATAATTTTATAAACCTCTCTAAGGTCATCGCTCAACCTCCTGCGCTCCATTGAAAAATGTCCCTGTCAATCCAGCCTCTCCTTATAACTCAATCCCGCCAGTTCTGGTAACATCTATCATTAACATGATATTAACATGAGGATGCCAGCTTTGACAACAATGATATTTGAGCAGATTCTCTGCCCTCACTCTCCCAGCTGAGTGCTATAAAGAGACACTCCATTGCAAAGCAATGTACAGTGAGATGCAGGGAAATTGAATATAGTTGCAGATGATTTGAGCCTCGGCTGTGAGAGCTGCTGATGTAAAGTCATTGGTAAACCATAGGTTGCTAAATGGTTGTATTCAAACTCTGTCTGCTCTTAAAGCAACACCCACGCCCCCAGCACTACAAACCTCCATTCTGTGGAGAGCTGCCAACCGTCCCCAGTCCAATATTATTCAACTGCCTCAGATGGACAGAGACATGAGGCAAAAGCTCAAAATGTCCCTTCCACCCTCATTATCATAGCTCCACCTGCTTTTAGAATGTCCATTCTGTCTCATCTTATGAATCTTAGTTCAGAACAAAGGTTGAGGAAGCTGCAGTGTTTTTTCATTTTTGGAATAGAAAGGACTTAATAGAAAATGAATGAAAGAAGGTGATAAACCTGGAGCAGGTAAATTTGGCACCCTGATAAAATGTTTGAAAAGAAGATAATATAAATCAAACATTTAAGAGCAAAAATGAACTAATTGAAAACCAGGTAATATACAGCCAGTTGCCTAGAAAACAAATAGTTAATTCAAATAAATGGAAGTAGAGCATTACAAATAAGGCCGAGTGTAAAAGCAAATAATGCAATGAGTCTTTGTAGAACTTTGATTTGTCCTTAATTAGAATATTGTGACCAGCCCTGGGCCCCACTCTTTAAGAAGGATATGAATGCTGCCAACATTGTCTCATTATTAAAATAAAAGTGGAGAAGAGATAGACCAGGGAATTACAGGTCAATCAGTCTAAACTCAGCACTGGGGAAGTTATTATGAAGAATTCTGAAGACAGGATTTATCTGTTCTAAGAGGGACATGGAATCATCAGAGATAGTCAGCATATATTTCCTAAAGGAAGGCCATGTTTGATAATTTTGAGTTTTTTGAGGAGGTTGTAGTGATTGTAACGAGGTCAACCAAGTAGACCTCATGGAATATGAGTTTCTTGATTGGGGCTGTTAACGTGGTCCAATTAGGGAGCCCTGGCTGACTGATAAAAAAACCCAGGTGTGTCAGAGGTTCTGATACTCTGTGAGCCAGCTCTGAGGAAGCTGAACCATTCTCAAGGACTTTCGAATAAAGGTTGATATGGTGATGGAATACTGGCCTCTATTCAGTTATTTTAGAGTAACCAGGGGTATTGATGAGGGTAATGCATTTAATGTGCCTATATGGATTTTAGCAAGACTTTGGCAGGCAGTCTGGTCAAGAAAGTAAGAGCTTATGGGATCAAGGCAAAGTGGTAGGTTGGATCCAAACTTGGTGGGGAGCTAGGAAGGAGAGTGTTGATGGTAAGGGGACAATAGAGTGAACGTCTATTTCCAATGGCAAAGATGCTGGGGTCCTTGCCTTTTGTCATGTACATCAATGACTTAGGCTTTAATGTAGGAGATATGATCAAGAAGTATGTAAGTGATATGAAAATTTATGGAATGGTAAACAGAATGATAGATGTAAAAAGGAGCATATCAACAGACTATTCAGGTGGGCAGAGCAGTGGCAAATAGAATTCAAGCCAGAAAAGTGTGAGGTTACACACTTGGGAAAGGCAAGGGATTACACTGTGAATGATATGACCCTGGAAATTGTTGAACAAAGACCGAATAAACAAAGAACAGTACAGCACACGTTCAGGCCCTTTGGCCTACCAAGACGGCGCTGGCAAATGATGCCTTTCTAAACTAAAAACTTTTGCCTCTCAGATCAGGGACATCTTGCTGTATGAATCCGCAGATTCTTGAAGGTATATGGGCAGGTAGGTAATTTGGTTAAGAAGGCAGTTGAGAGACTTAGCTTCATTAACCAGGGCATAGAATACAAGTTCTGAAGAAGGGCCACACCTGAAATGTCAACTTCTCCCCCTCATGATGCTGCCTGGCTTGCTGTGTTCTCCCAGCCTCCTGCTTGTGTATCATAGAATACAAGGCCAGGGAAGTTATGCTGGTTAGGTCACAATTTGAGTAGTGTGTGCAATTTTGGGTAGTATTTTATAGGTAGAATGTGATTGCATTCAAAAGGATGCAGAGGAGAATAACATGAGGTTGCTTAGGCTGGAAAGTATGAGGTATGAAGAAAGGAAAGGCTGGTATTGTTTTTCTCAGAGCATTGGCGTTTGAGATGTGTATAAGATTAAGAGATGTGTAGGTAGAGTGGATAGCAAGGTGTCTTCCATTATGGAAGGTCCAATAACCAAGTGGCATAAAAAGGTAGAAGGCTAAGAGGAGAATTGCAAAGAAACATTTCACCCAGAGGGTGGTGGAGTCTGGAAGTCTGTCCTTGAAAGGATGTTGAGTCAGAAGTTCTCGTAATACTTGCAGTATTCAGATATTCATTGTTGCATTGACTGCCTGCAAATTATGTGCTTTTTGAACAAAGTAGAATGTATCTGCAATTACAATTCTGCAAATGCAAATTCACACCACAGACTTAGATGTATGTGTACGTGCATGTGAGGGGGAGAGAGGGGAGAGAGAGAGAGAGTGTGTATGTGAGAGAGAGAGAATGTGAGTGTGTGCATATGAGTCTAGATTAGAGTGGTGCTGGAAAGGCACAGCAGGCCAGGCAGCATCCGAGGAGAGGAAAATCGACGTTTCAGGCAAAAGCCCTTCATCAGGAATGAAAGCAGG
>NC_057716.1:85748906-85875170 GCF_004010195.1 Chiloscyllium plagiosum
GACCTGCATGTCCGGGGCAGGGTGGGAGGGGGAGTTGAAATGTGGGGCCGCGGTGGGGGGGCGGGGAGGTTGATTGGTGGTGGTGTCCCGGAGATGTTCCCTAAAGCGCTTTGCGAGAAGGCGTCCAGTCTCCCCAACGTGGAGGAGACCGCATCGGGAGCAACGAATACAATAAATGATATTGGTGGATGTGCAGGTAAAACTTTGATGTTGAAGGCTCCTTTGGGGCCTTGAATGGAGCTGAGGGAGGAAGTGTGGCCACAGGTTTTGCAATTCCTGCGGTGGCAGGGGAAGGTGCCTGATGGGGAGAGTGGGTTGTTGGGGGGGCATGGACCTGACTAGGTAGTCACGGAGGGAACGGTCTTTGCAGAAAGCGGAAAGGGGTGGGGAGGGAAATATACCCCTGGTGGTGGAGTCCGTTTGGAGGTGGCGGAAATGTCAGCAGATGATGCGGTATATGCGACAGTTGGTAGGGTGGAAGGTGAGGACTGGGGGGGGATTCTGTCCTTGTTACGGTTGGAGGGATGGGGTTTGAGGGTGGAGGTGCTTGATGTGAATGAGATGCTTTGGAGGGCATCTTCAACTATGTTGGGAAGGGAAATTGTGGCCTTTAAAGAAGGAGACCATCTGGTGTGTTCGGTGGGGAACTGGTCCTCCTGGGAGCAGATACAGCAGAATTGGGAATATGGGATAGCATTCTTGCAGGAGGTAGAGTGGGAAGAGTTGTAATCCAGGTAGCTGTGGGAGTCGGGTTTGTAAAAAATTGTTAGTGTCAAGTCGGTCGTCAGTAATGGAGATGGAGAGGTCCAGGAAGGGGAGGGAGGTGTCAGAGATGGTTTAGGTGAATTTAAGGTCGGGGTGGAATAAGTTAATGAACTGCTCAACCTCCTCGCAGGAGCACGAGGTGGTGCCAATACAGTCATCAATGTAGCGGAGGAAAAGATGGGGAGTGGTGCCGGTGTAACTATGGAAGATGGACTGTTCTACTTAGCCGACAAAGAGACAGGCATAGCTGGGGCCCATACTGGTGCCCTTTCTTCTGGAGGATTCGAAGGAGAAATTGTTAAGGGTGAGGACCAGTTCAGCCAAACGAATGAGAGTGTCAGTGGAAGGGTACTGTTGGGAACGTCGGGAGAGGAAGAAACAGAGGGCTTGGAGGCCCTGGTCATGGCGAATGGAGGTGTAGAGGGATTGGATGTCCATGGTGAAGGTGAGGTATTGGGGGCCAGGGAAACAGATGTCTTGGAGGAGGTGGAGGGCAATTGGTTGGTGTCTCGAACGTATGTGGGGAGTTCTTGGACTGGGGGGAATAGGACAGTATCGAGATAGGTGGAGATGAGTTTGATGGGGCAGGAGTATGCTGAGACAATGGGTCGGCCGGGGTGGTCAGACTTGTGGATCTTGGGTAGGAGGTAGAACCGGGCAGTGCGGGGTTCCTGGACTACAAGGTTGGAAGCTGTGGGTGGGAGATCTCCTGAGGTGATGAGGTTGTGTATAGTCTGGAGATGATGGTTTGGTGATGGGGGTGGTGGGGTCATGGTCGAGGGGATGGTAGGAGGAGGTGTCTTTGAGGTGTCGTCTGGCTTCAGTGGTGTAGAGGTCGGTATGCCAAACTACCACTGCACCCCCTTTATCTGCTGGTTTGATGGTGAAGTTGGGATTGGAGCAGAGGGAGTGGAGGGCTGCGCGTTGTAAGGGTGAGAGGTTGGAGTGGAGGAGGGGGTTAATGTCTTGACGGAAGTTTGAAATGAAGAGATCGAGGGCAGGTAATAGGCTAGTAAGGGGTGTCACTACCTCCTGCAAAAATGCTATCCTGTATTCCCAATTCCTCTGCCGTATCTGCTCCCAGGAGGACCAGTTCCACCACAAAACACACCAGATGGCCTCCTCCTTTAAAGTCCACAATTTCTTTTCCCACATGGTTGAAGATGCCTCCAAAGCATCTCATGCGCAGCCTGCACCTCCGCCCTCAAACCCTATCCCTTACCTGCACGTTTTTTGGACTGTGGGAGGAAACCAGAGAAAACGCGCACAGACACTGGGAGAACGTGCAAACTCCACACAGACAGTCGCCTGAGGCGGGAATTGAGCCCGGGTCTCCGGTGCTGTGAGGCAGCAGTGCTAGCCACTGTGCCGCCCAATGATAGATGTTTAAGAAAATAGATCCCAGCACACATCAAAAATATATCCCAGCGACAAAGAAGGATTCAAAGAAGAATATGAGTCAATCACGATTAAGCAGAGAAGTTAAGGATAGCATTGAATTGAAAGAAAAAGCATACAATTTGGCAAAAGTAAACCAGAGGTTTGGGCAAGTATTTAAAAAGATAACTAATACAAAAAAAAGAGGGAGAAGATAAACTTGCAATTAATATCAAGATTGAAAGCAAGAGCTTCCTTAAAGATATAAAAAGGAAAAGAGAAGCCAAAGTGAACGTAAACCCCTTAGAGAACAAGGCTGGGATTGTGAAAAGACACAGAGAATTGGAAGACTACCAATTGGATGCTAATTTCTTGTGTTTTGTGCACATGGACTCTCAAATCCCTCTGTTCTGTAGATTTCTGCAATCTTTCTCCAGTTACGTTAGAAGCAGCTCCTCTATTCTTCCTGCCAAAGTTCTTTAAATTTCGCATTTCCCCACCTTATAGTTCATCTGCCAAATGTTTTCCCACTTGTGAAACCTCCACGCAGACTTTTTCTGTCACCGTCATGACTTGCTTTCACCATATTGTTCATAATTAGTTTTTGCACATTGCACAGCAGTCCTTTGAAAGTTAACTAAGCTTGCTTTGGTGAGGTATTCTAGATATTAGGTGAATCTAATTTGTTTTAATATGTGCTACAGAATAATTATCTTTTCAACAATATCTAGTACACTAAATAATCTTTTTTGTTGAAACTTCTGTCCGCAGGGAAAGCTTCATAATCATCAGCTGATGGGCATAATTCCTAGAATAGCACATGACATCTTTGACCACATCTATTCTATGGATGAGAATCTAGAATTCCATATTAAGGTAAATATGAAGCAGTTGTTTAGAGAAAAGTCAGTTTTTGCATAACCATAACTTTGCACCCTGTGTAATGACCTGTTGACCAGTTTTTTCTTGTCTTTTATGCTATGCTTGTTTGTGAGTTGGTGCTTGTTGTGTATAAAGTAGCAATTTAGAGAAGTTTTAAAGGGCTCTGAACTGTATTAACTTTGGTACATTAGCCAAAGCTGGTGCAGATCCCAATGTACACATGCATTGATAAATATCTCTTTGGCCCCATTTTATTGCGCACACTACTTCCAGGTACCACAAAGAGTGCTCTTGAGATCTGACATTGTGGAAGTGTTGGAAAGAGATGATACTGTTGAAATATGAATAATGAGAAAAAGCTTGATTAGTTTGTTGGCTTCTACCTAGCTCTAACCAGACCCCACATTTCCATAGCGTGCTGGAAAATGGTGGCTGCTAGGTATTGACTTGAGAGGGCAAATGTTCCTGTCACACCCAGCAGGGCTCCAAATACTTGAGACCCTCAGAGAAAAATGAAATCTTTATTGCTTAAAGGGGTGACCCTTTAATGAGGTAAAATGACACCCAGTCGAGATTCCCCCAGAAGTTTAAACTTGCCTCCCCCATCAACCCTCAAGAATGTGGTGCTGGAAAAGCACAGCAGGTCAGGCAGCATCCGAGGAGCAGGAGAATCAATGTTTCGGGCAAAAACCCTTCATCATTTCTGATGAAGGGCTTAAGCCTGAAACGTCGACTCTCTTGCTCCTCAGATGCTGCCTGACCGGCTGTGCTTTTCCAGCACCACACTCTGACTCTGATCTTCAGAATCTGCAGTCCTCACTTTTTCCCACATCGACCCTGTTGCGACTCCTCAGGATCTTAACTGTTTCAAGTAAGTAGTCTCTTACTCCTGTAAACTGCAGTAGATATAGCCAAACGTTCTTTATACAAAAACCTCACACAGGAGTGGGCCAATCAGTTGTTCAAGTCTGTGCCAGCATTCTGTATGATCATGGCTGATTGTGCTACTCAATACACTGTTCCCACTTTCTCCCTATGACATTTCATCGTTTTAGACCTAAGAACTGTATCTATGGCAAATAGAAGCAGGAGTAGGTCATCATCTTCAACAAGAGAAAGTTACCTATCACAGCTTGATTAGTAATGTCATTACCACAGCTGAATCCCTCACTGTCATTATCCTGAGGGTTATCATTGATTAAACTGGACTAGCCACAAAGATGCTGTGGCTGCAAGAGCAGGCTAGAGGCTAGGAATTCTGCGGTGACTAACTCAACTCCCTTATCCTGGGCACCATGTACAAGGCTGAGCCAAAATCATGGAGCATCTTCCTAACAGTCCAATAGGTGTACCTGCACCCCAGGAACTGCAGCAAGCCAAGAAGACAACTCATTACTACCTCTTCCCGGGTTAGTATGGATGGGCAATAAATGCTCGATCAACCAATGATGGCCATATCCCAAGAATACATTAAACTGGACCATGTACCCTTTGGACCCTTATGAAAACAAGCTGGTTTTCAACAGGTTTAACTGGATTTCTTGCATTTCAAAGTATGGATATAAAAAGAATCTGATCGTTCTCATGATTGTCTTTTTCTCAATGATTTTCATGGGGGCAGGTGGTGCCATGGGCCACACAGCAATGGCTTGCCCTAGTGCATCATGGCAAGTTTCTGATATGCCCCTTCAAGGAATAAACTTGTCCCCTAGTATGACGCTGGTGGCTGTGTTTATCTAATTCAAAAGCAAAGAATATTTATTTGCAGTTATAATTCCATTTAAATTATCTTCTGTATTTTGTTGTAGGTTTCCTATTTTGAGATCTACATGGACAAAATTCGGGATTTACTCGATGGTAAGAAAATTTTCTTATTTTCAAGGTGCAGTAGCAATCCTTTGCTAACACAAATAAGAAACTGAATCAGAAGGCATTGCACTTCTATGTCATCTTACCACCTCTGAAGTGCAGCAATCCTTACATTGGCAAACACTTTACTTATGCACTCAGCAAGATTCCATAAAGATAAGTGAAATGAATGAGAGAGAAGGATAATGTTGGTTGAGGGAAGAATATTTTCCTGGCTCTTGATAAACTCTCTGTGTTGTTTTTAAAAGTTAATTAACCTGTTCAGTAGTACCAGGAAAATCAATCCTCCAGGGTCTTTACATTACCAAGAATTTACAAACCACTTAGAATGCCATGGACTAATCAGAGATGGTCGTCAAGGATTTGTAAAATGCATGTCATGCTTGACTAGTCTTATTGATTTTTTTTGTTTTGGAAGAATCACTGTGGATGCAAAGGAACTTGTAAATGTTTTGGAAACGGCTTTTCAGAAAGCTGTTGTTCAGGAAACATGAAAATTGCCTTTAAATTAAGATACAAACTCCATAAGGGATATAATCGGGTGGGCACAGTGGCTCAGTGGTTAGCACTGCTGCCTCACAGCGCCAGGGACCCAGGTTCGATTCCAGCCTTGGGCGACTGTCTGTGTGGAGTTTGCACATTCTCCTCGTATCTGTGTGGGTTTCCTCTGGGTGCTCCGGTTTCCTCCCACAGACCTAAGATGTGCAGGTCAGGTGAATTGGCCATGCTAAATTGCCCATAGTATTAGGTGCATTAGTAAGAGGGAAATGGCTCTGGGTGGGTCACTCTTCGGAGGATCGGTGTGGACTTGTTGGGCCGAAGGGCCTGTTTCTACACTGTAGGGGAATCTAATCTAAGTGGAATCAGAAAGGCTAGAAGATAGAGGTTAATGGAGTTTTTTCTGATATGGCTAGTGGTTACATCCTGTGGACCTGTGTAAGGATCTTGTTTACTTTTCTGTTTTTGCCAATGAGGTAGCCAATTAAAAATACTTTAAAATATGAAAACTAAATGTGACCTTAATCTAACTTGCCTATTGGGGAATATGAAACATTAAGATCACTGCCTTATTTTACACACAATTATATTTTACTTTCCAATGAGTCATTCTCTCAGTCACTACCTTATTCAAGAGCAAGAATCACCGGTTCATCACACTTCCTTCCATGTGCCTCAGTTTATTGACAATGTTGTGTGCTATACAATAGTTTGCTTCATTACAAAAACTGACTTTAAACAAGATCCTTATAAATTGCAAAAATTCCAATTTGGGTGAAACTTTATTTAATAAACAACAAAACTGTTATATCAAATAGTCAGTTCATTGTGATATTACCTGTTTATGGTACAAATTGTTCACAGAGACGTAATTTAATTTCACAGTTTCAAAAACCAATCTGTCAGTCCATGAGGATAAAAACAGAGTGCCATTTGTTAAGGTAAGATTCATTCTATGTGCAGAATAATAACATGATTCCTTGAATCAATGAATATGACAAGTACCAAGTCAATCAAACTACTTAGAGATGGATTTGTTGAAATCTCTTGATCAATGAAGGATAAATGCATTATGTAGACTGTATTTCTGCTATTGGACAAAAGCAAGTGGAATTAGAGATACCCATGTGAATAAAATCATTGCAGATTGATTGGCATATCTCCAGCATTTTGGAATGAAGAAAAATGGTAAAATTTGGTTAGATTGATGTCGCAAAGAATGAGAAGATAGATAGGTCTCAGGTCCATCATGCCTCAAAGCTTTTAACAATTCCGAGTAGATCTAAGAATTTAACAAATAAAAGCCAACTCCATGAGTGCCTTTTTGCTACAGAAGTCCTGATAACAAAAGTGACACAACAAGTTGATGGAATAGATTAACACTTGAACATTGATGAGCTCATTATCCCTTTCATTTTTTATTCATTCGGGGATGTGGGCATTGCTGACTGAGCCGGAATTTCTTGTGATGATCTGTCATCTAGACCCCCTGCTGGTGTAGGGACACTCACAGTGTCTTAAGGGCGGAAGTTTCAGAATTTTGATCGAGTGGCACTGAAGCATGGTGATGTATTTCTAAATGGATGATATGTAAGTGTTACTTGCCACTTGTCAGCTCAAGCTTGGATATTGTTCAGATCTTACTGAGTTTGGACATGAAATGTTTCAGTATCTGAGGAATTGTGACTAGTGCTGAACATTATTATAATCATCAGGGAACATCCCCACTTCTGACCTTGTGATTGAGAAAAGGTCATTGATGAAGTAGCTGAATGTGATTGTGTCTGGGCCACTGTCCTGCTGACTGACTCTCAACAACCACAACCATTTTCATTTGTGCTACATATGCCTCAAATCAGTCTTCCCCCAACTGTCATTAACCCAAGTCTGCTCAGTCTTCTTGATGCTGCAGTCTATCAAATGTTGTCTTGAAGTTGAGGGTAGTCATTCTCACCTCGCCTCAAGAATTCAGCTCTTTTGACCATGTTTGAATCAAATCTGGAATGAATCAGAAGGTGAATACCCCCATCAGAAACCAACATGATAGCATTGTTGATGACTCCATCCATCACTTTACTGTGGTATGGTAATTGTTCAGATTGGATTTATCTTGTATCCTGTGCATAGTCCACATCTGTACAATTTTCCTCACTGTAGGGTCAATGTTGAGTTTTTGATGCATTAGAATCCTGGAATTGCCTCCCTAAGGGCCGTGTGGGTCGACCCATAATACATGTATTGCAGCGATTCTAAAAGGCAGCTCACCAGCACATTCTCAAGTGCAATCAGGGATGGGCAGAAAATGCTGGCCAGCCAGCAACACCCACATCCCACATGTGAATAAAAAAATTAGAACTAGGAAAAGAGACATACGCTTTAATCGTTCCAAGTTTCTGTGTTTATAGTTTGACAATCATTGTTCTGAAATGCATTCAATGCTAAAGCACAAATAGAGTTCGCCCACATGAGAAACTTCAAATGCCATTTGAAAACCAAGATTGAATACGTTCTTAAGTGTTGAAAGCACAACTGAGTTGTGTAGCGCCCACTCGCAAAGGAATATGTCCTGTACCCAATGGCTGAGCGGTGATCATTGTGATTACAAATAAGTGAATGTAGATTTTATTGTAAAAGTACAGAGGACCTTCGGAACGCTTCACAGTGATTTGGATGAAAAACTGTTTTATATTTCATGGACTGTTCAGCCAGTGATGACACAATCGATTACTCTGTTGCCAAGACTACTTTTAAGGCCACAAATTCTAATTGCTGCAGGCAAAGTCGGAGATTAGTTGTTCAGCTAGTCCCTGAAGACTGCAGCATTGTAGGCAAAGGCAAGTGCTATGTGTTGCAGTTATATTGACCAAATAGATTTGAAGAAAACCTCGGGATTTCACTGAAATTAATATGAGAATCCCAGAGCCTGTGAGGAATTTAATACCTCCCTCCACCCATAGCAGGTTTGATGGTGAGGTGAGGTAATTATTCAGGCAGATGATCACTCTGCTGCCTTCCCACCTCCGCATTGATTACGTTTATAGCAGGAAGGAGCGTGTGTTGCCATCCCTCTGTTGCCAGGCAGGCTGTTTAGTGGACCATTGAAGTGGGGCTGCTTGCAGGTTGGACCCTTATTTATTGGCAGACAGAGACATGACTGGGAAAGGGAGAGTGCCTACTGTGAGTCACTCACCCTGTTCCATTACCCTTGGGTAGTGTTGTAGAACAGAGAGACCTAGGGGTTGAGACACACAATTCTTTGAAGTTTGTGTCACATGCAAACAATGTTATTAAGAAGGTGTTTAGCATGCTTGCCTTCATTGCACAGACCATTGAATTTAGGAGTTGGGATGTCATATTGAGGTTGTAAAGGACATAGGTGAGGCCTCTTCTGGAGTGCTGTGTTCAGTTCTGGATATTATTAAGCTGGAGAGGGTTCAGATGTACTGGCGTACTGGTGGATGTTCTCACGGACATGTTCAACATCTCCCTGAGCTACAGCATAGTTCCAATGTGCTTCAAAGCCGCTACCATCGTCCCCGTGCTGAAAGAAGTCTTCAGCATCCTGCCTCAACGATTATCACCCTGTTGCGCTTACACCCATCATCATGAAGTGCTTCGAGAGGCACTTGTGATGAGGCATATTAAGACCTTACTGCCATCCTCACTGGACACCCTTCGTATCGACCCAACCACTCAACAGATGATGCCATTTCCACCACCCTTCATTTGGCCCTCACCTACCTGGAGAAGGACACCTACGTTAGACTACTGTTCATAGATTTCAGTTCTGCATTTAACACTATCATTCCTCAGCACCTGATTGGAAAGCTGAGTCTGCTGGACATAAATACCTCCCTTTGTAATGGGATTCTGGACTTCCTGTCTGGGATACCTCAGTCAGTCTGGATTGGGAATAGCATCTCAAACACCACCACACTGAGCATGGGGTCCCCCCAAGGCCCCACTGCTGTTCTCCCTGCTGACACACGACTGTAAAGTGATGCACAGGTGGAATCACATGACTATAGTGGGTCTGATTACATGACTATAGTGGGTCTTATCAGCACGAATGACGAGTCAGCACGCAGAGAGGAGGTACAGCAGCTAACGGACTGGTGCAGAGCCAACAACCTGTCTCTGAATGTGGACAAGATGAAAGAGATGGTTGTTGACTTCAGGAGGGCATGGAGCGCCCGCTGTCTGCTGGACATTGATGGCTTCCCTATAGAGATCGTGAAGAGCACCAAGTTTCTTGGCATCCACCTGACGGAGAATCTCACCTGGACCCTTATCACGAGCTCCCAGCAGTGTCTCTACTTTCTGTGTCATTCTGAGAAAAGCCCTCCTTTCAACCCCCATCCTTGCCACATTGTACAGGGACTTCACTGAGCTGTTGCATCACTGCCTAGTTCAGAAATTGCACCGTCTTGGATTGTAAGCCCCTACAATGGATAGTGAGGACAGCTGAGAAGATCATAAAGGTCTATCTCCCATCCATTACAGACATTTACACCACATGCTGCATCCGCAAGGCTAAGGGCATTATGGAAGACCCCACACACCCCTCACTCAAACTCTTCTTCCTCTTGCCATCTGGCAGACGATACCGGAGCAATCGGACACTCACAGCCAGACTGTGCAACAGTTTACATAGAACATAGAAGAATACAGCGCAGTACAGGCCCTTTGGGCCTCAATGTTGCGCCGATCCAAGCCCACCTAACCTATACTAACCCACTATCCTCCATATACCTATCCAATGCCCGCTTAAATGCCCATAAAGAGGGAGAGTCCACCACTGCTACTGGCAGGGCATTCCATGAACTTACGACTCGCTGAGTGAAGAACCTACCCCTAACTTCAGTCCTATATCTACCCCCCCTTAATTTAAAGCTATGCCCCCTTGTAATACCCGACTCCATACGCGGGAAAAGGTTCACACTGTCAACCCTATCTAACCCCCTAATCATCTTGTACACCTCAATCAAGTCACCCCTAAACCGTCTTTTCTCTAATGAAAACAGCCCCAAGTGTCTCAGTCTTTCCTCATACGATCTTCCTTCCATACCAGGCAACATCCTGGTAAACCTCCTCTGCACCCGTTCCAGTGCCTCCACATCCTTCCTATAGTATGGCGACCAAAACTGCACACAATATTCCAGATGTGGCCGTACCAGAGTCTTATACAACTGCATCATGACCTCAGGAGTCCGGAACTCAATTCCTCTACCAATAAAAGCCAGTACGCCATATGCCTTCCTCACCGCACTATTTACCTGGGTGGCAACTTTCAGAGATCTGTGTACATGGACACCAAGATCCCTCTGCTCATCCACACTACCAAGTATCCGATCATTAGCCCAGTACCCCATCTTTTTGTTATTCTTCCCCAAGTGAATCACCTCGCACTTAGCTACATTGTATTCCATCTGCCACCTTTCTGCCCAGCTCTGCAGCTTCTCTATATCTTGCTGTAACCTGCCACATCCTTCCTCACTGTCAACAACTCCTTCGACTTTCGTATCATCCGCAAACTTGCTCATCCAACCTTCTAACCCCTCTTCCAGGTCATTTATAAAAATGACAAACAGCAATGGTCCCAAAACAGATCCTTGCGGAACACCGCTAGTGACGGCACTCCATGAAGAAACTTTGCCATCAACTACTACCCTCTGTCTTCTTCCATCCAGCCAATTTCTAATCCAGACCTCCCACTCACCCTCAATGCCATATCTCCGTATTTTCTGCAGTAGCCTACCATGGGGAACCTTATCAAACGCCTTACTAAAATCCATATATACCACATCTACCGCTTTCCCCTCATCAACCTCCTTCGTCACCTTTTCAAAGAATTCAATAAGGTTTGTGAGGCACGACCTGCCCTTCACAAAACCATGCTGACTATCCTTGATCACATTATTCCTATCCAGATGTGCATAAATCCTATCCCTTACAATTCTCTCTAAGACTTTGCCCACAACAGAAGTGAGACTCACCGGCCTATAGTTACTAGGGTTATCCCTACTCCCCTTTTTGAACAGTTTCTTCCCCCAACCTATGACTGGACTCTTTCCCATCTGGAATTCTTTGCATGACTTTGAATTGCTGTTAGAAAAATGTCTCAAATTTGTTATTCTTTTATTATCCTGTAACTTTCGTGTTTTGCACTTCTTATGCACTTTACAGTGTGCATGATTGTGTAGTTTGTGCTGTTCATGTAGGACCCTTGGTCCTGGAGAAATGCTGTCTTGTTTTTACTCTATCAGTTTTATGTGGTAGAAATGACAAATAAAAGCTACTCTCTCTCTAACCGATTTACCACAATGTTGCCAGGAATGGAGGGTTGTGTGGGCTGGGACTTTCTTCACTGGAGCATAGGAGGTTATGGAGGTTTATAAAAGTCATGAGTGGCATAGATAAGTTGAATGGCAGGTGTCTTTTCCCTAGGGTGGGGGAGTTTGAGACTAAGGGCCATATTTTTAAGGTGAGAGGGGAAGTATTTTAAAAAGACATGAGGGACAACTGTTTTATACAGAGTGGTTTGTGTGGAATGAACTTGGAGAGGAAGTGGTGAATGCAGGTACAGTTATACGGTTTAAAAGTTATTTTGATAAGTACATGAGTAAGAAATGTTTGGAGGGGTATGGGCCAAGTGCAGGCAGGTGGGACGATTTAGTTTGGTATTATGTTCAGCATGGACTGGTTAGACCGAAGGGTCTGTTTCCTTGCTGTATGACCCTGTGACTGTCATCCCCTGAAATCCTCACTCTGCCATCAGTTGCTTGTGATCTGGGATTTAGCAATGATCCAAGGCCTCAGCTGCATGGAACCTTGCCTTCGGGGAGGCCTTCCATTGGCCAGTTAAGTGCCTGAGTGGTACTTATTTTGGTGGGCCTTCCTTAAAAGAGGTCAGTGCAGCTTCTCAAGTCAGCAGTATTGACCTTCCTCACTGCTTATAAATACTGCCCCTTGTTTATGATTTGCATGATGATGCACATAATCTAAATGTTTAAGTACGCTCTGAAAATAAGAGTGAGATAACATAAAAAAAGCATAAGACATACAGAAAGCCATTCAATCCGCCACACTTGTGCTGATTCTGAGAGCGCCATCCAATTATTCCCCCACTTTTATCCCATAATTTATTCCCGTTTAAGTAGTTATCCAACTTCCTGCTGAAAGTTGCTTTTGATCCTACTTTCAAAACTTTTTCAGCTAATGGATTCCAGATCATAAAAAACTTGCCACATGAAACACTTTTCCCTCATGTCGCTTCCCATCTTCCTGGCCAATTATATTGAAGAGATTTAAGAATTAGAGTGATATTTAAGAGCGTGTGGAAGAATTAGTGTCCATGTATCTAAGTATTAGCTGTAGGGTGAAACCATTTTGGAAGACTATTGCAAATGCAGGTCCAAAATTATATTAACCTTGCAAAACATTTCCTTGTGCTTCTTAAAATAAAACTCATGTGTTTGCTGATATTTTATAAATGCAGTCCACTTTAACCTGAGGAAAACTTGTTGTGCTGTTCATGGTCTTTAAAATATTTCCAATAACTTTACTTTTGTAAAATTTCCAAAGGGTTGTACGGAGAGGTTTGTTTCTAGCCCTGAAGAGGTAATGGATGTTATTGATGAAGGAAAGGCAAACCGTCATGTTGCTGTCACCAGTGAGTAACTGCAAATTTTTTGATATCCTATAAACTCTACATGGGTTTTGGGGCTTTGATACATTAAAGTTTGAGCATTAATGTTGACCATGAAAGTTTTAAAATTTATCGATGACTGGTTAGTTCCTGCACAACATGCTCTGTTGTGACTCATTCTTTTTAGCATACACTGCGTAGGTCTTGATTCTGAAAGGATGACAGCCAAATATTTCTGAAACATTCCTTAACCTGTTTTTCTCCAAGAGTTGTAGTACAGTTTGTAAATCAAAACATGGAACAAGTTTGTGGGTCATTTTTGTTAATTACCTGCTTTGAGCCATGCACCCTGTCTCTCTGTCTTCTGCCCCTCTGTAAGTCCATTATAATGTTTTGGCTGTGAAAGGTTGGTGCTATATAAATCCAGGTTGGTGCTATATTAACTTTTATTCTAAATAAAATGGTTAGATAATAGATAGTGAAGCTACTTATGAGATATAAAGGTATAATATAAATCCAGGTTGGTGTATTTTTAACTTTTATTCAAAATAAAATGGTTAGATAATAGATAGTCAAGCTACTAGTGAGACAGCATTGATGTCACTTCCTCATAAACAGTAAATTACAAAGAACTAATTTGACTCACATTGATTGATTGTTGTGGAAAGTCTTTGCTCCCATTGGCCCAGTTCATACTGCCATAGAGGCATTTGGAAAGATTAAACAAAAGTGTCGATTGATATTTTGATTCCTAAAAATAACTGGTAACATAAAGAAGGTCTATTATATCCTTTTGTAGACATGAAACAAAGGATTAGATTTAACAGCTAGAAGCTTACTAAAGAAGACAACAGAATTGCAGATAAAATGTTTGAAATGTTCAGCACATATCTCCAGCCAAAATCAAACCAAAATCATACTTCAAGGCCTCAGACAGGAGATAGGTGACAATATCTTTGTAATAAGAATGAAGACTACAGCCAGAAAATGTAAGTTTAAAGATACAGACAAATGGCTGATAAATCAAATAATTTGTGGTTCTGCACATGCTCAAATATAACCAGTGCTAATCGGAAAGGACAAGTTCACCATATTGCATGGCATAAGCACTGCGGGAGCACATGTAGCTGCAAGGAGATAGATGAGGATGCTAACCTACCCAAACAGCTAGCCTTCAGTTAAGCCATGAAAAAGGCATCGGGGTAAGTTACTAAACCAGCAACAAAAGAATATACTCAAACTAGAGAGTTTTGCAGTAACTGTGCACGGTCACCCGAACTCTCAGACTGGAGTTACTATCCTGCATATGGAACACTTACTTAAAGGTCAGTCACTGAGAAGAGTTGTGCAGAGCGAAGGAAGGTGAGTCACGAGAGAAACTGGACAAAGGGGTAGGAAATGAAAACCAAAGCACAGAGTCATAGACATGTACAGCATGGAAACAAATCCTTCAGCCCAACTTGACCAGATATCCTAAATTAATTTAGTCTCATTTGCCAGCATTTGGCCCATATTCCTCTCAAACCATTATATTCATATACCCATCCAAATGCCTTTTAAATGTTGTAATTGTACCAATCTCCACCACTTCCTCTGGCAGCTCATTCCATACACACACCACCCTCTGTATGAAAACGTTGCCCCTTAGGTGCCTTTTAAATCTTTCCCCCTCACCCTAGACCTATGCCCTCTAGTTTTGGATTCTCCCACCCCAGGGAAAAGACCTTATATATTTATCCTATCCATGCCCCTCATGATTTTATAAACCTCTAAAAACCTCTATCGTGTCCCACAGCCTCCAAAGCTCCAGGGAAAACAGCCCCAGCCTGTTCAGCCTCAACCTGTAGCTCAAATCCTCCAACCCTGGCAACATCCTTGTAAATCTTTTCTGAACCCTTTCAAATTTCACAGCATTCTTCCTGAAGCAAGGAGACCAGAATTGCACGCAGTATTCCAATAGTGGCCTAGCCAATGTCCTACAATTTCCCATGTGGTTTCTACCTTTGTCACCATTTCCTCTTTTTAAAGTGCCATTGTTTTGATCCCCCCCCCACCCCCAGAGTTCCAAAACAAAGCAACTACTTTTAAAACCGAAATTAATGCTCCTAGAATTCAAGAAAATTACCTCCAACACTGAAAATACCTCAAAAAAGGAGTAGCTCTAACAGCCACAACTTTTTCCTGTCCTTCATCTTGGATTACCCAGGGAATCTGATATGTTTCAATATGATCACTTCTCATCTAAATTCCAATGATTAAAGTCTCAACATGCTTGCTGTTTGCTCATAAAGCAATCTCTCCACATCAGAGATTAACCTATTGAATCTTGTCTGAAGTGCCTTCAATGAAATAATATCTTTATTTAAACAAGGGAACCAAAACTATTTGCAGTATTCCAGATGTGGGCTCATCAGTACATTGTACAGTTGCACTAGGACTTCATGACCCTTACTCTTCAACCCACCGAAATAAGGGCCAACATTTCATTAGCCTTCTTTATTACCTACTGTACCTTTATGCGAGCTTTATATTTAGAACATAAGAAACCCCAAATACTGCAATGTTATCTAGTCTCTTTCCCTAGATTTAAATAATACTATCCTTGAAGTTCTATCTTCAAAAAATCTTCATACTTTCCCACATTATGCTCCTTTGCCCACTTACATAACCTAAAACTATCGCTTTATAAACTGTTTGTATCTTTCTCTTAACTTGCCTTTCCACCTACTTTTGTGTCAACTCCAAAATTTGACTACTGTGTATTCTGTTCCTTCTTCCAGGTTATTAATACAAATATTGTATATAGTCTTAGTTCAAATGCAACAAGATCTTCTATATCTGGCCAACAAGATGCCAATGAGTTTCAGAAGACGATGGACAGATGTGGATAGGTTGTTTCTCCATGTGGGACAGTCTAAGACCAGAGGGTATAATCTTAGAGTAAGGTGCCACACATTTAAACAGAGATGAGGAGCAATTTCTCATCTCTGAGGTTAGTGAATATATGGAATTATCGATCATAGAAGGCTATAAAGGCTGAGAAAAACAGGTTTTTAATTCATTAAGGAATCAAGGGTTATGAGGTAAAGGCAGTAAACTAGCATTGAGAATTATCAGCAGACAGGCAGGAAGCTGGAAGAACACAGGCCAGGCAGCATCAGGAGGTGGAGAAGTCGACGTTTTGACACTAACCCTTCTTCAGGATTGAGGGTGAGTATAGGGGGAGCTGCAGATAAAGGAGGTGGTGGTGAAGTAGGGAGAGGTGGAGTCAGGTAAAGGGTATGACCTGGTTAGCTAGTGGGAGGAATGGATCTGGTTGGTGGCAGAGATGAGTTACAGTGATGGGGAGGTGCTGGGAAGGGAGTCGGGGGATGGGGAGGAAGGTTATTTGATCTTGGGGAACTCAATGTTGAGTCCTCCAGGCTGTAGGCTGCCCAGGTGGAAGGTGAGGTGTTGTTACTCCAATAGGCACTGTGGTTTGTTTTGGCAATGGAAGAGGCCAAGGATGTTCATCCCGGAAAGGGAGTGGTTGAGGGAATTGAAATGTGTGGCGACTGGGAGGTCCGGTCATCCCCTATGGGCTCAGCTGCGACGCTTGGTGAGCCATTGCCTAAGGTTACGTTTGGACTCCCTGATGTAGAGAAGACCACATTGGGAGCACCTGATGCAATAAACTAGGTTTACCTCTGTTGAGAATTATCAGATCAGCCATGATCTTATTGAAAGGGGGAGCAGGCTCGATGGGCTGAATGGCTTTCTGCTCCTAGTTCATAATACCTTGTGGACAGAGGAACTGCCTAGATGTGATAGTTCCAAGAGAGAAATAATTCACAAAGCCATTCAGTTCAAGAACAGAGTGAGAAATACAATTACAATGATAAATCTAAAGGTAAAGATTAATACCGGAATACAGAGTAGCATCATTCCACTGAGACTATACCAGAAGCTTGTTCCTGAAAATTTGGAAGGAAATTTGGAAGGAAAAGTTGTTTTGAAACAATAATTGGGAAACTGAGATTCTACAACTAGGAACAACCACAAGCAGAGGGACAGATGAAGGAAAAGACATTAACTCAATACCCTATGTCACTGAAACAGATGGTACTGCTATCTGTGAAGACTGCAGATTATCTGAGCAAAACATGAGGGGAAGGAGGTGACACTGAGTGTTGAAGATTGCAAACCCATTGAAAAGCATTCACCAATCAGATGGAAAGAAGATCTAGTACAAATGAACCCAAAAGATTTCAGTGAAATGGTTGAATGGTTTGACGATTTTGAGACTAGGAACATAGGTATGGGGGATAGGCCATTCATTCATCAGACCATCATGCTTTTTATTCAACAACCCCAATAACTATTTCTACCATTGATAACCAAAAATGTATCAGCCTCTAGTTTAAATATTTTTGAATTCTGTGTTTCTGCAGCCCTCTGGGATAATTAACTCCAACGATTCACCACCACCTGAATAAATAAAGTTGTCTTCCTCTCAGTCGTAATTTCATCCTGCTTATTTTTAAAATGTGCTGCTGAGTCTAGATTCCCCGAGAAGGGGGATCATCTTACCTGCATCTACCCTGTCTGTCCCCTTTCAAACATTTTGTAAGTTTTAATGAGATAATCTCTCATTCATTAAAACTCTCTCAGGAATACAGGCCCAATTTTCCCAATCTCCCTTCATGGGATTGTTCCACCATCCTGGAAACATCTGGTGGGTCATTGTTGCGCTCCTTCTATGGCAATCATATCCTTCCTGAGATAGAGAGTTAAAAATTTCAAGTACAATCTAATTAAGCTCAGAGACAATTAAGCAAGACTTAACCACTTCTCCACTCAAATCCTCTTATGATAAGTGCTAACATTCTATTAGCCTTCCTATTATATTGCACCACGACTGAGAGGGAGACAACTTTATTTATTCAGGTGGTGGTGAATCGTTGGAGTTAATTATCCCAGAGGGCTGCAGAAACACAGAATTCAAAAATATTTAAACTAGAGGCTGATACATTTTTGGTTATCAGTAGTAGAAATAGTTATGGGGGTTGTTGAGTAAAAGGCATGATGGTCTGATGAATGAATGGCCTATCCACCGTACCTATGTTCCTATTCTCAAAATCTTCAAACCATTCAACCATTTCACTGAAATCTTTTGGGTTCATTTGTATCAGATCTTCTTTCCATCTGATCAGTGAATGCTTTTCAATGGGTTTGCAATCTTCAGCAACTTATTAACAAGGACTTGTTACTCCAAGTTACTTTGCAGATCTATACTTTCCAACCTCTAAGAAGTAAATGCACATCTGTTCTTCCTACCAAGATAGATAACCTCAGATTTTCTATATTATATTTCATCTGCCATTTTCTTGCCCAATCACTAACCCTGTCCAAATCCTCCTGAAAATATTTTACATCTCTCTTAAACACAAGCATTCCTGCTGAGCTTCATATGATCTGCAAACTTGGAAATATTTCATTTTGTCCCCAAGTTGGAGTCATTGTAAATAGTTGAAGCTCAAGTACCGATCTTTGCGGTACCCTGCTAATAACAGTCTGTGGACTCAGGAATGGCCATTTATTACTATTTGTCTGTTTCTGTCTGTTTACCAAAACCTAATCCATGTCAGTGCATTACCTCCTATCCCATATGCTTTAATTTTGTCAACCAATTCAAATATGCTACTTCCATTGAGTCCATTTTATCAATTTTGTTATTGACATCCTCCCAAAACTACAAATTTTCAAACATTATTTTCTATTTGCAAATCCATGCTGACTATGCACAGATTATTTTTATACAGTCTGTCCTTTGTCAATCCTTTATGATGAATTCTGGCATTTTCCCTATGACTGACATAAGGTTAACAGGTCTGCAATTCCCCCATTTGGTTTTCCTTTGCTCATTTCTCGAATAGAGGGCTGACATTTGCAAGCTTTGAATCTGCAGGAATCGTTCAAGTAACTATGGATTTTAAAAGATGATTACCAACTTCCTTCAACGTAAACTATCAGGTTCCAGGACATATAAATTTTCAACCCCATTAATTTATCCAGTTTCACTGTTTACTAATGCTAATTTCCATCAACTTCTCATTCTCCTGAGTCACTCGGATCTTTCATTTTGGGGGGTATCTTCCTCAGTGAAGACACATAAAAATGATCATTTAGTTTATCTGTTGTCTTTCCTTTTCCCAGATCTGAATCTGCTTTGAATTGATTTGCATTTGGCTTAACCAAGCATTTCTTTTGTATGAGTCGAGAAGTGTGGCAGAGGAAAAATACAACAGGTCAGGCAGCATCCGAGGAGCAGGAGAGTCGACGTTTCAGGCATAAGCCTTCATTATGTACCTGTTGAAGTTTTTACAGTCTTTTAAAATGTATTTTGCTGCATTGCATTTATATTCTGTTCCATCTTTCCTTTATCAGTTTCCTGATCCTCCATTGCTGTATTCTAAAACCTTGTCAATCCTCAGATTTATATACTTATTTATTGACCATCATACCCCGTATAAAATATCAACAGAACTAAAAGTTAAGCTGAGAAGAGATGTCCAAGAGATAGAAGAAATAAAGGAGATTGCCAGAGTCAGGGAGGCTAGAAATTGGATAAATTCTGTTGTGGTGAGTAATAGGCTGGATGGATGGCTAAGAATCTGCCTGGATCCATAAGACTTTAACCACGCCATAACAATGAATCAAATGTCCACTTGATTATTAGGAGAGATCATACCAGCAATGGCAAAAGCAAGAGTTTTCAGCAGACTGGATGTCAGTAATGACCAGTGAAATGTGAAACCGGACAGGAAATCTTCACTGTTGACAACATCCAATACATCCTTTAGGTTGTACAAGTTCCTGTGTCTTGTGCATTAAGTTGTGCCAGAATGCATTCTGGAAGACGTAGATGAGACCTACAGAGATTGCAAAGAAACAGTTGGGGTAACAGATCTTGCACAGGTATAAACAATAAAGCTCATGATAGCAGCTTACATGAAAGAATGGATAGAACCAGAAAAGCTGGGACCAAGTTAAACACAGACAAATGGATTGTGGAAGTGATTGAATGTCAGTTTTCCTGAATGGTGTGCACACTGGATAGCATTGAGTCATGTCCTGACAGGATCATGACTAGAATGTAAGCCCCAAGAGATAAGAGAGTTAAGAACTTTCCTTGGCTTAATCCAATATTTGAGATCCTTCATATGGCATAAGTCAGACACAACAGCAAACTTGCAGGAGGTAATGATAGAAAATGCAGACTATCCGTGGTCAGATTCACGCAGCAGGAGTTTAAACAAACACAAAGTAATAATATGCAAAAGAGGTAGGTCTGTCATGCTATGATCGCAAGACACCTGTCACATTGCAAGTAGATGTTTCTACTAAAGGACTGGGCGCAATCTTTGTGCAAGATGGAATACCAATAGTATTTGTATCCAAGTCTCAAACCTCAGCTGTTTGCTGAGTCATTTTCAACCTACACCTGAGCTGGAAAATCAGAAAAGATTAATGGTAACTGCACTGGAAACATCATTATCCAGTGAGACAACATTAACAACAGAAACAACAGAGAACAACAAATGCTGAATCTACAAGGTGGAGGCACAACATCTTAACATGTAAGCAATGCCATGAAACTTCTTCACAAAATACTTTTGGAAAAAAGTGCACACTGTAAAAGATTATAAAAGGGGCTTCGTTTATTCCAAAACAAAAATAGATTGGTAATTTTCTTCTAGATTAGAAAGTCCAATGACCAATGTTATAGTGATAGGAGTAAGGTGTTTCAAAAGAAAGAGCAATACTATATGTTGTATTGTCTGTGAAAAGCTCAGAACTAGTTAGTCAGAAGCCAATGTTTGTGAGGTAACTGTTCCAGTGGAGGCCATATTCATGGCTACCCTGGATTGTAAGGTTTGTGCACATAAAGTCACTGGCCTAGGCAGTCTTCTGATCAGGCATGCAGGGCAGTTGTGTTAAAGACAGAACTCTTATCTTTTCAATGTCAAACTGCATTTCTGATTCATTTGTCTGTCTAAGTTTTTTTGGTCCTTCATTCATGCCTTTGTTATCTCTATTTTTGATCATTGCAATTCACTACTGGCTAGCCTTCCACTTTCCACCCTGCAAAAGCTTGCTTTCAATAACCATATTGCTCCAGTTAAGTCCCGTTCACCCATCATGCCTGTGCTCACTGAATCACATTGGTTCCTGGTTAAACACCTCCCAATTTTTAAATTTTTCTCGTCTTCAAATCCCTCTATTCGTCTCTCTATTTTGTCAGTCTATAATCTTATCTAGGTCCGCAACCTTTCCACAATACATTCATTTCTAATTCCCACCTCTAAACATTCCCATTCTAATCGCTCCATCAATTGCCTAGGCCATGAGCTCATACAGGCGAAAGTGAGGACTGCAGATGCTGGAGATTAGAGTCGTGAGTGTGGTGCTGGAAAAGCACAGCAGGTCAGGCAGCATTGGAGAAGCAGGAAAATCGACGTTTTCGGCAAAAACTATATGAGCTCAGACAGTTTACCTCCTAAAACCCTTCGCTTCTCTACCACATGTTTCTCCTTAAAACGTAACTCTTCAATTAAACTTGGTCATACCTACTTATTTGACTTGGTATCATATTTTTATTTATAATGCCTCTGTGAAATGCCTTGGGTGTGTATTATTAAAGATGCTATTCAAATACAAGGAATTGGAGATAAGGAAATAACACACATTCTCTTGCTTCATTCGATGAATTGTAGATTAGAAATTCCGATCCTCTGTTGATGCTTTCAGATATACATGGATTAATGGAAGCATGTTTATTATGCATCCCTTCTACCTTCAAAGGTTTCATATCTTTGAATACATCATGAAGACAAAATTCAGGCACGTCTGTTAGAAAGCATGCCTGCAGTGGTTAAAGTACAAAGAACAAAGAAAGTTTTACAGCACAGGAACTGGTCCTTCGGCCCTCCAAGTCTGAGCCGATCCAAATGTACTGTCTAAACCTGTTGGTCAATTCCTAAGCATCTGTATCCCTCTGCTCAACACCTACTCATGCATCTGTCCAGACGCATCTTAAATGAATCTACCACCTCTGCTGGCAATGCATTCCAGATGCCCACCACCCTCTGTGTGAAGTACTTGCCATGTTTATCTCCCTTAAACTTTCCACCTCTCACCTTGAAAACATGACCTTTCGTCGTTGAGTCCTTCACCCTGGGAACAAGTTGTCTCTATCCACCCTGTCTATACCCTTCATGATTTTGTAAACCTCAATCAGGTTCCCCCCTCAATCTCCTTTTTTTCTAGTGAAAATAAACCTAACCTACTCAACCTCTGTTCATAGCTAGTACCTTCCATGCCCGACAACATCCTTGCAAACCTTCTCTGCACCCTCTCCAAAGCATGGATCATTACTCAAAGTGTAAAGCTTCCCACTGATGATGACATTTTGTGAGCATTTCATAGCAGAAAGCACTTTCAAGTAATCCAAAATCCTCACCTTTTAATGCCAAATTCTCAATGAGTAAAAGAAAAACAGTCATGGTTGAGCAGCTTGAACAGCACCTAAAGGGAAAGTAGATTGCTTTCTTTTGGTGTTGCAGTTACGACTGGCTGCAGCATTGGGTATGTGTATGGTAATGTTGTCTTACAATGATGTGGAAATCATTAAACTTTTTATGTTGTCTTCACTCTTTACAAGTACAATCCAGTCCTCTGATCTTTTGCCATAGCCCTACAACTTTCTGCCATTTAATCATTTATCCAATTAACTTTTGGATCTTGCTTGATAGTGAATAAACAAATAAACAGTTGACTTCCAATTAACTTTACTTTTTGTCTACACAGACATGAATGAACACAGTTCTCGAAGCCACAGCATCTTTCTCATTAATATTAAACAGGAGAACATGGAAACGGAGAAGAAACTTAGTGGCAAACTGTACCTTGTAGATTTAGCTGGCAGTGAAAAGGTGAAATATACTTTCTTTGGATGTTTTATCGTGATGCAGTGATTTTGGTTTAACTATTAGTTGTGAAGAGAAATCAAAGCTGTGTGACCCCTGCCTCATTATCTTTATTGGAATTAATAGTACTGCACAAGATAGACTCAAAAATGCTTTTGTCTTTATGGGAATACAATTAGTCTAAACTTAAAATAGTAGTTTGCTAAACAGAAATGAAATTACTTACTCAGCTTCTAATTAACTGGATTAATTGCTGCCCAATTTGTTAAAACATTGAATCATTCTATAAGCTCTTTATTCTAATGGAATACCTGAATAGATAATTAAATTGGATTTCTTGGGAGTGTCCAAGTTTTAAGTGCTGATTTGTTTCCTTTAAACAAAACCAATTGTGTACCATAGCAAGTTATCAGTGTTGCAAAGACATTTCACATTTACAGAAGCCCTTTTCTTTCTCCATAGTCAATTTACCATGCCTTCAATTATTGTGCCATCGCTCAGATGGCCTTGAACTCTGTGGTTTTCCTTTATGCAATACTGGAATTGTTGCAAATAGCAGCCATAATAATTTGAACCTCAATTTTTCTACATTAAGGTGGACCTTCAGTTGGGATTTCATTAGTTTCTTTGATTTTATGTGAGCAATTTTTACTCCCAATGTGCCAATTGCCTTATGACCAGCCACTTGATAGAAAAGGGAGAAGCTACACTGAATAGATGGAAAAAGTTAACAAAAATGATCTGAATATCTTTTTGACTGACTTTAAAAAAACAATGTCATTGTATGTTTTGATAGAGCTGAATCTAATCAATTTGATACCCATATTCTAAAAGGACTTAAGCTAGTTAATTAGAACACCTTCATGATTGTATCTGTTCACTCTAGGTCAGCAAGACTGGAGCTGAAGGAGCTGTCCTTGATGAAGCTAAAAACATCAATAAGTCACTTTCTGCTCTGGGGAATGTAATTTCTGCCTTGGCTGAGGGAACTGTAAGTCTTCTTAATACATTATAATTCATTAAATTTGTTGTTATATTGTGATTTTCCCACAAGCTAATAATTAATCAAACACATCACATTGGAATGATATCACCTGATTGATAAGGAAGGATTAATGCATATTGATGTGACAGATAACTAATCCGACTCTCATGCAATTTCAAGAGAGAAAAGTTCAAAACCTCATACGTTTGATGGAGATATATTTTTAAAAAACAATGTTTCAAAGTGCAATTGAATATTCTGATTTTCAAGTAGTGAAATCATGAATGAATGTATTATTCCAGACTATAATTATCAAAATGATACCATAAATCAGGTGACTGTTTGACTAATAGATTGGTCAGCTGAATGATCACAATTAACTTTAGTATTAAACTTTTATCGATTTGTAAGGAAGTTTTGCATGGTTGCACATCTGTCGTGAGACTTTGCAATGTGAGTGTGTTCGATGATGACATTAAAACTGTTAAAACTGTGCAACCTTGATAATTGCATTTTTGTATTTATTGCCTTTACTTCTGTTGAAGAAATTACTGAAGTCTACTGGAGAATTAGCTCATAATAATCTGTTATTTAATCATTTGTGCAACAAGAAAAGTTCTAAGCTGGATTTATCTCTGAGAAACTAGCCTTAGTCTGGACATGTATATGAACTGAAGAAATTCCAGACTATAATTTTATTTTTTTGCCTGATGTATACAGCCATCTGGAATGTCCTTCCAACAAAGCAATACTGCTTTATATGGGGACTATTTAAAGTAAACATTATAATGTAGAATAGCATTAAAACTCATATTTTTATTTTTATTGAATTTCCATATACATTCGATTTGCATCGTCTTCACTGTTAAATATGAGTCTAGTTTTTTTATTCATTGTCTTCTTTTATAAAATAACCCTATTCACTGTCCAATTGATGATGAATCACAGTGCTAATTTATTATCAATCAAATAGTGCTGTTCTATCCTTATTCCCTGCTCTAGCCTTCAGGGAAGTGCATATAAGATGTAATTTCATAGCAATCAGCATGTCAGTTAACCTGAGGTACTATGTCATTGAAAAGAAAAATACCGTGGATGTTGAAAATCAAAATTATATAAAGGAAATGCTAGAAATGCTCAACAGGTCAGGCCGAAATTATGGAGAGAGAAACAGAGTTAACATTTCAGTAAGATGACTTTTCATCAGAAGTTCTGTTGCAAGATCACAGATCTGAAACTTGATACATTTATTGAAAAAAGTCACATTATATTTATGGATAAGCTTCAATTAATAAACACATTTTCAAATCACACTATTGCGTTGATTTCGGGTCAGATGAGATCTGGACTGGCCTCCCAATAGTTTGATGAAGCATGTCCAGATGGCAGAAAGAGGCAAACAGACCAAAGAAGTTCTAAGTTTTGATAAAAGTCCACGGATCTGAAATGTTAATTCTGCTTCTCTTCATAGATGCTACTTAGTCTGCTGATTATCTTTAGCATTTCTGTTATTATTTCAGATGTCCAGCATTTACAGCATTTCGATTTTGGAAAGTCCCAAGATTAGATTTCAGTAAGCAATAATAGATAAGCTGTAGGCTGATCTAATTCAGGGTGATCACAAGTTCTGAGAGTTGACCTTGGCATCCTGGGTTAGGAAGCAGGAAGTTGCCCAACTTGTCCTTTTGTTGTTGACTAACTGATGAATGTCCCTATCTGGTGGTTTAATGAGGAGGGGATCGGATTTAGTGATGCCTCCTGTAGTGAGTCATCTGTTGCCAATTATGGTTGAGGCTCACACATACATCATTACCACTCAAACAAACATACCGCAGGCTATCATTTGCTCATGAAATTAACCCCAAAAAAATGTTAACAGCAGCAGGAGAACATGGGAAGAACATTTAGGAGAAGGAAGGGCGTGAATATTTGGACATATAAAATACACTGATTGGTGCAAGATGTTGAAATCAAGAACAAAAACTTAAGTCAGGTAATATCTGCAAAACCCAAACCAGGGCAGGACTTACACAGTTAATGGGATGACTGCAGGGAATGTTGTTGAACAGAGGGACCTAGGGTACAGGTTCATAGTTCCTTGAAAGTGGTTTCGCAGGTGGACAGAGTGGTGAAGAACGCGTTTGGCGGACTTGCCTTCATTGGTTAAAACACTGAGTATAGGAGTTGGGATGTCATGTTGCAGTTCTACAAGACATTGCTGAGGTCACTTTTTAGAATAATGAGGATAATTGTGGTCGCCCTGCTATTGGAAGGATGTTAAACTAGAAAGGATACAGAAAAAACTTACAACGATGTTACTGGGACAAGAAGGTTTGAGTTATAAGAAGAAGCTAGATTGTCTTGAGACTTTTTTGCCTGGAGAGTCAGAGGCTGAAGGGTGACCTATTATAGAGAATTATAAAATCATGAGGGGCATAGATGAGGTGAATAGACAAGGCCTTTTCCCCAGGGGAGTCAAAAGCTAAAGGGCATTAATTTAAGATGAGAGGGAAAAGATTTAAAAGGGACCTTAGGGACAACTTTCTGATGCAAAGGATGGTGCATGCATGGAATGAGCTGCCAGAGGAAGTGATGGAGGCTGGTGCAATTACAACATTTAAAAGGCATCTGGATGAGCCTATGAATAGGAATGGTTAAAAGGGATATAGGCCAAATGCAGGTAAATGGGACTCGACTTATTTAAGATATCTGGTCGGCATGGACGCGTTGGACTGAAGGGTCTGTTTCCATGCTCTACATCTCTATGACTCTCTATCTCTCTCTCCCTATACCTATACCTCCATAAAATTTAACTTGTGGAAAAACATTCAGTATTATTGTATTGAAAGCCTGCAGAATAATGTATTTGAGACATTAAAATTAAGCATTTAATTTGCAGAAAATATGTTTACAATTTGCAATTTCAAATCAGCTGCAAATGAAGATTTTTCAATAGGGGACTGTTTTGCAGTGCTAAGAGGACAATGCAGAGGAATGCATTGAAAACTGAAAGGCTCTTTCAAAGAACCAGCACAGGCATGATGGGCTAAAAAAGCCTTTTGTTTTGTGTTGTATCATTCTATGTTACTATGAATATATTTTCTTTGTTCACAGAAAACACATGTTCCATATCGCGACAGTAAAATGACCCGAATTCTACAGGATTCTCTGGGTGGGAATTGCCGCACTACGATAATTATTTGTTGCTCACCCTCCAGTTTTAATGATGCTGAAACGAAAACCACCCTTATGTTTGGCCAAAGGTAGGAGTCTCATCTAAACTAGTTTATAGTGCTTCAAGTGAATTCACATCACCGTGACATTGATAATTAAGTATGACTGTAGGGTCGTAGTTTGTCATTACTAAATTGCTGGCAACTTAGCTAAAGATAGTTTATCAGTTCTTTTTGAATTATGCTATCAATTTAAAAATAATCTCCACAGAGATTAGATTCCGTACGGTGTGGAAACAGGCCCTTTGGCCCAACCAGCCTACACTGACCCTCTGAAGAGTAACCCAGCCAGACCCACTTCCCTCTGACTAATGCACCTAACACTATGGTCAATTTAGCATGGCCAATTCACCTGACCTGCACATCTTTGGACTGTGGGAGGAAACTGGAGCAAACCCACGCAGACACAGGGAGAATGTGCAAACTCCACACAGACGCCCGAGGCCTGGGGAGCCTGGGGCTGTGAGGCAGCAGTGCTAACCACTGTGCCACCATGCCGCCCAATATGTTTTGTGAGTTTTTGAATTCTGTGTTTAACAAGGTAAGTATTTGGACTTAATTTTATTTCATTGAATCCCTACAGTGCAGAAAGAGGCCATTCAGACCATCAAGTATGCACTGACCCTCCAAAGAGCATCCCACCCAGATCTCAGCAGTTAACCCACATCCAGCCTGCATATCTTGGGACAATTTAGCAGGAGAAAGTGAGGACTGCAGATGCTGGAGATCAGAGCTGAAAATGTGTTGCTGGAAAAGCGCAGCAAGTCAGGCAGCATCCAAGGAGCAGGAGAATCAACGTTTCAGGCATTCCTGAAGAAGGGCTCATGCCTGAAATGTCGATTCTCTTGCTCCTTGGATGCTGCTTGGCCTGCTGCACAATTTAGCAGAGCCAATCCACCTAACCTGCACATCGCTGGACTGTGGGAGGAAACCCATGCAGACATGGAGAGAATGGGAATACTCCAAACTGACAGCCTGAGGCGAGAATCGAACCTGGCCCCTAGTGCTGGGAGGTGGTAGTGCTGACTAATGAGCCACCGTGCTGTCCTAATTTAGTAAGGAAAGAAATGTAAAGGTGGTTGGTATGACTGTTGCCAATTAATGTTTCTAATCAGTATGAAAGAGGTTATCAATAAAGCTAATCAAATACTTGGATCAGTTTGGACCAGTAATTTAAACAAATTCTTGAGATTTTGCACAGATTTGTGCAGGATTCTATATAGAATATTGTTTGTAATTATGATCATCTGAGTTTCAATGCACAATGCATGAGAGGTTTTAGAAAATAGGCATAAGGATGATTCAGAACCTGGAACGCTTAGTCATCAAGAGGAGCAGAACATTGTTTTCAATGTGTAAATTACATTGTGGAAACATTATCCAAACCAAAGAGTGCCAGATACATATGTTTAATGGAAGTTGGATTGGACAAATCTAATAGGTTTTTGAGGAAGAGCCCGCTTGAATAGACAAAGATGGTGCAAAAGAGATTTGATGATTATTAGTCTCGTGCAAATGTCCCTCTATGTTCTTTGACTTCTTTCTGGCGGGAATGTCACAATAAACATTGATTTCCTATCACTTCCCTCAAGCAAGCTTGCTCAGTTACCATCTGCACTGACTTCTCAATTGCAGTTTGCAACTCATTATTGAAGTTATTGATCTTCTGCATTGTGTTGACTGGTCAATTATGTAGTTGCTAATCTACTAGCTTGAACAGGTCAATTGAAATCTCTTAAAATTTTATGTTATGCAAACAGCTTTGTACCACAGAAAGTTTCCAACTAACATTTGGAACTGCATTTTCCCCTTTGAGGTGTGATTCAGGAATTGGGCCATTTGTAACATTGCACTCTTATCTCCTCAGTAGTCATACTTTCTCCCCTTAGAGTCAGGAGTGGGTTGAGGTTGAGGCCTCCTGAAACAGGAAAGAGGTGGAACTAGAGGCAGCACCTTCCAAACCTGTAACCTCTGCCACCTAAAAGAACCAGAGCAGCAGATACATAGGAACATAGCCACTTGCTAGTTCGCCTCCAAGCCACTCACCATCCTGACTTGGAAATATATCTGCTCTCCTTCAGTATCACTGGGCCAAATTCCTGGACCCTCATTCTAAGAGCATTGAGAATATAACCCCCACCCCTCTAAAGAACAGGCCAACACTTTCTGGAAGACTTTCAAAGGTTCACAGTTAATGCTGGCCAGTGATGTAGACATCCTGAAAACCAATAAAAAAAGGGATGATGCTAAGGTAGCCTCCATTTTCTGAAAAATCAGCCCACCTTACATAACGATCGTGAGGCTCCCTAACCCTGAAACCCACAGTCCTTTATGCGAATGCCCTCCAAGACCTCTGGCCCCTACAATTTTCACCATGTTCCTGTCATATCTTTTCATAATCTCCCTGCCCCAAACCTCCATATCCTTAATCATTCCTTCAACCCACCATGCCTACTCACCCACCCTACCCCAATAGTGTACCATGCACACTCATCAAATATCCACTATGTATAGTATATTTGAACCCTATAAGGAAGCCTTTAAGATGTTTCTGCAATTGTCAAGGCAGAAAAATGCTGATTCAAAACATAATCATTTTAAGTATTTATGAGACTGTCAAAGCAAACAGACTCATTCAAAACCACTGTAAAGTAACATAATCCTCTTAAGCAATCGTAACACTGTCAAGCTGAAATAAACTTGCAGTCAACTACAGCTGTTTCATTTTAGTTGATCTGAATCCATTACTGGAGTGTGGAGTTAGACCAAACATAGATAGGAGCAGGAGGAGGCCATTTGGCCCTTTGAGCCTGCTCCGCTACTTATCACGATCATGGCTGATCATCCAACTCAATAGCCATATTCTCTCTACAACCTTTGATGCCATTCGCCCCAAATGCTACATCTAGCCGCCTCTTGAATACATTCAATGTTTTGATATCAGCTACTTCCTGTGGTAGTGAATTCCACAGGCTCACCACTCTTTGGGTGCAAAAGTGTCTCCTCATCTTCGTCCTGAATGGTCTACCCCGAATCCTCAGACTGGACACACCCACCATCGGAAACATTCTCCCTGCATCTGCCCTGTCTAGCCCAAATATTTATAACAGGATTATGTTGCACAGCTGTATAAAGAAAACCTCCAGAACCATTGTTAAGATGCTCATAGAGATGAATAATATTTAAACAGGAATTTGAACTTTTAGTTAATTGCTGGAAATTATAAGATTGAATGTCTTAAGATATTAACTAGAATGAGTGAAAATGATATTAATTAACCATTAACTTTGTAGGTAACTTAAACAACAGAAATAAATGCTATATTTAGCACATATGACAATCTGCAATTATTTGCATTTTTTGTAACAAGCAGTCCTCAGTTGTTGCTCGCTCCAAATGGGTTCACATTTCACTGTTTCACTAAGTGGAAGTTTAGGAGAAGACTTAGATGCTTTAACATTAGATTTCTGAAATTCACTAGCATCAGTAAAGCCTGTTCTAGTTATTATTACCTTCTGGCCATGCTGTGACAAATCTCCAGGAATGCTTAGAATGGTTGAGAGATACAGTACATACAGCACTATGAAGAACTATGGGTAGGCTGAACAAAGCAGATGTTGTAATGGCAAAAAAGAAGATGATGCATTTCTTTATGATATTTGGGATCAAGAGATAGATCTGTGACCCTTTCACTCAGGTGATCTAATTGGAAAGGAGTGAGTCTATGCTGAAAAATTAGGGGCATCATTTACAACAAACTTGTGATTGATATATCCTATAGCCTTAGACATTCTGTAACTGGTTACTTTCTGAGGAGGGTGGGTGAACTCTCAAGTTGCAGGTTGTTCATTCTTAGTTGGAAGAGTTTTGGACAATTCATTGGGAAGCCAACATCTTTGTTTAGTGAGGTTACTTCACATGTACCAAAGTAAATAGTATTTTGGTTGTTGTTGAAGTGTGCAATGCATCCTTCTCTTCGGTCCCTTGGTTTGAGGAGAGTTTCTTCAGCCCATTGATTTTAATGCAGTAAAATTCTCTTTGTGAATCATTGCTCCTAATAGAGCCAAGACCATCAAAAATACTGCATCTGTCAATCTGGAGTTGACAGCAGAGGAATGGAAGAAGAAATACGAGAAGGAAAAAGAGAAAAACAAGTCTTTGAAGAACGCTCTTCAGCATCTGGAGATGGAACTAAACAGATGGAGAAATGGTAAACTCATCAAAGTTAGAATTAATTTGAAGCTATTCGGAATTAAGTGAAGTGTAATGGATAGGCAATCTGGGTCCAAGTATACTATTCACAAGGGGCTTTATCAAAATCTACATGTTTATTGGTTACAAATTTCCCCAGAATTACTTCTTAAGTGCTCCTTCAGATGATATCCTGTGTAATGCATGGCTTAATACTTTATGTTACTTTGTTCAAAGCAAACCGTCTCCATAAGAGTTGTTTTTATAATGGTACTTAGTTACTATGTTCTATAGCAGGGTGAATTTAGCACCATAAGTCAACTGTGCACAAAATTGCTTCAAAATAATGTGACTCATTTTGTTTTACCATTATTGAAAATTTGAGCTGTCCCAGTGAAATTGATTTTGATGTCTTTGATGGTACTTGTATCGGATCTATTATTTTTACCGGCTGCCTTTTGACAATCCCACATAATAGATAAAGACTTCCGCCCCCTCCCCCTCCCTCCCATCAGAAATAAAAACAGTTCCCTTCCCTTCCCTTCCCTTCCCGAATCCAAATTTAAATGATAAAAACTAAAAGAACCGCAGATGCAGTACATCAGAAATAAAAACAGAAATTGCTGGAAAGCTCAGCAGGTCTGGCTGAATCTGTGGAGAGAAATCAGAGTTAATGTTTTGAGTCTAGCGACCCTTCCTCAGCACTTATGAGGAAATGTAAACACATATTTTGTTGTGCTGCAGAAAAAGATGCACTGCAGCAACTTACCAGTGGCTTTTTCATCAACACGTTCCAAATTCCTGACCTCTAACACCTGAATGGATAAGGGCATCAGATGCAAGTAAATGCTACCATTTGCAAGTTCCCCTCTGAATCATCATCCTAACTTAGAACTCTATTGCTGTTCCTTCACTGTCATTGAGTCAAAAACTCGGAACTCCCTGGCTAACTACACCTTGGGTGTTCTTACATCACATGCTACTATTCAAAAAGTTGGCTCATCACCACCAATAGGGAGGGGGAAGGGAGGGGGAGGGGGAGCAGGAAGGGGAAGGTAAGAAAGTGGAGTTAAGGCCACAGTCAGAACAGCCTTGATTTTATTGTATGATGGACTAGGTTTGAAAGGGTAGATGGACTTTTCCTGCTCCTATTTATTACGTTCTCATGTGACCTTCGCAAGAGTATGAGAGATGGATAATTAATGTTGGTCTTGCCATCCCGTGAATGAATAAAACTATTCTCTTGGTGTCAGTACATATGTAGATGTGCATTTGATATACTTTTGTAAAGGTGTAGAAAAGTGCATTTAATAATTGAAATGTCCACACTTATCCACATATTACTGATGCAGTTTCCGAGAGTAGCTTGCTTATGTTAAAGTTCATTGTTCCCATAGATCCAACACTATAGCTGTAAGTTCAATACCTGAATGAGAATTGGCCTTGAATTCTTAAAACCTTGTATTCCTCGTGTAATAAATTTTAGTAAACGAACTACTGAATTGAATGAATGTCACAACAGAGAGGTTCAGAGTTGTTAATTAAGTTTAGCATTATTTACTCTGATGATCTATATATTGTTTTCTACTCGCATTGTTTAGGATTTGAATAGTTGAAGTGTATTATGCTGTAGGGTATTACAAGACTGTCAATGTGACAGTACATTTTAATTTGGATTTTCATTGATGAGCTCTTGTCATACTGTTACTGTAGTAACTATAATTCCAAAACTATGAGCCCCCTCCTAATTGTTCATTTCCAAAAACAAATTGTAGCAATTAGCTATCTGCAGGAGAATAATAATGAATTATTTGGCTTTGGGATGAAGAGAAATACATGTTGGATGAACGGATATGAGTTGTGAATTAATGGTGAATCAAGATCCAGCCTAACTTTTAGCAAATAATTAGTTTTGGGATGACATTAGTTCTAAGATGACATGTCTGGTAATTTAGATTAGAACTGAATTAACTCTTTCCAGCAGACTTGTTTTCTCAGTGCAAGAGCCATGATTTTATTAATTTGACTTTATTATTATGAGTGGTGGAATTGAGGCGAAGCGTTTTCATCCTCCCTAGATTAATTAACACTGAAAGCAGATATCTTTGTGGACATCCTGCCATCTCTTCATTTGAGCTTATAAAAAAGTCACTTCTGAAAATGGATTTTCTGATCTGAAATGTGACATTTTAACATGAGACCTTTGGAATTGCTGGCCATGAGGCCTTTTACTGTAGCCTTTAGAACCATTTATTACACATATTGTGCACTATTTTCTTCCATACAGTCTGAAAATTCCTTCATTACATGAACAAGCGATAAAGTTAATGCACTATATTAATTTATCCAGTGTTCCCAATGTAATTTTACATAATGTGAAAATTGATGTATTTATTAGTGTTACTTGATTTCTCCCGATTTGGAGATGCCGATGTTGGACTGGCGTGTACAAAATTAAAAGTAACACAACACCAGTTTATAGTCCATCAGGTTTGTTTGGAAACTCTAGCTTTCGGAGCAGTGTGATTTTTAACTTTGATTTCTCCCCTAAGTTATACTTAGAACTAAGAGCAAAGAACAAAGAAAATTTACAGCCCAGCTCTCCAAGCTGATCCAAATGTACTGTCTAAACCTCTCGGTCAGTTCCTAAGCAACTGTATCCCTCTGTTCCCCACCTACTCATGCATCTGTCCAGATGCATCTTAAATGAATCTACCGTGCCTGCCTCTACCACCTCTGCTGGCAACACATTCCAGACGCCCACGACCCTCTGTGTGAAGTACTTGCTGCATGTATCCCCATTAAACTTTCTACCTCTCACCTTGAAAGCTTGACTTCTCATTATTGAATCCTTCACCCTGGGAAAAAGCTTGTCTCTATCCACCCTGTCTATACCCTTATGATTTTGTAAACCTCAGTCAGGTCCCCCCTCAATCTCTTTTTTTCTAATGAAAATAAATCTTATCCTACTCGACCTTTCTTCATAGCTAGCACCTTCCATACCAGCAACATCCTTGTAAACCTTCTCTTTATTCGCTGTGCATCCTGGAAGCTTCCATAACTATCTGCTTGTCCCTGTAGCATTGGAATCGATTGTGCTTCTTATAGGCCCATCTTGCTTCTAAATTCTTATTTTAAAATTTTGTCCAAGATTCTTGCATTAAGGCTGGAAACACTGTTGCCTTCGTTGCCAAAGAGAACCAGACGGGTTTTATAGAGGGCCGCAGATCCTGCAACAGTGTTAGGAGGTTACATAATATGGTCCAAGCGTGTCAGCAGCGATCGGTTCCGGGATTAGTGATCTCTTTAGATGCAGAGAAGGCATTTGATTGGGTTGAATAGCCATATCTTTTTTATACCCTGGAATGGTTTGGTCTAGGTGAAGTCTTTATTAGGTGGGTCGGAGGTCCTTTATAGTGATCCTCTGGCTGCAGTTCTCATCAATGATGTAAGATCCGTAATTTTAGTATCTGTAGGGGCAGTGAGCAAGGTTGTCCCCCCTCAACTCTACTTTTTACGCTCGTAATTGAACCACCGGCAGAGGTTATCCATAGGGATCCTAACATAGCTCCCCAGAAGTGGGATCAAAGACACAGAAGATCACATTATATAATGATGATGTTGTTATCTTTTTGTTGAACCCAGTAGTTTCTGTACCCCATTTGATACAATGAATTAATTTATTCAGCTCCTTTTTGGGCTATAAGATTTAATTTTTCAAAATCAGAGGCTATGCCTATGGGGGGGGGGGGGGGGTGTTGGGAATTATCTGACATTGAGAGAAGTTATGTTCTCCCTTTAAGTGGTCACAGGGGGATTTTCTTCAGGTATTTTTGTTATTCCTCTCTTTGACCAGTTATTTAAGACTAATTTTGTCCACTTGCTTAACAAAATTAAACAAGATCTTTAAAGATGGGAAGCCCTTCCAACAGCTTTGACAAAGGGTCAGTTAGACTCGAAACGTCAGCTCTTTTCTCTCCTTACTGATGCTGCCAGACCTGCTGAGATTTTCCAGCATTTTCTCTTTTGGCCCTTCCAACATCCTGGTTGGGTCGAGTAGCCCTTATTAAAATGAATGTCCTTCCTTGTTCGCTATACCCTATGCGAATGCTTACTTTGACTTTTCCCAGCTAAACCTTTTGGAGACTTAATGGCTGGTTTAGCTGCCTTATCTGACATCACAAGTACCCCTTATTAAGCTCGTCAAATTGCAATTGCTGCAAGGGCTGGGGGTAGTGGACCTCCCAGATATTAAAAGATATCAACTAAGCTCCTTTTTATCTTTTGTGAGTGACTGGCATTTGGATGGATATATGAATAGGAAGGGCTTGGAGGGATATGGGCCGGGTGATGGCAGGTGGGGCTAGGTTGGGTTGGGATACCTGGTCGGCATGGACAGGTTGGACCGAAGGGTCTGTTTTCATGCTATACATCTCTATGACTATGTTCCTTGTTAGTTTATGGAGTCAGAGGGAGAGAAAGAGGTTGCTAAACATGCTCAATTTTGCAGATGATTTTCAACTGATTGGGAAATATATTCATGTGGAGTGATACAGTATTTTTCTGTACCTATACCATGTCATAAATTCTTATTTACTAAAACATCAGAGTTTATATTTGTCTGAAGAAAGTACATATTGAGTTTGTTAGAATATTGTAAGCATTAATCAAAAAAGCAAACTACTGTGTGTGCTGGAAGTCTGAAATAAAAACAGAAACTGCTGGAAGTTTAAATTTAGATAAATGCGAGGTGCTGCATTTTGGGAAAGCAAATCAGAGCAGGACTTATACACTTAATGGTAAGATCCTAGGGAATGTTGCTGAACAAAGAGACCTTGGAGTGCAGGTTATTAGTTCCTTGAATGTAGAGTGGCAGGTAGACAGGATAGTGAAGAAGGCATTTGGTATGCTTTCCTTTATTGGTCAGAGCATTGAGTATAGGAGTTGGGAGGTCATGTTGCAGCTGTACAGGACATTGGTTAGGCCACTTTTGGAATACTGTGTGCAGTTCTGGTCTCCTTCCTATCGGAAGGATGTTGTTAAATTTGAAATGGTTCAGAAAAGGTTTACAAGGATGTTGCAAGGGTTGCAGGATTTGAGCTATTGGGACAGGCTGAATAGGCTGGGGCTGTTTTCCCTGGACATCAGAGGCTGAGGGGTGACATAGTTTATAAAATCATGAGGTGCGAGGATTGGATAAATAGATAGGGGCTTTTTCTTGGGGTGGGTGAGTCCAAAACTAGAGGACATACATTTAGGTTGAGAGGGGAAAAGGGACTTAAGGGGCAACCTTTTCACACAAAGGGTGTTGAATGTATGGAATGAGCTGCCAAAGGAAGTAGTGAAGGATTGTACAATTACAGCACTAAAAAGATATCTTGATGGGTATACAAGTAGGAACAGTTTAGAGTGCTGTGGGCCAAGTGCTGTCAAATAGGATTAGATTAAATTAGGATATCTGGTTGGCGTGGATGAGCTGGGCCGAAGGGTCTGTTTCTGTGCAATGCATCTCTATGACTATGACTCCCAAGTACTTAGCAGGTCTGGCAACACCTGTGGAGAGGGAAACTAATGGTTTAGATCAACAGAACTGAGAAAAGTAAGAAATAGAATTGGTTTTAAGAAAAGGATACGAAGGACAAGGAGAAAAGGAAACCCTGTGATAGAATAGGAGACAGGAGGGATGGATAGCATTCCAGGGTCAAAGGGACTGGTGACAGGGCAAGAAATGGAACAAAGACACCAAAAATTGGATGTGGTTAAAAATAACATAAAACCAGAAACATGCAAAATATATGAAGCCAGGACCTTTGACTGTGTCTACAATGAAACTTGAAGGGGTTCAGAATATTGCCAGGGTTGGAGGGTTTGAGCTTTCAGGAGAAGCTGTGTGGGCTGTGGCTGTTTTCCCTGAATCATCGGAGGCTGAGGGGTAACTTATAAAAGTTTATGAAATCATGAGGGGCATGGATAGCGTAATTAGACAAGAGCTTTTCCCTGGAGTGGGAGAGTCCAGAATGAGAGGGCATAAGTTTAGGTTGAGAGGGGAAAGATTTAAAAGGGACCTAAGGGGCAACCTTTTCACCCAAAGCATGGTGCATGTTTGGAATGAGCTGCTAGAGGAAGTGGTGGAGGCTAGTACAGTAACAACATTTAAAAGGCATCTGGATAGGTATATGAATAGGAATGTTTTAATGGGATTATGGGCCAAGTGCTGGCAAATGGGGCTAGATTAGGTTATGCTATCTGGTCGGCGTGGATGAGTTGAATCGAAGTCTGTTTCCATGCTGTACATCTCATCTAACTCTATGCTATGTATTCTACCATTCTGCTCCCTGCCAAGGCTGTGATAGGATTCCCATTGTCCTCATCATCCATCCCACAAACATCTGTATTCAGTGGCTCATTTTCCATCATTGCCACCACAGCATGTCACCTCTAAACACATCTTCCCCTCCCCTTTTGCATTCTGAGGGCACTGTTGCCACCCATTCTCCTTTTTTTGCATTGGATCCCAATTCTTAAAATTTTTGTCCAGGGCCATGCCCTTTCCTGGCTGTGTCACTTAAAATCCTCGAATGTCTCTGCCTCCCTCCCTTTCATTCCCCCTTTAAGATACTCCTTGAAAGCTATTACTTTGACCACGCTTTTGGCCTTCTAGCCTAACACCCCTTTATGTTGTTCAATTGCTTTATAATGCTCCTCTGATGCATTGGAGTGTTTTGTTACTTTAAGGTTCTGTATCAACTCAAATTATTATTATTTATTACTCATTTCTGAAAAAGAAACTTAACATCAAGTACAATCAATAAATATTTGAGTTTGTATTTGTGGATGTAAGTGCACAGCTCAGCACCTCTGCATTTCTGACAATGCTTACTTCCCTTAACATCTCTGACAAATGTTAAACACCCCCCCCCCCCCCCCCCCCCCCCCACCATCCTGATTTTCCAACACTTGTTACCCTCCAACACACAAACACAGCACTGACACTGCACACTCTCCCTCACCTTCTCTTCCAACACTGCTCTCTCTATCTCTCTTCCAACCTGAACAATGTACAGTCCCCTCTCCATACCTCCCAACAATTTTCAGGCCCCCACCTCCCACTCCTGAACCTCTTCACCACTCCTCCGACACTAACCCTGCTCACTCCTGCCCTCACCCTCCATGAGAATGCTCAGCATACCCCACACCTTCGATAAAACTTAATCTCACACCATCCCAACAATCCTCACTTCCACCACAAGTGCGCAGCAGTCATTAAAATTCTTCAGCATTAGAAATAACTATAGGAAAACCCTAAGGTCTGTAATATTACTCACCAGGAAACTTACCAGTGTGCTAATCTTAAAGTTTGATGATATTATAGAGTCAGAGAGGTTTGCAGAATGGAAGTAGGTCCTTCGGCCTAACTTACCCATGCTGCCCGGTTTTTATAATTTAAACTAGACCCATTTGTCTGTGTTTGGTCCACATCCCTCCATACCTATCTCATCCACTTACCTGTCTAAATTTTTCTTGAATGACAAAATTGTACTCTGTTCCACCAGACACTCACCTCCCTCTGTGTGAAAACATTGCCCCTTGGCACCCTTTTGTATCACTCCTATCGGATGTTGACAGGGTCTTGCCAGGCAGCCTTGTCAGTTTGCCATCTCTGGCGATACCTCACTTCTCATTCTGGGCCAGGAAGTCCCTGCTTCATCCACAGGAAACGGGATGGCTGCACTGCCAGTTGTGGTGTCACCACTGACTGAAGAATTTGCACCTGTAGCTCATAATGTACCATTCCTTCTAGAATGCTAATATGAAGCCAACTTTATTGATTTCGCCTGATGATGTGCCAACTTGAAGTACTTCCTGCAAATGACACCTCTAGAATTTTAAAGGGACATACCAAGTTAAATTCATTGACAGCAAATAAATTTCCCATTAGACATCTTGCTAAATCTCCCCTAATAGATGCAAAGACCGCTCCTGTTGTTTAGTACATTGTGTCTCACAGGATGTGCAATTTTTGTCATTGTAAAATAATGCATCCACTGGCTTATTGTGAGCAATGCCGATGAGCTGCTGACCTGCAGCAGGGATGAAATCGTGCAAATTTGGAATTTTCTGTCATAGTATTAGGTTGTGAATGCTGGATGTCTAAACAAATTGCAAAGGTACAGCTTGAGGTACCAATATGCTCAAGGAAGAAAGGAAGACACAAATATTGTATAAAATACTCTCATTTTGCTGGAGTGTAAGAGGAGAGTGGATTTAATAGTATTCAATATGACTGCTTAGCCATTCAACTATAACACCCATTGTGCACAATGTTCACAAAATATCCTATTGTGTGACAGATGGAAACAGTCTCTTTGTACCATAAGCACATCTCCTGGACATGCACAGAATTTCATATGGCGGATATTGGTCAGCTATATTCACAGCAGCTGCTTATTTTTTATTGGAAACCTGATTTTACTTCCTAAGACCTTTTAAATCCACTTTGCAGCAACATTCAATTAATCATTTTCATTGCTACTTGAAATAAATGTGTGTAATTATCTTATTATGTTCAAAAGAGACAACTTCCTAAATGTGCAGCAAGGATACAACTCAATTCAGTTTTTAAAAAATAAATTTAACAGGAGCTTTTTAAGTATGATATGGGTTGTTTCTTTGGTTTAACAGATCCATTTTGATCTTTCAATCATTACTTGCACTTGATGAAATGGAATATTTTCCTCTCCTTTTGTGCACGCTTTGCATGCAAATGAGCAGGTTGTGTTGCTATGGAGATTACTGGTCTTGGTTCTAACATGCTTAATCTCCTTGCAGGTGAATCCGTGCCTGAAGATGAACAAATTGATGCCAAAGACCAGAAGAACTTGGAGCCGTGTGACAACCAGACAACCATTGACAATGTAGTTCCAGTACCCAAAATCACAGCAGGAGAGAGAGTGAAGTTAGAGGAAGAGATCAGTAATTTGTATAAGCAGCTCGATGATAAGGTTTGTGATCAATGACAGATTGTCCGCACATTACTCTACTTGTGCCTCAGTGTGTTTTGCCCTCGTATTCTTCTGTTGTTACAAAATACCAGAATTTGCTCATAAGCAACAGCAGGTTCAGGATGCAGACTGTTATTAGTGCACAACAAAACCAATAATTTGTGACAAGGAAGAGATAAATCATGGGTTATTTATTGCCACAGATTGCTAACATCATTATCATTGCAAAAACAGCAACTTGCCATCAAACTCTCCATGAGTTGCATTAGTTGCTAGGTTTGTATTGTAAATATAAATTAAAGTTGCTGTTGATAAAAGGTCCCTAGTAATTAGCTGAAATATAGACCTAAAATGTAATAAATCTTGGAAGACCAGGAAAGGAGCAATTGGAACTGTGGCATCTGACATCCACAGGTATGAAACCTCCTCAATGTTGTTAAAGTTCCTTTTCTTTCTTACTATTCCTCTTTGAACATTCTTAATCTTGCAATCTTTCTTTCCTTCTTGCAATCTCTCTGTAGCTGATTGGATTCGGCCCTATTTTCTTCTTTGTTATTTGTTTTTCTCTCTCTGTCCTTAATTTTTATTACTTAAGGAGATGCACTTTGGCTCCACCATTCAGTAAAGTCCCAGGTTCCTGTGTCAGATTGGTAGTGTCCTTTTAACCGAGGTGTATCATAACATGTCAGAGCAGGTTGATGTAAAAATCATGTTTTCACTGAAATTCTAGATGTTCCATTGAGCATCTTATAAATTTCTACTACTCAAAGTTTGTTGTGGAAAAAGCTTAATGATAAGAAAAGAAAATCCCAAACCATGTGTACTCCATGAAATGCCTATCCAGTGAAATCTAGGCTATTAACTTCTGGTTTTGTTTTAAAGGTGTAAAGTTTAGAATGCTGCTGATTTTGTTGATAAAAGGTGAACCACCATTGCATTGTCCATGCGCTGTTCTCCAGTAAAGTAGCCTTTTGCTAACCTTGGTAGGATGGATGAGCTCATGGGAATCTTTATTTTTCCCGTGGAGTTTTAGTCTGGTATTATAGCCAGGACCTCCATAAGCACAGCTGGCATCTCAAAGTTAAACGCTATAAGGATTAGAATGCTGCATTTGTTTGCAAATCTGTCTTCTTTGCAAATAACATGTTCTACAGATAGTGGTGGAAACTTTGTAAATTCAAAATGCTACAAGCATTTTCCACTGTTACAAATTATTCCATTGGGTTTTAGAGTATGAACATTTTGCACATTGGACTGAAATCCCTTTTGACTTTATTGTTGCTGTCTCTCAGATGAGTCAGGCATCAGCTTGACACAGCCATTCCCACAGCAAAATAGCTTGCACACAGAGTCTAAGACAACACCATCACCAGTCCTGGGTATGTCCTGTCCCCTCAGTAAGGCAGGCCCAGGAGAAGTGGAGGTATAGTGGTATACAGTCAGGAGGGAATTGCCTAGTAGCCCCCAACATTGACTCCTGGACCCCATGAAGTTGCATAACATCAGGTCAAACTTGGGCAAAAAAAATGTGCCGATTAATATTCGCTGATCTCCCTCACCATGCTCCCCACCCCCCAACTGGCTAATGAATTAGTACTCCTCCATGTTGAAATGGATGAGGGTCTTCAAGAGTAGCTCAGCAGCACCACGACTGACCAAGCTGAGCAAGTCTTAAAGAATACCAGAGGAAAATAATTTACTTGACCTTGTCCTTATCAGTCTACCTCTTGCCATTTCATCTGTCCATGAATGTATTGGTAACAGTGACAGCTGCAGTCCTTGTGGAGATGCAGTTCTTGTCTTCAAATTGAGAATACCATCCATTGTGTTGTGTGGCACTATCACTGTTAAACAGGAAAGACTCCAACACATTCATGGATTGGCATACACCCCAGTCCACATTACCAAAAGCCAAGAGATCAACCATGATTCAGTGGAGAGTGCAGGAGGATATGTCAGGGTAGAAATGAACTCCAGAGGAGAGTGACTGCTGTTGACATCCAGGCCACATCAAGGTCAAGCGTGGCATGACAGAGCCCTAGCAAAACTGGCAATCTGAGGAAATCATAATTAGCATAAAGGAAGAAGCTTGAAATGTTGGAGGTCATCATCTCAACCCCAGGGTATCTCTGCAGGAGCCCCTCAGGATTGTGACCTAGACCCAATCATCTTCATCTGTTTCATCAAGGATCTTCCATTATTAGGGCAGAAATGAGAATGTTCGCTTATATTTGCACATTATTCAGCATCATTTGCACCTCCTCAGCTACTGAAGCAGCCCATGTCCATTTGCAGAAAGACCGAGATAACATCCAAGCTTGAGCTGATAAGTAACCATTCTCACTACACAAGTGCTAGACAATGAGCATCTCCAACACCAGAGATTCTAACCATGTTCAATGGCATTACAATAATTTGTGGGCGGCATTGTGGCACAGTGGTTAGCACTGCTGCCTATGATGTGGTATGGGTGGGTTTCGCTTCGGCGGGTCGGTGTGGACTTGTTGGGCCGAAGGGTCTGTTTCCACACTGTAATGTAATGTAATTTAATCTAATCTAATCTAACTGAATCCCCAATTATCAATATCCTGAAGATTACCATTAATCAGAAACTGAACTGGACCTGCCATGCAAGGTGGCTACAAGGTGAGGTCAGAGACTAGGGATTTGGTGATGAGTAGCTCAGTTCCAGTCTCTAGTGTCTATAGATCTGATGGAATACTCCCTATTTGCTTGGATGAGTGCACAACATTGAGGGCTGAAGGGCCTGTCCTGTGCTGTAATGTTCTATGTTCTAACATTCGAGGCTCGACACCATCCAAAGCAAAGCAACTTGATTAATTGGCATCACACCCATAAGCAATTACTCCCTTCACCACCAATGCCGAGTGGCAGCAATATCTACTATCTACAAAATGCATTGCGACAACGCATCAGTTCTCAACTTCCAAACCCACGACCACCATCACCTAGAACATAAGAACACCAGTACTTGAACAGATGGAGATAATTCAGCTCCATTGAGTCTACTTTGCCAATTGATATGATCTTGGTTAATCTCATCTTGGTCTCAACTCTACTTTGCTGCCACTCTCCATATCCCTTCACTCCATTGCTAATTAAAAATCTGCCTGTCTCTCCTTTAAATTTACTCAATGTCCTTGCATCCAATGTAGTCTGGGACAGTGTTTCCCAAAAAGACAGAGCTCAGGAAAAACTCCTGAATGGCTTCGAAGAAAACTCTAGAAAGCGAAAATGTCTGTAAGCTGAGGATATGGAAAATCGTGCATTTGCTGCACAGAAAGTGTTGAGATGTCGACAAGAGGAAACCTGTAGAAACCTTTTACAGTTGTATCAGCAGAGCAAGGAACTCTAAAGTGGTAATGGGAACGTTCACTGAAGTTTGAGTATATTTAAGGTCGTTATTGAGTGGAAAAGAATTGAATCTCTATTTCTGATATTTGTAATAATTCTTGTGTTGTGTAAAATAGTTTGAATTTCTTTTCCCTTTTTGTGTGTCTCAGACTTTTATGTCCTTTTGTCGATAGTACACAGGCAGCCTCTTATGAATATGTTCAGTTGCTGACCATCAGTGACAACAAGTAACAAAAATAAAACTTATGCTCTGTCAAGCCATGGAAACCTGACTTGTCCAGTTTTATCATCAGGTTGGAATCATAACAATTGAAAATAAATGGTTTTGTCACGTTTGGAGTTATATTCTCTTGTACTGAAATATTTCCTGTGTATATGCAGATTATACACAAACATTTCAAGAAGCCCACCTCAGTTAGGAATTTGGGATGATGGTATAACCTTCTGTTGAATTTCCCTCCTATGTTTAATTTGCTTAGGATGAAGAAATCAACCAGCAGAGTCAGCTGACTGAGAATCTAAAGCAGCAGATGCTGGACCAAGAGGAGGTGAGTTTTTGAATCCAGTAACATCAATGCTTTATAGCAACTGAATCCATATATATCAAGGTCAAAGAAATGGGGAAAATGTGGGGATGAACTGTTAAAAGCCTGTAGAGTTTGTGTTAAATACTTTGAATCTGCTGGAGCACCCCTAGGACCCCTTGAGGGGGATTTAGGTACTGGTTATCATTATTTTGGGATATGTCTTCAGTAAAACATTTTGAGCATCTTGCAATTCCCATGAAGGGTTTGGTCTGGTTAAAACTGATTTTTAAAATGTCTGGCTATTTCCAGCTGTTGGCTTCCACCAGGAGAGATTATGAGAAGATCCAAGAGGAACTGAACCGGTTGCAGTTGGAAAATGAAGCAGCTAAGGATGAGGTGAAGGAAGTGCTTCAGGCCCTGGAAGAACTGGCTGTCAACTATGACCAGAAATCCCAGGAGGTGGAGGACAAGTCGAAGGCCAATGAGTTGCTGACTGATGAACTGGCGCAAAAAACGGTAATTGTCTTGGCTTGTTATAGAGTCATAGAGTCAAACGGCATGAAAACACATCCTTCAGTCCAACTAGTCCACACCGACCATGTTCTCAAACAAAACTAGGCTGTCTACACTTGGCCTATATCCCTCCAAAGCTTTTCTGTTCGTGAACTTATCCAAATGTCTTTTAAATGTTGTAACTGTACCTGCATCCAACACTTCCTCCAGCAGTTCATTTCATTCACAAACCACTCTCTGTGTTAAAAAATTTGCCTCTCGTATCCTTTTTAAATCGTCCTCCTCTCGCCTTAGAAATATGCCCCCTAGGGAAAAAAAACCTTGTCATTCACCTAATCCATGCCCTTTGTGATTTTATAAACCTCATTAATGTCACCCCTTAATCTCCTACACTCCTGTGAAAAAAATCCCAGTTTTTCCAGTCTATTTTTATATCTCAAACCATCTGATTCCTAGAAGCATTCCTGTAAATCTTTTCTGAATCCTCTCCAGTTTAACAATGCCCTTTGTTTAGGAGAAGAACGGAAGTACGCAATTGTCTAGCCTTATCCCAGATCAGTGGTTTTCAACTGGTGTACTATGAGAACTGTGGGAGGAAACTGGAGGAAATGTGCAACCTCCACATCGACAGTTGCCCAAGTCTGGAATTGAACCCGGGTCCACAGTACTATGAGGCAGCAGTGCTAACCATTGATCTACCATGCCACCCCAATGGGAGCTGCTCTTAATGCTAGATGATGGGGAAGTTTCAATAGTAGTTTTCAAAAGGGAAGTAGATGTTTACTTCAAGGAGAAAAGTAAATTGCAGGGAAATGGAGAAAGTTGGGATTAACAGGACTGCTTTGAAAGGCCCAGCACTGACTCGATAGGCTAAATAACGTCCTAATGTTGGTCTATTTTATGATGTTAAGAAATATTTTTCATTTCTTTTGAAGAATTAAAACAATTTAAAAAATTTGTGTCAAATGATTTTCTTCTTAACCTGCAGATTTTCATTCAAACTTATTTTTTTCCACAGAATACTTTAGTGGTTGTTCAGAAAGAATTCAACCAACTTCAGGAGCTCAGTAACCACCAGAAAAAGCGAGCAACTGAGATATTGAATATCTTGCTAAAGGATCTGGGTGAAATAGGGGGAATCATTGGCAACAGTGAGGTAAAAATGGTAGGTTCCTTGAGAATATTCTTGATTGTTTGATCTGGACATGTGTTAACGAAATAGGAGCAGAAATTACCCATTTGGCTGGTGATCTGTTCCACCATTCAACAGATGGTGTTAATTTGCCCCTGCATTATCATAGCTCCATCGATATGGTTAGTTTCCAGAAATCTACAAGTTTTAGTCTTAAACATGCTGAATGATTGAGCTTTCATAGCCCCCTGTGGTAACGAATTTCAAACACACTGATTGAAGAAGTTCCTCCTCACCACACATCTATGAGGTCTCTGCCTTGTTCCAAGACTGTTCCTTGGTATTAGCCTCATCAGCAGGAGAACATCCTACACACATCTACCCTGTCACACTCTGTAAGAATGTTCTTAATTTCAATGAGGTCTCCTGTCAGTCCTCAAAACTCTAGAGAATACAAGCCCATATCTCACTTCATAATCCCATAGCAGCACTAAAGTTCATGTACCATATTTGTGCAATAGGCACAACGACCTTTTAGTTGTCTGCAGCATTCTGTTAGTGATGAACACTGCTTCTTTTGCTATGTTCAAGCAGTGTGAAATAGCTAGCTTTACCTCTTGCTCAAACTTTTCAGGTACTGTAATGATCCAAGGCAATCTGATGTAGTCTGGATACTTTTAAGGAGGAGGTTGGCTGTCTTAAGGATTTTTATGAGTTTATATGAGATCTGATCAAGGTAGCCAATATCCGATAGGATGTTTTTGATGCTCTCCATTTCAGCATGAAGTTTGCACAGTGAGCAGGTAGCTTGGGCCCTTTTTACAAGGTTTTTCAATAAGGTTAATCTTTTAGCATGTGCATCTCAATGTGTATACTCACCAATGAAAGTAAATTGGTAATGGCCAGTATTCACCACCCCTCTGGCTGATTTCACAGGATGAGGGAGCTCATTCAGCATGTCCTTTAAGACACGGAAGGATGTTCTTACATGCAGCTGCAAATTTAAATATCACAAGCGTATCATCTACATATTGGAAATATGCACAGGGTCGAAGGTCAGGTGTCTTTCCATTGAAAACATATTTCTCGGGAGAATCCAACAAAGATGTCTGAGAGCGGAGCCTTGCGGGGATTCCACAACAACACCATCTGTTGGGCCATACATAGTGTTGTTAAAACTTAACTGAATGTGTGTGTTGCTGAGTTCATAAGTTCAACTACTGATTCATGTAATAATGGCAGATCTAGATCATCATAATACGACAGTACAGTCTGTGGCTTCCTCAATGACACATGAGTGAATAAGCTGGAAAACTCAAATGAGCATATGGACATTGCATTGTTATCAATATGCACATCCTATGCAGTCTTCACAAATCTGAAGGCTTAACCCATATTCAAAAGGTAATTTTCAATCAGCAAAAATCAGGCAGATTGTTCAAACACGGTGGTTTGACACTGTGATTAAAAATATGTATTTTTCATTATCTCATTTTCAATACTGTTAATAAACCTGTACCAATCTGCTATTCTTAAATATATGAAGAAAGTATTCTTAAACCAACATTACCTTTTAAATCTTTCCTGGTTGTTATGCTCCATAGCTGATTTTACTTGCAATGATGTGCAGATGGCTGAGGAGAGACGAAAGATTGTTTTTTTCCAAACCAGTAGGCTTCTGGCCTACAACCTTGGCCTGGAGCTGCATCTCAAGTAGAGAAGAGCACCATTCAGGTGGTTTGCATTCTGAAGAGTGCAATGGAAGAAGAGGCTGCCCCTTCCAACTCTGTTTCAATTTAGCCCCCTCTCCCTCAGCTTTGATGGTCTGCATCACCCTTAACAGGCTTCGCACCTAAATTAATCAGTTGGAAAACACCGGTGATATACAGATGAAAAAAATCACAGGTAATTTGGTGATGGGGAAATCAAACCTCACTTGTGTGTAAGAGCACTTCTGAATATTTATAATAAAATGGAAGAAGTTGGAGGGTCCTTTGGAAGGTCCTCGCGCTACAGTGGTAGTGTCCTGACCTCTGAGCCAGGAGACCTGAGTTCAAGCCTCACCTGCACAGCTGGTGTGTAATACCGACTCTGAACAGGTTGATGAAAAATATTTGGGAGAAGAATCTAATTAATCAACTTTTGAAAGTAGATGCAAGGTCTCAGCTGTCCTGCAGACATTATCAATTGACCAGTTGCTAGTAGCAACTATTGGACTGTTGTGCATACAACACATTAAGTGATTTTTGCTGAATTTGATGACATTGAACCACCTCCCTATCAACAGGAAAAATAAAGGCCTGCATTTACACAGTGGTTCTTGCAACTTACTAGTAACTCAAAGTATGACAATGGTGGCTCAGTGGTTAGCACTGCAGCCTCACAGCACCAGAGTCCCAGGTTCAATTCAAGCCGAGGGCAACTGTCTGTATGGAGTTTACACCTTCGCTCCATGTCTGTGTGGGTTTCCTCTGGGTGCTTCGGTTTCCTCCCACGATCCAAAGATGTGCAGTTCAGGTGAATTGGCCATTGCTAAATTGCCCATAGTGTTAGGTGCATTAGTCAGAGGGGGGTGGGTTACTCTTCGGAGGGTTGGTGTGGACTGGTTGGGCCAAAGGGCCTGTTTTCATACTGTAGGGAATCTAATCTAATCTCATCACTGTTGTAAAGTAGGAACTGTGGCAGCCAATTTGTAGATGGCAAACTCCCAGAAACACTTGTGGGCGGCACGGTGGCACAGTGGTTAGCACTGTTGCCTCACAGCGCCAGAGACCTGGGTTCAATTCCCGCCTCAGGCGACTGACTGTGTGGAGTTTGCACATTCTCCCCGTGTCTGCGTGGGTTTCCTCCAGGTTCTCCGGTTTCCTCCCACAGTCCAAAGATGTGCAGGTCAGGTGAATTGGCCATGCTAAATTGCCCGTAGTGTTAGGTAAGGGGTAAATGTAGGGGTATGGGTGGTTTGCGCTTCGGCGGGTCGGTGTGGACTTGTTGGGCCGAAGGGCCTGTTTCCACACTGTAAAGTAATCTAAAAAAATCTAAACCAATTTAAGAATGACCTGTTCAGTTTTCTCTCTCTTGATGTTGATTTAGTGATAAATTTTGGCCGGAACATGGGGATAAAGCCCCTGCTCATCTTTGGAATATCAAATCAGATTTTGTTTTACATCCATCCGTGCAGGATGACAGGGTTTAAGTTTAACATCCTACTGGAAAGACAGTACCTGAGAAATGCAGCACTCCTTCAGCATTGTAGAGTTTTGGGTTCAAGCCCCAGGGTGTTCCATGAGCACAGATCCTTGTAAATGAATGCTATGGACTGAGTCACAGCTGACACATTTTACATGCTATTGACAGAATTGTACTGGCAATTGGATTTCAGCATGTCATTCGTAACTTGTGGATGGGCTTTCCAGTAACCATCAGCTTCACATCATATGACTCCGTCAAGTATTTTGGAATCTCATACTTAAAACCCGAAGAGTGATATTAGGATAATTAATGGAGTGTAACTGCAAGTTTTAAGTGTGGTTCAACCCATCTGAAAGCAGCTAGACGTGATTTCCAGGCATTCCAAACTAATAGTTATTCTTCATCAAAGACCTCAACAGTTACTGTTAGTGCCTTGCAGATATGTTTTCATCAGTCTGTTCAGGGATGTCATTACACACTTCAGAACAGGTGGGATTTGAACCCAGTTCTGGCTCAGAGATGGCGTCCCTACCACTGTACCACAAGTGCCTCTTGATGATGCTTTGTATTTCTTTTATTTCCCCCATTAACCTGTCACCATTTTCCTTAACAACATGTTCAGAGACATTATGCTAGACGTCTGGAACAGGTGGGACTTGAACTCAGGTCTCCTGTCTTCAAGGTGGGGTCACTATCACCGTACCATAAATGCCCCTTAATGGTGCCTTGTAATTTTTAAATCTATTTTTCTAATCAACTTGCTCAGAGATGTTATTAGACACCTGTGGAGCAGGTGGGACTTGAACCCGGGTTTCTCAGTCCAAGAATAGGGACACTATCACTGCACCACAAGATAGCTGCTACTCCTGATGGCAGGAAGACCTGGCATGAGTTGCCCATGTTCCAGACATTGATCAGATCCTGGTAGAAGACAGGCACTGTCCTGAGGGTGACCTTCAGACCCTCACGGTTAATAAAAAGTAGCTGTGTGTCACAATTGAGGTTGCACACTAGGCAAATAAACTGGAGGCAATAGACTTTGGCCTCCAGCTCCTACCAGTTCACTGTCCAGGATTCCTCAGGCAGTCTAAGGTAGACCTCCAGATAGAGGAGATGGGGGGGTACTCCAGCTAAACCCCAATAACTACTCTGGCAGAGAGACCACCTGCCATGGACCATCCATGAGTCCAGAACGTTTGGTTCGATTGATCTTGGTGGAAGACGCCACCGAGTACATGGCCTGGCACTCGCACATCCTCTCCAGGTCAGCTGGGTCACTGAAAGTGAGGAGCATGTCGTCGGTGTAAGCGGAGAGGACCACCTCCATGCCCGCACCGCGCAGAACCAGCCCCAACAACCTCCTCTGAAAGAGGCGCATGAAAGGCTCCACGCACCAGGAATACAGCTGGCCGGACAGGGGGCAGCTTTGATGTACTCCTCTCCCAAAGCAAAGGGGCCCATTAACTTTCACCAGACACTCTACGGCAGTGTACAAATGTCGGATCTGGGCAATGAACTGCGTCCTGAACCGGAATGCCTGCAGAGTCCCGAGCAGATACTCACGATTGACTTTGTCGAATGCTTTCTCCTGGTTGAGAGACAGGAAGGTGCTCGGGAGATCGGTCCTCTGGGAAAAACGGATCAGGTACTGGACCAGATGGACATTGTCGTGGATCCTTCAGCCCGGAACCATGTATGGGTGGATCATGTGATCCATCATGGATCCCAGGCGAGATGACAACACCCTGGCAAAGATTGTGTAATCCATGCTGAGGTGGGAGTCTGTATGCCAGTTCTTGAGTAAATGAAGGCCCCCTTTCTTCAGCAGCAGCACAATGACAGCCCTGCGCTGAGAAAGGGGCAGCTCTCTGGCCAAGAAGCATTTGTCCAGGACCTCCCCGATGCCAAACCAGACCTGGGTCCAAGGGTGTAGTAAAAATCCCCCTCGAGGATTGGCCTTCGTGAATGGAGATGAGGTGAGTGGACCCTTCTCCAAAGAAGCACGTTTACCTCAGCCCGATATACATTCACAGGGGCATTTTTGTGCTGGGGGTGGGTTGGAGTGGAAAAATGTGATGCTGGAAAAACACAGCAGGCCAGGCAGCATCCGAGGAGCAGGAGAATCAATGTTTCAGGCATAAGCCCTTCTTCAGGAAACTTATACCCGAACAGACTGATGAAAACATGTCTGCAAGGCACTTATGCTCGAAACGTCGATTCTCCTGCTCCTCGGATGCTGCCTGGCCTGCTGTGTTTTTCCAGCATCACATTTTTCAACTCTGGTCTCCAGCATCTGCAGTCCTCACTTTATCCTGGTGGGTTGGAATGGGCCAAGGTTCCAACTCCAGGATTAACAGGTTGGATTCCGGGCATAAGGGAACCAGGGACACATCCAGGGAACAGGCTCCAGTTGTTTGGACTTGCACCCCAGCCTGTCTAAAGTTAATCTTCAGCTATTTTGTCACCAACGTGCCAACAACATTGCACTGTATTTTAACCGAGCCTGTGCTGGAGAGGATTTGTCAGGGTGTATAATGTTCAATACCGACACAGTGCAATCTTTAAAAGCGTCATTCTTCACAATGAATGGAAACAAATTCCTTATATACAGTACTTTACTCTGTTTCCATTATTATTAAAGATAAAATGATAATGTTGAAATCAGATTATCTGCTTCCTGAGGAATTGGAGACCTGCAGTTAAACGTCATCTTAATAAAGGCTTAACTTTCCTCTCCACTTACCAGGTTTTCACTGACCCTGATTGGCCTCTCAAAGGAACTCAATTGAGTTACGTTATCCATAAATGAGGGCAAATGATTATTTTTCCCAATTTTTCTGTATTTTACATAATACTGCATACGAATTGTCATTGAATGCCCATGACCATTTCAAGATTCAAGCTTGTTTGTAATCTTCTTTGAATAGCTTTTAGCTCCCTCTGCTGTTTGAACTTAGACAGTACTATGTAATGAGGCTCCTGGTGCATTTTCTTCCAAATGTGCGCAGAAAATCTTCCACGTACACAGAACCCATTTTTTTTTAAAAAACAGTTAGATGCTAAAGATCCTACTTAGTATGGATCCTTTAGCATAGTTCAGTAGAATCTCTTAATTGCTGGTGAATTAAAACTTCAACATTACTTTCATCTCTGAAACAAGTCTGCCAATTCTCAGATGTCTCTGGCACTGAGATTTGACTGAGTTTTTTTTAACAAGTGTTTCCTTTGTGAAGAACTTAAAGGAGTTTTCAAATATATTTCTGAAAATGAAATGTCCTTTCTGACCCAATCTGAGATGAGGACAAGCCATTCACCATGATCATTTGCATTTAATTGTTGAATGATCACGTGGATGTTAAGAATAATTGGCAATCTTTTTATATAGCCAGATATAAATTTGCTCTGTTTTTATAATGAACATATTGACAGTCTGAGCTGTCCTGTACAATTTCAAAGACCTTTTCTCATTGAGATGAGGCATTTTATTGAAATATTGTATTTCTTGAGCTCAAAGTTATGGACTGAATAAAGCTTTGCATAATATGTGAAACTGAAAATGGTGCGTAATTGTTGGAAGGTGTAAAGGCATGAGGGTCGGTGCATATCTTTTGTGAAAACAGTTCTCAAGTAACCTATTAATTGATGTTAAACAAGTAAATGCACTTTTTGAAAATAAAGGTCTCTTTCCCCTGCTGTGCTGTATGTATATGGAAGCTCTTTGCTCACGTAGCATTCCAAATGACAAACAATCTTCAGTAACAAAACAGGGAGACCTGACAGTACCCTCATTCTGGGTAGTTAGGCAAACACTAGTCAAGACCTTACTCCACACTGTCGTCTCTCCCCTTGTGTCATTTTCCCCCATCTTTTTTCTTTATTCTTCCTCCTGCTTTTTCCTTTCCCTTCCCCTTCTACTTGTCCTACTTTAGGGCATTGAACTTGGCTGAGATGGGTCAATCAGCACAGCCAAGACATTGTATTTATTGTTTATTCATTCTTGGGATAAGGGCATCACGAAGCCGGCATTTATTGCCCAGGCCAGAGAGCAGTTTAGAGGCAACCGCATTTCTATGAGTCTGGAGTCACACACAGTGCAGACCAAGTAATGATGGCAGTTTCCTTCCCTAAGGGTATTACTGAACCAGCTGGGTTCATGGTCACCAGATTTTTATTGAATTCAATTCCACCATCTGCCATGGCAGGATTTGAATCCAGATTCCCAGAACATTACCTGGGTCTCTATATTAACAATCCAGGAATAATACCACTGTGCCATTACCTTCCCTAACTTAGTTTTAAACCTTCTGGGCTGTGGGTTCAAATAAGCACCATGTGTTTTCTCAAAGAGCTACCGCAGCATTTATATCACACCATGGTTGTGATATTTCCTATTGCAGTATGCTGGATGAAAGGGTGGGACTATTTCCCTATCCCGATGATTTTAGAGACAGGAAGCTTCTAACTGTTGTCATATTATTGATGTTCACAGTGTAACCACGACTTCTCTCCCTTCCAGATGGCCGAAATGAATGGAGTGCTGGAAGACGAATTCACGGTTGCTCGTCTGTACGTTAGCAAGATGAAATCTGAGGTCAAGACCCTGGTGAAACGTGCCAAACAGCTGGAGAGTACCCAGCTGGACTGCAACAGGAAAATGAATGAGAATGAGCGTGAGCTAGCAGCGTGTCAGCTCTTAGTGTCTCAGGTATGGGAAATGGAAGCTCCCAGAGCAAATAGGAGCTGGTTTATGGGCTACTGATGCTGCCACAATAAATAGTGAGGTAAAATAAGCTGCTTGATTCAATAGTCTGTGAAGACTGATGGAAGCCAAGCAACCCCTGTAAACTTTAAGTTGTGTTTTAATCCTCTGTGTGCATTTTAAACACATTGGCTGTAAAGTTCAATGTTGGTAGTGGTCTAAACCAGGTGAGATCAGATCATCCCACCATTTCAATGGTAAGGAAGATCCAATAAAGTGCACAGAAGAGGAGCCTGATGTCTTTATCTGATAAAGATTCCCCACAGCTCCCCCTGAGATAAGATTGTATGTGTCCACTATAGTTGCAAAGCACAGAAAATGAACATCACTTTTAATGACCTGAATATTGGAGGTTTTGTAACCCAATCAGAAAGTTTTAGAATTTTTTTCAATGTTTTTAGTTAATTTTGTCTTGCATATGTGCCAAGAGTCATATGATGCCTAATTAATTTTGCAGTATCCCCACCTCTTGTCTACAATCCAAACAGATGAAAAGAATTGGATTATAATCAACAATTTGATATACTTTTGATGAAACATGTGTGTGTGTGTCTGTGGGAGGGTGTGTGTGTGTGTCTGTGTGTGATTGATATGATCGATTTTCCAAAAAAAAACTCTTAGTACTGGCAAGTAGGCTCCCTGTTATATGTAGCAAAGAGGCCTGAATTTTACTGAGCACCAACACTTCAACTTAAAGAAAACGTGCTTCACAGCCACTGGCAATCTCAAGGTGCTTTACAACCAACAAAGTCCTTCAGGAAAGCAATCACTCTGACTGAGTTTGGGTTTTTTGAAGTGCAGGTTGTGCTGACATCAAAATCGTAATTTTAATTCACCAGAATTTTTTTTAAAAAGTGTTCCTGTAAAACCTGAAGTGGATTTCCACTTGAAGCTGTTTGGAAAAGTTCTTACAAATGGACTCTGCTTTTAAATGGGGCGTCAGTAGCTTTTTCACAATAAGGTGAAGGAAGTTGATATTCTAGCTAGATGCCAGCCAAGTACTGCCTGTGCTACACTGACGTGCCTCTTGACAATTCTGCTCAGAGGATTGTTCAGATGTGTATGAGTATCGGAAGAGAATGATTTGCTCCTTTCCCCTCATAAACATCTGCTTATCTCTCCCAATGCCAACCTCCATCACCCTGAAAAATAACAAATTGCTTGGTTTCAGGAGCTGACACAGTAAAAGTACTGAACCTGTAAGCTAGCAGTCAATGGTGTAATACAGTGAAACACTGAGGAGTTGTGGATGAACTAGTCAATTGACATTTCTGCTTCTGCACTGCCTGGTGTTTCATACCATGCCCCATTGCTGCATAGGAACAGACTGATGTTTACCCAGGTGTCTCTCAAGACTTTGAGATAACATTTCACACGATTATGCTTGTTTAGCGCCCACAATATTCACACTTTGTAAAATATTTTAACTTTATGCCTGTATCACTAATATGGGCCTTCAGTCTGCAGGATTCTTAGAATTGGGCTTCAACAATTGGTGATTCTTCGAGGAGAAAGTGAGGTCTGCAGATGCTGGAGATCAAAGTTGAAACTTTATTGCTGGAACAGCACAGCAGGTCAGGCAGCATCCAGGGAACAGGAGATTCGACGTTTCGGGCACAGGCCGATTCCTGAAGAAGGGCCTGTGCCCGAAACGTCGAATCTCCTGTTCCCTGGATGCTGCCTGACATGCTGTGCTGTTCAAGCAATAAAGTTTCAACAATTGGTGATTGCCAAGTTAGAGCTCATTGATAGAAGTGCTGGTGTATCCAAAGTAAATGATGTTTGTGTGAGTGTGTGCATGTTTTCTGTCTCCACTAATTGTGTCTCATAATGAAGGAACGCCTGTCATGTAACACATGATTAATGGATCTTTTTGCATTGAAATTTTAATTAGAATTGCAGTTGTCTTTTCAAGCTAAATGTGGTCGATATGACTTAAATATTCATGTTTTTTTTCACATCCATTTTGCTGCTGAAAATATTTTGAAGTGTTCAACCAGCAGCTGGTACTGTAATGGTTCTCTTACCCTGCTCGTTCCCCTCCCCTCATTCTTCCTCCCTATCCCCTCCACTCTTTCCTCATTCTCTGGGACTTTTCACCTCCCACATCACTGTTGCTGTCCCTCCGCCACTCCTTCTACCTTACCCTTATCTTTTCCCCTTTTATCTTTGCCTCCCTCTATCCCCTACTCCATTCCCTTGCCCCCGCAATGAGAATGTGCTCGACCTGATAAATAATAAGTTGCAAAAGAGGTTGTAGAAATTTAACAGATTCTCTGCAATTACATAATTTAGCATTATCCTGGAATTCCCTCCCTAATGGCATTGTGGGTCAACCCATAGCCGGTGGACTGCAGTAGTTCAAGAAAACAGCTCATCCCCACCTCCTCCTCAAGGGCAACTAGGGACGGGCCACACATGTTGGCCAGCCAGCGACGCCCACATCCCACAAACAAGTTTTTCAAATATATTGGGCAACATTTTGAAATCAGACTCTGTCTGATCACTAGTAACATGTTGATGGCATCTGAGTGCAAACAGCATTTACTGAGTCTGGGGATTGCAAAGCTCTGCCTCAAGAGTTCTTTTAAAAAGCTTGTCTAAAGTGCACACATCTCTTTCTCCTTTGGGAAATAATGAGGAGGTGTTGGAAAGGTTTCTGGGCTGATTGAATTGTGTCGTGAATGATCCTGGCATGGGACTTGAACCTGACGCCTCCAGCCCAGAGGTTGGGATTCTGTCACTCTGCCACAGAACCTTTCATGCCAGTTAATGTAACGTTTTAACGTTGCTATGTGCTTGTTCAATGGCTTATGGCCCCACAAGTGATTTTCTTTCCTCTTGGGAGTGTCCAGTTTCTCTTAATGCTCCCCTGTCCACTGCTCCTATACACTACAGACTTGACAATCAATTAATGTCTTCCTTTGGAAATGGTGCTCAGTATAAGAGTGTAGTAGTGTGGGTGGTCAGCAGCATGTAATGTGGTTTGGCACTGTTACACATTACATTCTGTTTGAAAAGATGATTGTGTTTGGACCTGTGGGACTATATTTCTTGGATGAAAAAGGTGGATTCTAAATAATAAACGGAGAAGTCATCATTGTGTTGCTTACAAAATTGTAACTGCGCACGTCCTAATTTGCGATGTATCAAGTTATCACTGAATGAATGGATAAAATGTCAGCATTTCTACCGTTGTTCTGGAAGTACGAGAAATTATAAATGCTCTCATACAGTATTTTGCATCAGTGTTTACTGTGGAGAAGGACATGGGAGATATAGAAGGTAGGGAAATAGATGGTGACATCTTGAAAAATGTCCAGATTACAGAGGAGGAAGTGCTCGATGTCTTGGAACACATAAAAGTGGATAAATCCCCAGTTCCTGATCAGGTATACACGAGAACTCTGTGGGAAGCTAGGGAAGTGATTGCTGTGTTCAATGCTGAGATATTTGTATCATTGATAGTCACAGGTAAGATGCCGGAAAACTGGAGGTTGGCTAACATGGTGCCACTGTTTAAGAAACGTGGTAAGGACAAGCCAGGGAACTATAGACCAGCGAGCCTGACGTCAGTGGTGGGCAAGTTGTTGGAGGGAATACTGACGGACAGGATCTACATGTATTTGGAAAGGCAAGGACTGATTACGGATCGTCAGTACGGCTTTGTGCATGGGAAATCATGTCTCACAAACTTGAATGAGTTTTTGAAGAAATAACAGAGAGGATTGATGAGGGCAGAGTGGTGGACGTGATCTATATGGACTTCAGTAAGCCGTTCAACAAGGTTCCTGATGGGAGACTGGTTAGCAAGGTTAGATCTCATGGAATACAGGGAGAATGAGCCATTTGGATACAGAACTGGCTCAAAGGTAGAAGACAGAGGGTGGTGGTGGAAGGTTGCTTTTCAGACTGGAGGCCTTTGACCAGTGGAGTGTCACAAGGAACAGTGCTGCATCCAGTACACTTATGTAAATGATTTGGATGTGAACGTAAGAGGTATAGTTAGTAAGTTTGCAGATGACATTAAAATTGGAGGTGTAGTGGACAGTGAAGAAGGTTACCTTAGAGAGTACAATAGAATCTTGATCAGATGGGCCAATGGACTGAGGCGTGGCAGATGGAATTTCATTTAGATAAATGTGCTGCATTTTGGGAAAGCAAATCTCAGCAGACTTATACACTTAATGGTGAGGTCCTAGGGAGTTTTGTTGAACAAAGAGACCTTAGAGTGCAGGTTCATAGCTCCTTGAAAGTAGAATCACAGGTAGATAGGATAGTGAAGAAGACGTTATTGGTCAGAGTATTGAGTACAGGAGTTGGGAGGTCATGTAGCGGCTGTACTGGATGTTGGTTAGGCCACTGTTGGAATATTGCATGCAATTGTGGTCTCCTTCCTATCGGAAGGAAGTTGTGAAACTTGAAAGGATCCAGAAAAGATTTATAAGAATGTTGCCACAGTCAGAGGATTTGAGCTATAGAAAGAGGTTTAACAGGCTGGAGCTGTTTTCCCTGGAGTGTCCTAGGCTGAGGAGTGATTTTATAGAGGTTTATAAAATCATGAAGGACATGGATAGGATAAATAGACAAAGTCTTTTCCCTGGGGTGGGGGAATCCAGAAGTAGACGGCATAGGTTTAAGGTGAGGAGGAAAGATATAAAAGAGATCTAAAGGGCAACTTTTCATGCAGAGGGTGGTACGTGTATGGAATGGGCTGCCAGAGGAAATGGTGGAGGCTGGTACAATTGGAACAATTAAAAGGCATCTGGATGGGTCGATGAATAGGAAGGGTTTGGAGGGGTATAGGCCAAGTGCTGGCAGATGGGACTAGTTTGGGTTGGGATATCTGGTCAGCATGGATCAAAGGGTCTGTTTCCATGCTGTACATCTCTATGACTCTATGACATTGTCTGCATGTCTTACAGTGAATTGTATAGGTGTGACCAAGTCAGTGAGTATCTGCAATGCTGTTAGGAAGGGATCCATCTCTACTGAAGGAGTTCTGACACTGAGTTTTGTCCAAGATCCAGGTTACATGTAGGTTTAAATTTAGCATCAGACTTTTATTAGATGGCTCCAAACACACTGGTGATTTGTGTAATGCACACTTTTACATCTACTTTTTGTGCTGTTCATCTTTTGCAAGCATGAAGCCAAAATAAAATCGCTGACAGATTACATGCAGAATGTGGAGCAGAAAAGAAGGCAGCTGGAGGAGTCTCACGATGCACTTGATGAAGAGATAGCGAAACTCCGTGCCCAAGGTACACATTGACCTGGCTTAAATAATTTCGATGCCTTTATCCAAATGATCATCAGCTCATGATGTTGCTGTTTATTTTGCCTCTGAGCACTTTACAGCACAGCGTGTTCATATATCTACACAAATAATTTTGAATTGCTTTCAAGTGTGCCACATATACTGAAGGGACTGGAAGCTCACAATTTTATTTCCAGATAAGAAAGATACTTAAATTTACACAAGGTGAAACAAAAAAGGTTTGTGTAACATTGTGAATGAAATGATTATTATGGAAATATGAGAATAAGTATTTTTAACTGATATCTATAATTATTCATGCACAGAAGAAGCCTTGCAGCTCAAGTCTGTATTGACCTATCTGCATTAATCCGGCTTTCCAGCACTTGGCCCATTGCCTTGAATGTCATCACCTTTCAATCCATATTCATTGAAGCTTCTGTTACTTTGATACACATCTACGCCCCTACATTCTTCAATAGGACTGACTTGTTACTTGCACTGTGACAACTTTTCAAATTCTGTGGTAGCTTTAAATATTCAGCATAACAAACCAGCAATATTTTTTAAAAAATGCTTCAAACATCGTAAACTCATATTTGTTCCGATTGTGAATTTAAAACCGTTTGACATGCAGTGCTTGGACGTGCTGTTGTGCGTATGTGGCTAATTCCCTCTTGAAATTGCTTAACAGAAAAGATGCATGAAGTGACCTTCCAAGACAAAGAAAAGGAGCATCAGACTATGCTTCAGGATGCCAATGATATGAAGGTAATGATATGGATGACACGCATGAATATGCATGTTTTATGACTCATGTTCTGAAACCTGATACCTAAGTATGGAACAAAAAAAGTCTGATCTCTGCGTGAGTTTGATTGCAGCTTCTCTCCAGTGCACAGTGTTGTTAGCAACTAGAATATCAATTAATAGAAGAATCTGATGCTCAGCTGAAATGATTCACTTTCAGCTGTTACCTTGTCAACATTTTTATACAGTATACTGCTTCGCATTTCCACTGAACCCACTTTCCAAACCTGACATGCTTTTGCCATCTTAGGCAACTACAAAGAACAGTAATAGTTCTTTACTTTCAGTTCACTCTCTTCCACCAGACATCTTGGGAATTAGTGACACTGTTTGCCAATATGTTCCAATACCATTGCAAAATTGAGCATGACCTTCTCCAAATTGGACCGTGCAACATATACATGCCCTCTCTGTCATCTCATTAATTAAGTTCTGAGTGAAAAGGTCCATGAGTGAGCTTCTTAACCTGCCACCAGTAAGCATTCAATTCATGGCTGTTTAAGGGCCTCAACTTGCTACCTACCCAATCGCCTGCCATCTTAGCTGGTAACAAATGTGACTAGTTTCCTGACTAAGTTTTCTTGGTGGAGTGGTTGGCATGTTAATCACCATGTCACATACCCCCGTGCCACACCTTAAAATCAAAATTGGAATGTCGCACTCATATATGGACACTTTAATATATGGACACTTACACCCATGGGAGGGTGGGCCGGCCTCAGGTTTGGTAGCTTAGCTTATTTTCATGGCTGGATCTTAGCCACATCCGCTCTCCTGGTGAAAATGGATGGCAGGCTGCTGAGAAGCTACTGCCTGGCCTGTAAATTCAGGCAGCAGGAGATAGCTACCAGGAATTCAAGGAAACTGTTCCAGAAATCAGGGGCAGGGTATTCCTGAAGGAGGAAATCCTTTTGGGAAACTAGGGGGGAGAGGCCAGGTTTAGGAAGGGATGGGTCAAAGTTTCAGACTTACCCAAAAGCAAATATTGAACATTGACCTTGCTAGACCTCACTGAACTGAGACCTTGTTCGCAGCAACTTTGGCCTGAAGAGGACCCCCCGTTGGTCCCACACAGAGCTACTTGGATCCTGGAATTGCTATTGGAGCCCAATCTGCAAATTTAAATTGGCAGATGATTGATAAAATGATGTTGCACTCAAATGTGCCACAAGTTGAGGACTGTGATGAAATGATTCTGTGGTATGCTGATACCAGACTTTGGGTAATAGTTGAGATCTGAAGAAGAGTCATATCAAACTCAAACGTTAACTCTGTTTCTGTCTCTATAGACCTGCTGTGTTTTTCCAGCATTCTCTGTGATTGTTTGAGAGCTCTGCGATATCTTGCCTTTATTTGGTTAACTATAAGTTATTTATCTTGCTGTGTGTCACCTCAACATGGTACTTTCATAACTTCTTCTAGATGTTTTGCTGTACATTTAAAACCATTTCAGCACTCCTCTGTAATGCATTCCTGACCTGCTTATAGTGTGGAGTGAAAGACTGGACACACTGCTCCAACTGAGATCTAAACTGTGCCCTACATAACTTCAGTATAACCTCCCTGTTCTTGTAGTGTGTGGTCCTTTTAAATAAAGCCTTGAATACTGCATGCTTTATTGACAGTTTTCTCTACCTGTCCTGTTACATTTACTGATGTGGAGATGCGAGAATTGGACTGTGGTGGACAAGGTCAAAAATCGAATGACACCAGGTTATAGTGTAACAGGTTTATTTGAAATTGCAAGCTTTAAGGAGTGCCCTGAAAGCTTGCAGTTTCAAATAAACCTATTGGACTATAACCTGGTGTCGTTTGGTTGTTATCTTTCATGACTTATGTACATTTACATCCAGGTGTCTCTGTCCTGCACACCCTTTAGAATAGTACCCTTTATTTTATACTGTCTCTTTATCTTCTTTGTACCAACATGCATTACTTCATATTTCTCTGCATCTGCCAGCTAATCACTCACTCACTCAGAAAAAACACTAACAAATTTGTGGTTCTACACTGTATGCACAGTTTACAGTTCTCTCAAATTAGAGCTTTCATTGTTTTAACAGTATTTGTGTTTAGAGAATAAAGGAAGGACACTAGAAGCTCAGGGGAACAGAGGGACCTTGAGCTCTTGTCCACAGATACCTGAAGGTGGCAAGACGTGATAATAGGGTAATTAAGATGGTAAATGGAACACTTACCTTTATCAATTGTGGCATGGATTATAAGAGCAGAGAGGACACGTTGGAACTGTACAGAATTTTGGTTAGGACACAGCTGCAGTATTGTGTTTACTTCTGGTCACTGCACTGTAGCATTGGACGGTGGGGGTTAAAGGGGATTCACTAGGATGTTGCCCGAAATGGATTATTTCAGCTTTGAAGAGATGCTAGATAGGCCTAGTTTGTTTCTTTAGAGCAGGGAAAGTTGAAGGGGGATCTGATAGAGGTGTGTCAGATTATGCGGGGCAGAGAAAGCAGCTGTTCCCCTTAATCGAAGCTCTGTAACATGGGCATAATTTTAAAGCAAAAGGCAGGACATTTAGAGGGGATATGAGGAAAAACGCTTTCTCTCAAAGCTTGGTGGGCATTTGGGGTGCACGTCACAACTGTTAAAAAGTGCCTGAATGAGCATTTGTAGTGTTAGAACATTCAAGGCTTTGGGCATAGTGCTGGAAGTTGGGACTAAGGTAGGTAGTAATATATTTTTGGTGGTACAGAATAGTAGTTGATGGTAAAGGTTCATCTTGGAGTGCAGTTACTAACAGTGTTCCGCAAGGATCTGTTTTGGGACCATTGCTGTTTGTCATTTTTATAAATGACCTGGAGGAGGGGCTAGAAGGTTAGGTGAGCAAGTTTGCGGATGATACGAAAGTCGGTGGAGTTGTTGACAGTGATGTTAGCGCGGATGAAATGATATCAGTCCGAGCCCAGAGTGCGGTTCAACAATCGGTAACGTTTATTACTGCAGTAACGCCGGCGGAGATCAACCGAGGTCCGAAACGGGTCCGGGTATTATCTGCTTGTCTCTCTCTGTGAGGGCAGAGGCTAGCACCCCTCTTTGTTCCCTTGGGGTGTTGGTGTGTATTGGTCTGTCCGTACCTGTCTGGTGGATGCCTGTCCTTTGTGTCAGAATGGCTCCGTATCGATGGGTATGTGTGTGTTTCAGTCAGTCTCTTGATGTGATTAGGAGATGGGTTTCCATATTTAATTAATCCCAGAGTTTGGCCCATGAGTCATGGGTAATGTTGGTCTAGTGTGGATTCTATCTGTCCTCTGTCTCCTATCTCCCAGTCACGTGGGCAGACCGGCAGCTGTTGAGTTTTTGTGGGTTTAAAGCTGCGACTGCTGTTTAAAACACAAAAATGAATTCTTTTCGTTTCCTGATGTAGGCATAGTCCCGTGGCAAATGCGGGGCAGTTCTGATGCCCGCTTGCAGTGAGGAAGGATGTGTCAGGTTACAGCAGGATATAGATAAGTTGCAGAGTTGGGCAGAAAGGTGGAAAATGGAGTTCAATGTAGGTAAGTGTGAGGTGATTCACTTTGGTAAGAGTAACAAAAAGACGGGGTACTGGGCTAATGGTCGGATACTTGGTAGTGTGGATGAGCAGAGGGATCTTGGTGTCCATGTACACAGATCTCTGAAAGTTGCCACCCAGGTAAATAGTGTGGTGAAGAAGGCATATGGCGTACTGACTTTTATTGGTAGAGGAATTGAGTTCCGGAGTCCTGAGGTCATGTTGCAGTTGTATAAGACTCTGGTGCTGGTGCATCTGGAGTATTGTGTGCAGTTTTGGTCGCCATACTATAGGAAGGATGTGGAGGCACTGGAACGGGTGCAGAGGAGGTTTACCAGGATGTTGCCTGGTATGGTAAGAAGATCGTATGAGGAAAGGCTGAGGCACTTGGGCACTTGAACCATTACTGTCAAATCTGCGATTGCACATCTCTGCGTGCAAGATGAAGAAGTGGAGGACGGTACTTTGTATGTCATTTGACCAAGTAGATAATGTCTCAGAGATGTTATTCTGCATGTGTGGATGAATGAGTCCTAACATAGGCAGCAGAAATGTAATAACTCTTCATTCATTTGCTGTCTTTGCCTAGAAAACTCTGGAAGAGCAAATGGAGAACCATAGAGAAGCCCATCAGAAACAGCTGGCTCGCCTGAGGGATGAAATTGATGAGAAACAAAAAATCATTGATGAGCTAAGGGAGTAAGTATTTTTTAGAACCTGAGAATTCCTTTATTGGAATATTTTAAATATAAATATTAAAATGCAGTTGCATTAAAGACTGCTATCAAATCTCTTAGGCTTTTCTGCTCTAGTGAAAGGAACCCAGTTTCCCCAGTCCATCCCTACACACCTACAAGCTAACATTTTTGTTCTGTTCATGGAAATGACTGGTGTTGAATTAGATACTCTCATGGACCAAGTAAGAAGGCTAGTGAACCAAGGGGAAATTAGGACTGAGAAAAGTTTATTTAATCCAGGATAGTTCATCTCTCTATGGATCTAATTTCCCCATTACAGCATCAAATAATGTTTTGAACAGTACCAATGTTATTATATTTACTACTCTGTTTGACAGATATTACAAACAATCATCACCAAATAAAGTTCTGCACATGCCTTTTCTATATTTATTCATCAACTGGGGGTTTGATAGCATCATGGTTTTGTTACCAGACTGGTAATTCCAGAGACCTGGGCTAATAATTTGAAGATATCAGGTCATATACCACCATTGCAGTTGGGGAATTTAAGTTCAATAAAATTCAATAAATCTGAATGATATCCATAAAACTACCTGATTATCATAAAAGCACACATGGTTCAGTAATGTCCTTTTGGGAAGGAAGTCTGCCATCCTTACCCAGCCTGACCTACATGCAACTCCAGATCCACATCAGCAACATGACGGACTTTTACCTGTGGCTTAGAAAGCCACTCGGTTATTTTTCAGAAAGTGGTTCACTATAAGTGGACAGCCTCACTATGACCATACAGTTTAAATGTTTCTTGTAGAGATTGGGTGATAATTGAAGTTCATAGACCCTTTAAATGAGTTTGCAGTGATGTCTTCCCTCACCATGATGCATCCCCCTGGGGTGGCATGGTGGCTCATTGGTTAGCACTGCTGCCTCCCAGAGCCAGGGACCTAAGTTCGACTCCAGCCTCGGGCAACTGTCTGTGTGGAGTTTGCACCTTCTCCCTGTGTCTGACTGGATTTCCTCTGTGTGCTCCGGTTTCCTCCCACAGTCCAAAGATGTGCAGGTTAGGTGAATTGACAATGATAAAGTGTCCATAGGCTAGGTGGGTTAGCTATTGAAATGCAGGGTTATAGGGATAGGGTAGGGGTCTGGGTTTGAGAGTCAGTGTGAACATGATGGGCTGAATGGCCTGCTTCCACATCGCATGGATCCTATGATTCTTAGAGACCTAAAAGGACCTTCCATGTGCACCTGCATTGATATTCAGCTTTGTGGGCACATGCTTATTATCACTCCCTCAAGGGCAATTAAAGATGGACAGTAAAGAAACTTTTTATGAATAAAAGAAATATAATTTTCCTGTTGTTCTCCTGGCTTATTTTGAAAATACTTACTGATGGACTTCTCAATACAGAAAAAAATAAATGTGATCATCTCACTGCCCCACTGTCTCCCAAACCTCTAAATTCTTTGCCTTTAAATGATTATCTATCCTTCCTTCAAACATGCAATGGTTCTGGCTCAGCTATTACCTGTTTCTTCTTCACACTTGCAGCAAGTATCTCATATTCCTACAAAATGTAGACGAGAGATTAGCAGCACTTTCTCATCAAAATCAGAAACTTGCAGGTTTCCCTCTCAGTTCAGGCTTCACAGCACATGACCTAAGCTGACACTTCAATGCATTACTGATCTTTGAAGCTACCAGTTCAGATTGCTGTAAAAGATCCCATGGCACTACTCAAATATCAGAGAAGTCTTACTCCTGTCCAGCCCAGCAGATATGCTAAACTAGCACAACTACATGGGTTAGCTGCTTGTTAACCTAGCTGTTTGTGGAACATTGCTGAATATAAACTGGTTAATCCTGTTTGCTTTGATGCTAACAGTTACCTCAAAGGAATTGTTTGTTTGATTTTCAAACATCTTACAAATGTCAAAATGAATGTAAATTCTTTCTTGCAAGTTACTGAATGAAATTATTTGCTGGTTAAAAATAGCTTTTTTCCTTTTTAATCTGTCAAATTATTATTTGATTTTATATGTGTTGAGCTACATTTCTTTGAGATAGTGTATTCTCTGCTTCATGGCATAATCCTATTGGTTAGTCACTGTTTGTAAGAGTAGTTCTTCATCTCCAGTATCATCCTAGGTGAATGTGCACAGCATTCTCTTTGTAGGCAAGGTTTTATTTTCATAATAGAGTACAAAAAGTTTGCAATTGTGGCCTGACGATTGCCTTATACAAATTTAACGTTTTGTCTTGATTCCATATTCATTGTGTCATTGTCTGCATTTTGTGTTTCACCAGCCACCCCTTCCATTCATAATCTAATTCCTTCACTTCCTCCAAGATGCATTACCTCATTCCCTGTACTTACTTTGAATCCTTTCATGGCATGTCCCTTTTTATTAACTTTCTCCACAGTTCGCACGCTTCCACTCTGAAACCTCTCCATTCTAATATTTAAAACTTAACCTTCTATAATTCGTTCTTCTCAGTCACCTCTTACTCTTGGAATCAGGCTTGTTGTTCTTCTCTGTATCTTTTCCAATGCAAGTGTACCTTTTGTTTTGTAGTATGGAAAACTGAGCACTTTTAAAAGTATATTGTTATATGATAAAACCTTAATGTGACTTTTATTGAACTGTTTTCAAATCCTGGCATTCACTTAGATTTTTGTTTTGAATATCAAAGCTGAACTCTGCGATTACTTCATATTCTAAATCTGCACACCCTCTGCTTCCATTCCATTCCATTCATCACATATTTACAACTTACATTGAGCACACACTCAGCATTTACAACTCACATGGAGCACACACTAAGCATTTACATTTCAACTCCCTCCCCAATAACATTGTGGGTCTACCTTGACCAAATGGACTGCAAAATGCATTTGACCTTCTGCAACTGGCTGCTGCAGTCTCCCTGACAGGGTCCTGTGGCAAGTGTTAAATGAAGTCAGGCTCTTAGCTTACTGTAATTGAAAAATTATAATGAAGTGTCTCACGTTTGCCCAAGATGGGAAATCCATACACCACCTTTCCCATTGCCAGAGTTGGTGGCAGGTGCATGTGGTGTAAGTTGGGGACATTTCTCTCAAATTGTCCATTTCCAGCTTTTACAACCATCCATTATTTCCTACCTTTAACTAACTTACTGTATATTTCTGTGTTCTCTAGATTTGTAAGCTTTTAATTTAACTACAAACCTTTACTGTGTCAAATTTTGCCAACGCTTTTCTGATTATGGCATCGACCTGGATTAAGTGCTACAGATGGGAGTTCCCTTCTACTTATTGGCAAGTTGTTGGGAACCCATGTTGCATCCATAGAGGATATCTGATATGATTAAATGCCCTCAGCCACTAACTGGCTAGTGTCAGCTGTTCCATACAATCAAACCACCCCTTGCAGGGCAGAAATTTTGTTTGTGGGAGCTGACAGCCAATCCTTAATGTTACCAAAATCAGTGAAACCAAAAATATCTCTCAACCAAGAATACATGATGAGGTTTGGCTCAGAACCCGGACATTTATTTCTAGGATGAAAACCTGAGCTCTTGCTTGATTGACAGCTCCAGTTCTGTAACTTTTACCATCAGTTTTATGAGGTTTATTTGTATATGATTAAGAGGTTTCACATGCTTACAGCTTCTGCTGTTGATATTTAAGATCATTAACACTGTTTTTGGGTTATATTAGAATGTTTTAATAGCATGGAATGTAATGAATGAATGTATTTTTTAAAAATAAAACACATCTTATTGTCATCATAATGTTAATGGTTCTATATTGTTATAGTGTACCAATGGGCACAGAAGTGGTTTGGCATGGCAAGGGGCACCTGAAGAGGTTGTGGGAATGGGGGATAACTAGCAAAGGTGACATGAGGAGGACATTTTGAATTTAGCTCTCAAAAGCCCTTTAAAAGCTAGCCCTACATCATGAGAACTATTGAGGGCTGGAAGTTACCTGTACTCCTGCAATGGAGCCAGCCAAGTCAAGAATAACAGGTGGAGGCACATGAATTGAGGCTCACATTTTTAGGGGACACTCCTGAAAATGATATTGGAAATTCTGGAATCGGGACCCACCTGCAAAGTTTTAAAGGGCTTTCAGGTCATTCCGACAGGATGAAATTATCATCTCATCCTAAAGGCCATTCCATTGACAGTATAACTCTCATACCATCTAAGATTATAGAGTATGTTTGTAAAGGAGTTGAACTCTCATCCATCTTACCTTCACTTTTGGGGTATTTTATCAGTTGCACATCATTGTAATGAACTCGAATACAGGTATCCCCCGCTTTTCGAATGCTTGCTTTACACAATTTCACTTTTACAAAAGACCTACATTAGTACCTGTTTTCGTGAATCTGAAGAGGATTTTCACATTTATGATAAAACAGCGGGATTTTTTCCCATATAAATCATGCACGTCGCTTAATGCCATTTTCGGCTTGTGAAAGGTTTCCTGGGAACGCTCTACTTTCGGATAGTGGGTGTTACTTGTACCCGAATAATCCATCACTGAATTTTTTTTATTCGTGCAATTGTGTAACCTTAACCTATTCCAATACTAAAATGACAGAGGTCAGAAGATTCTTTTGGCTGTAATAATGTAAAGATCTTTAAGTTGAAACCATAATATTTATTCCTTCATGTTTATATGTAAATCATAGAAGTAATCACATTATTCAGTAAATTATGATGGCACTAATTTATATATACAAGGTAATAACCTTACTAGCACAGTGAAAGACAATGGTTCCTAGTGCAAAGTTGAAATTATACACTGTGGAATGAAACACTACTGAGCACACTTGCTGTGAGCCAGTAAACACAGTAATTATGTCTCTATATTACTGTGCATTTTACTCTGTATTTAACAACATAAACACTAATTGTTCTGATTTAATTTTGATTCAGTTGGTGGGAGGTAGACATTTGAATTGGTTAGAAAAAGGATGTAGAATCAAATGGCATAATCTTAAGGGAATTGTCCAGCTAACTGGTATCACATTGAGAAGATAATGATGTTCTATGGATTGACTGTTAATTATTGACAATTTTTTCAATTTTAATGCTCGAATGCATTTATGCAAGCAGTCGCAATCTCAGTAAAGCTAAAATATTCCTGTTTTTTTGTTTCATATTCAACAGTTTGAACCAAAAGCTTGTGCTGGAGCAGGAGAAATTGAATTCTGATTTTGAAAAATTAAAAATGGAGGAGCATGAAAAAAGTGTCAAGCTCCAGAAACTTGTGTAAGCTTATTCTTAAAATGATCTTCTTTCCACCAAAAAAATTGTGTTATTTAATGATTGTTGCTTTACAATAAAGCTGCAGGTTTCACTTCAGAATATAAGCTACCTTGAGACTAGTCTAGTGTGAGCATCCATGAATGATACTCAATATCATTCACAATCAATGTCTGTGTTGTTCTGACTCTTAGTGGGTAATTGGATTGAATAGAGGTACTTCTGTGGGAACAGAGAAGAAAGCAATAGAGAGAGAGAGAAGGACTTAGCTTATCATGTGAAAAATCACCTCCTATCCATCTTAACAGTACCTGGGGAATTCTTGGGCTGTCATTGGGCTTTTGGACAGAAATTGTTTTAAAAAGGTACTCCTAACTTTGTCATCAAAGTGGTGATGCACTGTATCAATTTATCAGTTAACAATATTTGTCCAGGCAAAACATCCTACTTCTGGTCTTTCTGCTCCTTTTTCTGTTCCAGTGGTGGTATGTGAGTGTCCATATAATTTTTGCAATAAAAATTCTTGCATCTGTTGTGTACATTATGTATTGAACTTCTTGTTTTGCTCAATGGCGCCATATAGCTGACCGGTGACGCCCTCACCAGACTGCTTACAATAATAGCATGCCGGTTATATAACGTTATAATTATAACGTTTGGCTTGTTGTTACTTGAAGACCATTCTTTTGTAATATGATCTGTTTACCTCTGATTTAATAAATTGTACAACACGGAGGCATGAAGTTATTTTCTTAATACGCTGTCAATCTCAAATAAAATCTGACTCCGAATAACTTTTATGTCCTGCTTTTAGACTTCTTAATGACAAAAGAGAGCAAGCAAAACAGGACCTCAAAGGGCTGGAGGAGACAGTTGTAAGTTTCAATGTGAAACCTATTGGACTTTTAATGAACTCAGTTCAGAATAAACTAGTTCCCTCCTCAATTATGTAACTTAACTAAACTTGAAGGTCACTTCTCTGTAAAACAAAGACTGCTCCACTTCAGTGCAATGCACAGTGCAGTGGAGTTACAGTGTAATGCCTATAAATCTCTTTCCTAAGTACAACCTTTCCAATATAGATTCCATGGTTTCTGGCATATACCGTCACTAGCATGAGTTTTGTTTTAAAGAAGCTCTGCAGTCGAAACAAACAGAGCCATATATCTCCATGTAGATCAGCTGAACCACATTTCAATCTGTTTCTAATTTGAGTGCAGTGGCTGGAAGGTGGGTGCCTTGAGGAGGGATGTTTTCATTGGTGAATCATCTTACCCAGCAAAAAAATGTTGGACCCCTGTGATCACTTTCTAAATTTTTCCGGGTAGCAGAAGTTGGGGGTTGGGTGCGGGGAGGAATAAACTTTCCATATGTTCCATACCAAGATCCTGTTCTGCTCCGCACATATTGTTTGCTCCATTGTATATTATAATCAGCAACTTTTTTTTTCAACAAATGGATGTTTTTCTTGGATATGGCAGTTTTAAATACTGTTTTATCTCCTCCCTCCACCTCCCCCACAGTCCAAATCAAATGATGTGACTTCCAGTAATTTCAAGTTTGCAAATGTCTGTAGTCGATAGGGCTTGTGCTCATTAATGACTGATAGAATAATTAATGATTGGAAGGTGATATGTTTATTTCAAATCTGTGTTCTTTAAAGCTTCTAACAATGGCTACTTATTTTTTAATAAGGCAAAAGAACTTCAAACTCTCCACAATCTCCGAAAACTTTTTGTTCAGGACCTCACCACCAGAGTCAAGAAAGTAAGTCCATCAATCTAGTCCAATGCTGTTTTGTTAATGCACTCCCTAAGAGTCCATTGTGGGCAAGCTTTTGGAGAAGACCTTAAAGAAACCATGGCTTTCTTCTCTAAATTTAAAGGTAAACAAGCGATCCAATTGTACTCATTCAGTTCTAGGTATGATATGAGGAGGGTGAAATTACCTAAAGGAACAGTGATCAGTAATTAATATTCTAAAGTATCTGTCAGCTCCTAACAAACAAATTGACATCTATAAGGCTGCAGGTTTTCTGGCTAATGCAGCCCATGCAATAGATGTTGGAGCAGGTTGAGGGGAGTGGAGGCAGGGTTGATGATGATTTGAGTTCTTGTGGAATTGGGGGATTATTCCTGCTCCTTCAGGCTACATGGGAATGTTAAAAAATGAATCTTTGTAAAGGTTAACTTATTGTTGGTAGCAGCAAAATGAATCCTGAGCATGGCTTGCTTGACATCTCCTGCACTCACTGGTCACTAATTTATGAATGTGGTCTTTAATGGGCAATAGACCCTGAATTGATATATCTTTGGAGTCTAAGGACTCTTGTGGTGCAGTGGTAGTGACCAGAAGGCCCAAGCTCAGGTCCAGTGGAGTTATCTCATAAACATTCAACAGCAACAGGTTGATTTTAAAAAAGTATTTTTTTCAAGGAACCTATTGGTTATGTTCAGTGTCTGTCCTAAGATCCTTGGACAGTGGGATCAGCAAATGGGCACAATATACCAGTCTAGGAAGACTATTTAAGTTGCCAATCCATTGCAAAATTGGGGAAAGTTTAACTTGTTCATTTGTCAGAAGTGGGTTTGTGTTGGTAGCCCACTGGAAATCCAGAATCAGGTTCCCCTCCATGCTGTAGAGTTGGGTTCTCTGCCCAGAAGTCTACTTATCTGACAGGCTTTACTTCCAGTCAGGTGGCATATAATGAAACAGAAGTGGTTGGACCACATACTTTTGAGCCATGAGTGGCTGGTGGTGATTTGACCTTGAGGATGACCCCATTCGAAGTGACTGGAGGCCTGAGGAATCAAATGCTCGCCTGTGCACGGTGTTCAGAGGTTGATGGTTTCTGGAGATGTCAGAGGATTAGGGTTCCCTGGGGATGTGGTTGGTTAAGGAGAAAGTTAGGATTGCATCAGCATCTAGCAAATAACTGAAAAGGCACCAAACTACTAAAGTCAGCAATCCTTGCCTTCCTTTGGCTATCACACCTCCCAGGAGAAAGTGAGGACTGCAGATGCTGGAGATCAGAGCTGAAAATGTGTTGCTGGAAAAGGGCAGCAGGTCAGGCAGCATCCAAGGAGCAGGAGAATCGATGTTTCGGGCATGAGCCCTGTTCCTTGGATGCTGCCTGACCTGCTGCCCTTTTCCAGCAACACATTTTCAGCTATTACACCTCCTGGCTACCAGGAAACCAGTTTGACTAGAGTTAAATTTGAAATGGTGAATAAGAATGGTACACAGAGCTTCATCGTAATTTTGCAATTGCTAACTGACCTTCTGGGATGTGAGTTAGTGGTTGCTGTCAGATGCCAAGTTGGGTACAGGAAATCAAAACTCAATATCTCTGGTGAACGGATCAAACATACCTTTGATCACATTGGTTGAAGATAAGAGATCAGACCATGTTTGCTTCACTCAGTTAACTGAAGAGAAGTTCAGAATCATATGATGGAATATAATTCCCCACTCCAAAGCAAGTTCCAAAGCAGGGGTGGTGGAGGGGTACTTTGAATGGGCATTGGGGTATGGGGTGGGCACCCTGCTACCTCTCTGACCAATAGCAGCCCACCCCACCTTGATTGGATCTATGGATCCAGTCTGGATACCAACTGCAATGTGTGAACAAACTCATCCTGCCACAGGCACACAACACGGAAACACAATAAGCAGGTTGGTTTTAAAGAAAATTATTCAAGGAACTTATTGGTTATGTTCAATGACTATCTTGAGATCCTTGGGCAATGGGGTCAGCAGATGGGCAGAATGTGCCAGACAAGGAAGATGATTTAAGTTGCCAATTCATTGCAAAGTAGGGGAAAGTTTAACCTTGTCCAATTTGATTGTGAACCGGGGGTGGTGGCCCCCAGTTCCAAGGAACTTGATGCCTGATTAAGGAACCTAGCATTTGGAAAGGGGCAGAGGATTAAGAAGTGTCTGCTGAGAACCATTTCACTGCCGCCCTTTCTCAGAGGCCCTCCTCCCACCCCCCGCGTAACTGCCGCAACTATTTTTCAGGGATTTATGGTGAATGTCGAAGTGTGTTAGTGGCAGCAGCCACCACTTCTGATAGTGCTAGAGATCTTTTGATTGGCCAGCAGCCCTCCCACTCTATGGGAGATAAGTGTAGTGAATAAATGCCTCCCATGGCGACAGATGCCCGCAGTAGGGTTCCCGTTGCCAAGTAAGGACTTAATTCTCCCAGGGACACTGCTGTTTTGTGCATTGAAGGTTGGATTCTCTCCTGGCTCAAACTAAAATCCACCAATAGAATTATAAAGTACAGAACATGATTCAACAATGTGTGCCTGCACCTGCATTTTGTTTTCCTTTTTAAATGTGAATTTTCAACCTAAACTTGCTTCCATCATCCTGTTGTGCAAAGCATTCAATGCCAATGCTACTTGCTGAATTTTTAAAAATTCTCCTCATCTCTGCCACTGTTTTTTTTGCCAATTATCTTAAATTGGTAGCTGCAGGTGCAGTTTTGTTTTAAACCAACGTCCTCATAATGTTTAGTTCTGCATCAAGACTTTTTAGATACAAAACTAATTAATCACTCTCGAATATGATAGCGTCACAGGGATGTACAGCACAGAAACAGACCTTTCAGTCCAATTCGTCCATGCCAACTAAATATCGTAAATTGATCTAGACCCATTAGCCAGCATTTGGTTCATATTCCTTAAAAACATTCCTATTCATATACCCATCCAGATGCCTTTTAAATGTTGTAATTGTACCAGTCTCCACTACTTCCTCGGGCCGCTTATTCCATTAATGCATCACTCCTTGCATGAAAAAGTTTCCCCTTTGGTCCCTTTTAAATCGTTCCCCTCTCACCCTAAACCTATGCCCTCTAATTCTGGACTCCCTCACCCCAGGGAAAAGACCTTGTCTGTTTATCCTATCCATGCCCCTCATGATTTTATAAATGTCTACAAGGTCACTTCTCAGCCTCCGATGCTGCAGTTTCCCTATAGCTCAAACCTTCCAACCCTGGCAACATCCTTGGAAATCTTTTCTGAACCCTTTTAAGTTTCATCCTTCCTATAGGGGGGAGACCAGAATTGCACACAATATTCCAAAAGTGGCCTGACCAATGTCCTGTACAGCCACAACATGATCTCCCAACTCCTATACTCAAATCTCTGATCAATAGTGGGAAGCATGCCAAACGCCTTTCTCATTGACCTATCTACCTGAGACTCCATTTTCAAGGAGCTTTGAGCTTGCACTGTTCAGCAACACTCCCAGGGACCTTACCATTAAATGTATAAGTCCTGCTCTGCTTTGCCTTTCCAAAATGCAGCACCTCGCATTTATGTAAATTAAACTCCATCTGCCACTCCTTTGCCCCTTGGCCCAGTTGATCAAGATCCCATTGTATTCTGATGTAACCTTCTTCATTGTGCACTACACCTCCAATCTTGGTGTCATCTGCAAACTTACTAAGTATACCTCCTGTGTGCACATTCAAATCATTTATGTAAACGACAAAAGGTCGTGGACCCAGTATTGATCCTTGTGGTACACCACTGGCCAGAGGCCTTCAGTCTGAAAAGCAACCCTCCACCACCACCCTGTCTTTTACCTTTGAGCCAGTTCTGTATTCTCTGGTCAACCCCAGTAGCTTCCACCAGTACCTCGCACTAGAAACGACTGGAATGATACAGATAGCTTTAACTTCTGGTGGGATTATTCCGATGGCTAAAATGTGGAAAACTAAATGCGTAAACTTGTATCTCTAAACTCCCTTGCAAACCGTCAGAATTTTACATTGACGTTTGATTGCAGTAGATTTTGTCAAAACACTTCAGACTAAGAACTTTCTCATACATGGAGCAAAATAATAAATGAGTGTATCTCACTTGAAGTAAGCATGCTGTTCCTATACACAAGTACAGTTGCTGCCTTTATTTTCTTATAAATGAACGCTAACAGCAGGGCTCTGTCAGGAAGATGAAAATGTCACTTTAATTGATTACACTTGGAGATGGGTCACAGACTGATCAGTTTGCTTTGTGCATCCTCAGAGCACGGAACTGGATTCCGACGATGGAGGGGGGAGTGCTGCTCAGAAACAGAAAATATCCTTTCTTGAGAACAACCTGGAGCAACTTACAAAAGTTCACAAGCAGGTATGAAGAGGATTTGTGTTTAAATTATGAAAACAGTCTGGTCTTCTAATGTTCTCTGCCACACAATTTTCAAATTTGCCTGGCCTGAATATTGCTTGTCACTAGTCAGCCAAACCTGTAATATTGTTCCGGTCTTGCTGTATTTGGACTGAGGAGCTGAGGAGCTGAAAATAGTACTGAATGTTTTATAATCATTGAGAAAACTCTGACCTTATGATGAAGGTAAGGTCATTGATGAAGCATTGAAAGATGGTTGGGCCTAGGACATTGCTCTAAGTAATTCCTGTTGAGATGTACTGGAGCTGAGATTCTTTCAGGAGGCAATGAGCAAGTTAGATAATGGAGAGCCAGTGGACATGATTTATTTGGAATTCTAGAAGTATTTGACAAGGTACTGGATAGGAGGCTGCTAAATAAGATAAGAGCCCATGGCTTTAGAGGCAAGCTCTGGCACAGATAGAGACAAAAACAAAAGTTGTTGGTAAAGCTCAGCAGGTCTGACAGCATCTGTGAAGAGAAATCAGAGTTAAAGCTTGATTGCCACAGTGTTCCAGCGTAAGCCGGAAGAACACCTCTATTTCCGATGGGGACTCTGTAGCCCTCCAAACTCAATATCATGTTCAATCATTCTAGGTCCTAGCACCCTACCCCACACACAGTCTGCCATTACATACTACCTGCTGTTAGCCACTAACAGTCTCCATTGACTGCTATTCATTCTCGTAGCCAGATCGTTTTCCACTCCTTTGTCTGTTCAACTGTTCTTCTCTCTTTTTGGACTCCATTTGCACCTATCATTTACTCCTTATCCATAGAAGGACTTGGACAGGCTGGAGGATTGGGCAAAGAAATGACAGATGGAATACAATGTGGGAAAGTGTAGGGTTATACACTTTGGTGGGAAGAATAGAGCCAAAGACTATTTTCTAAAGGGGAGGGGCTTCAGAAATCTGCAGCATAAAGAGACTTGGAAGCCCTCATTCATTATTCTGTTAAGGTTAACATGCAGGTTCAGCTTACAGTTATGAACGCAAATGCAATGTTGGCATTCATTTTGAGAGAACTAGAATACAAGTGCAGGGGCATACTGCTGAGTCTGTATAAGGCTCTGGTCAGACTGCTTTTGTAAAATTCATTCATGGGATGTGGGTATCACTGCTGGCTAGCATTTATTGCCCATTCCTAGTTGTCCTTGAGAAAGTGATGGTGAGCAACACTCTTGAACTGCTGCAGTTCACCTGCTGAGAGTTGAGCCACAATGCTGTTCAGGTGGGAATTCCAGAGTTTTGACCCAGTGGCAGTGAAAGATTGGTGACATATTTCCAAGTCAGGCTAGTGAGTAGCTTGGAGGGGAACTTGCAGGTGGTGGTGTTCCCATGTACCTGCTACACCTGTCCTTCGACATGGAAGTGGTTGGAAGATGCTGTCTGAGGATCTTTTGTGAATTTCTGCAATGCATCTTGTAGATAATCTACAATACTGCTACTGAACGATGCTAGTGGAAGAAGTGGATACTTGTGGATTTGGTGCCAATCAAGTGAATAGTGTGAAGCTTCTTGAGTATTGTTGGAGCTGCACCCATCCAGGCAAGTGGGAAGTATTCCATCACACTCTTGGCTCGTGCCTTATAGATGATGGACAGGCTTTGGGGAGTCAGGAGATGAGTTACTCGCCACATTATTCCTAGGCTCTGACCTGTTTGTGGCAACTGTATTTATGCAGTGGGTCCAGCTGAGTTTTTGGTCAATGGTAACCCTGAGGATGTTGGTAGTGGGGGATTCAGTGATGATAACACCATTGTATGTCAAAAGCAATAAGATTGTCTCTTATTGGAGATGGTCGTAGCCTGGCATTTGTATGTGCAAATATTACTTGCCACTTGTCAACCGAAGCCTGGATGTTGTCCAGATCTTGTTGCATTTAAATATGGACCTCTTCAGTAGCAGAGGAGTTGTAAATGGTGCTGAACCTTGTACAAACATCATCAAACATCCCTATGTCTGATCTTCTATTGGAGGGGAGGTTGTTAATGAGGTCGCTAAAGATGGTTGGTCTTAGGAGCCTACCCTGAGGAACTCCTGCAGCTGACCTGACAGACTTCCAACAACCATGACCATCTTCTTCTCTGCCAGGTAGTGGCAAACAGTGGAGAGTTTGCTCCCGATGCCCACTGATTCCAGTTTTGCTAAGGTTCCTTGATGCCAAACTCAGTCAAAGGTGGCCTTGATGTCATCGAGTCATAGAGATGTACAGCATGGAAACAGATCCTTCGGTCCAACCCGTCCATGCCAACCAGATATCCCAACCCAATTTAGTCCCACCTGCCAGCACCTGGCCCATATCCCTCTTAAATGTTGCAATTGTACCAGCCTCCACCACATCCTCTGGCAGCTCATTCCATACACATACCACCCTCTGCGTGAAAAAGTTGCCCCTTAGGTCTCTTTTATATCTTTCCCCTCTCACCCTAAGCCTAAGCCCTCTAGTTCTGGACTCCCCGACCCCAGGGAAAAGACTTTGTCTATTTATCCTATCCATGCCCCTCATAATTTTGTAAACCTCTATAAGGTCACCAACGCTTCAGGGAAAACAGCCCCAGCCTGTTCAGCCTCTCTCTGTAGCCCAAATCCTCCAACCCTGGCAACGTCCTTGTAAGTCTTTTCTGAACCCTTTCAAGTTTCACAACATCTTTCCAATAGGAAGGAGACCAGAATTGCGTGCAATATTCCAACAGTGGCCTAACCAATGTCCTGTACAGCCGAAACATGACCTCCCAAGTCCTGTACTCGATACTCTGATCAATAAAGGAAAGCATACCAAACGCCTTCTTCACTATCCTATCTACCTGCGACTCCACTTTCAATGGCTATGAAACTGCACTCCAAGTTCCCTTTGTTCAGCAACACTCCCTAGGACCTTACCATTAAGTGTATAAGTCCTGCTAAGATTTGCTTTCTCAAAATGCAGCATATCGCATTTATCTGAATTAAACTCCATCTGCCACTTCTCAACCCATTGGCCCAATTGGTCCAGATCCTGTTGTTATCTGAGGTAACCCTTTTCGCTGTCCACTACACCTCCAATTTTGGTGTCATCTGCAAACTTACTAACTGTACCTCTTATGCTCGCATCCAAATCATTTATGTAAATGACAAAAAGTAGAGGACCCAGCACCGATCCTTGTGGCACTCCACTGGTCACAGGCCTCCAGTCTGAAAAACAACCCTCCACCACCACCCTCTGTCTTCGACCTTTGAATCAGTTCTGTATCCAAATGGTTAGTTCTCCCTGTATTCCATGAGATCTAACCTTGCTAATCAGTCTCCCATGGGGAACCTCGTTGAATGCCTTATGGAAGTCCATATAGATCATATCTACTGCTCTGCCCTCATCAATCTTCTTTGTTACTTCTTCAAAAAACTCAATCAAGTTTGTGAGACATGATTTTCCACGCACAAAGCCATGTTGACTGTCCCTAATCAATCCTTGCCTTTCCAAATACATGTATACTCTGTCCCTCTGGATTCCCTCCAACAACTTGCCCACCACTGAGGTCAGGCTCACCGGTCTATCGTTCCCTGGCTTGTTTTACTGCCCTTCTTAAACAGTGGCACCACGTTTGCCAATCTCCAGTCTTCTGGCACCTCACCTGTGACTATCGGTGATACAAATATCTCAGCAAGAGGCCCAGCAAACACTTCTCTCGCTTCCCACAGAGTTCTCAGGTACACCTGATCAGGTCCTGAGGATTTATCCACCTTTAACTGTTTCAAGACATCCAGCACTTCCTCCTCTGTAATCTGGACATTTTGCAAGATGTCACCATCTATTTCTCTACAGTCTATATCTTCCATATCCTTTTCCACAGTAAATACTGATGCAAAATATTCATTCAGTATCTCCCCCATTTTCTGTGGCTCAACACAAAGGCTGCCTTGCTGATCTTTGAGGGGCCCTATTCTCTCTCTAGTCACCCTTTTGTCCTTAATATATTTGTAAAAACCCTTTGAATTCTCCTTAATTCTATTTGCCAAAGCTATCTCATGTCCCCTTTTTGCCCTCCTGATTTCCCTCTTAAGTATACTCGTACTTCCTTTATACTCTTCTAAGGATTCACTTGATCTATCCTGTCTATACCTGACATATGCTTCCTTATTTTTCTTAACCAAACCCTCAATTTCTTTATTCATCCAGCATTCTCTATACCTACCAGCCTTTCCTTTCACCCTAACAGGAATATACTTTCTCTGGATTCTTGTTATCTCATTTCTGAAGGCTTCCCGTTTTCCAGCCGTCCCTTTACCTGCAAACATTTGCCCCCCCATCAGCTTTCGAAAGTTCTCGCCTTATACCGTCAAAATTGGCCCTTCTCCAATTTAGAACTTCAACTTTTAGATCTGGTCTATCCTTTTCCATCATGTGAAGGGCTGTAACTCTAATCTACCTCTAGAATTTGGAATACTGTGAGCAGTTTAGCTTCCTGTATCTCAGGAAGAATATGCTGACTTTGGAATGGGTTTAGAGGAGGTTTCCAAGAATGATCCCACAGATGAAAGTCTTGTCATATGGAAGGAAGTTGGGAATCTGGCTCTGTATTCAATGGAGTTTAAAAGGTTGAGGGGGGACCTCATGAAATTTAGCGAACATTGAGAGGCTTGGATAGGGAGAACATGGAAAAGATTTTTCCGCTAGTAGGAGAGACTAGGACAAGAGGACACAGCCTTTAAAACTAAGATAAGGAGAAATTTCTTCAGCCAGTGGGTGGTGACTCTGTGAAACTAATTGCTGCAGAAGGCTTTGGAGACCCCAAGTCATTGAGTGTATTTAAGACAGAGATAGATTGGTTCTTGATTAATAAGGGGATTAAGGTTTATGGAGAGAAGACAGGAGAATGGAATTGAGAAGCATATCAGCCATGAGCAAATGGTAGAGCAGACTTGATAAGCCGAGTGGCCTCATCCTATTCCTATATGTTATGGTCGAATGACCTCCAACAAGCATGACCATCTTTTTTGTGCCAGGTATGACTCCAACCAGCAGAGTTTTCCCCTGATTCCCATTAACTCCAGTCTTTCTCGAGCGACTTGATGCCACACATGGTTCAAATGTGGCTTAATATCAAAGGCAGTCACTCTCATTTCACGTCTGAACTCACCTGTTTTGTCCATGCTTGTACATGTTTGCAATGAGGTGAAGAAATGAGTCACCCTGGCAGAACATAAGCTGAGTGTCAATGAGCAGGTTATTGCTAAGTGCCCATTGATAGCACTGTTAAAAACTCCTCGATCACTTTCTTAGACTGCTGGGGTGGCAATTGGCCTGATCAGATGTGTCGGCTTTTAGTGTACAGGACTGGGTAATTACCCTTTGTCAGTTAAAAGCCAGTAATGTAGCTGTGTTGGGGCAGTTTGGCTGGAGCAAGTATCACCAGTATCGTTGTCAGGACCCACAACTGTTGCAATATTCAGTGCCTTCAACCGTTTCTCAATATCATATGGAGTGAATCAAATTGGCTGAAGACTAGCATCTATGATGATGGGTACCTCTGGAATAGGCTGAGACTGACCACCCATCACCACCTCTGGCTGAAGATGTTTGTAAATTATTCAGCCTTACCTTTTGCACTGATGTGATGGGCTCCCATCATATTTGTCGAGCATCCACCTCCGGTGAGTTGTTTAATTGCCCAATACCATTCACAACAGAATGTGACAGGACTAGTTTGCATGAGCAGAATTGGCATCTCTACTTCCCTATTTAATATATCTGCAATATATCACACTTCTGCTAATTATACCCTGTTGTCAGTAAGCTACCATTCCAAAGTCCTGTAAAACATATTGGCTCAAAATGAAATTCAATATTCCTCCTCATCTCACTTGGTTGGTCAACATACTGAGATATTATTCTGTTGAGAAAATAACGAGAATCACCTAATAGGATGGTATCATTCAGAACTGCTTTTGAAAAGAATTGTGACAATAGAGTTTGTGTAATGAACCAGGTCACAGATCAGCCCTGACCGCACTGAATGGTGGGACAAGCTTGAGGAGCTAATTTACTTGCCCCTAATTCCAAACTGTTACCCTTTGACTCCATTTTGTCTACTAATAAAATCTGTTAAGTGAACCTTCTGAAAGTTTCGATTTCCGATATTGACACCTTCTAAATATGTCAATGGAAACTTCTGTGTAAAAAGTCCACTGACCAATGTGGCATCACTTGGGGAGAGTTGTATTGTGCAGGTATATCCATTAATCTTATGAGAACTTGTGCCTTAAACTTTTCTTTGATATTTGAGTCATTGGTGATGCAAACTGAAAGAGGTTAAGTTCAGGATCATTCATGCTTTTGCAGTAAGCAAAGAGAGAGAATAAATAGCGTGTAGCCTTTGAGGGAATTGAATAGATTATTTGTATATTTTATTTATTCTGGGAATGATTTTTGAATAAGAGTCAATCTTGATACATCTGGTAGGCTTTTCTTCCCAATGTGATTGCAAATGTATGGAAAAATTTGCAAAGATTCCTTTGTATTTCGCTGTGGAAAATCAATGAGTATCGGACTGTGACTTTCATGGGCTCTGCAAGGTCTTCATTATTTCTGGTAGTTCCTGGTCATTTTATTAAGGAGTGGATGGATAAGAGATAAGTTGAATACAATGCAATAGGCATGCCACAGGATATATAGGAATTATAATTATGAGATTTTATTACTTTCTTTTGACCTTCTGTCTCCCTGCATTTTTGTTACCTTGTCTATTTGTATCCTTTAAAATGCGGATGGATGATGTCATTGATGAATTCCTTGTACTCTTAAATAATGGCCAAATGTTTCCATATTATCAGTAAGAGATTACAATAAAAAACATGACATGGAAATTATGCTTTCAAATTCATCATAAATTTAAGACAGTGTCTATTTTTTTTTGTTCCCTTCGATCCTGCCAAATAAAACTTAGGATTAATGTTCTCAACCTCATTAATCCCATTAATTTATCATGCTTTCCCAGTGTTTCTGATTATTTCATAGTTGGGCTGGTTTCGACTTTGGTAGTTTTGACTCTGAAGTCCATTGTTGGATTCTCTGGCAGATTTCTACCCTGGATATTAAATTCACAAGAGACATGTGGAAATTTGACCCAATATTGCCCATTTGACACCAACGTCAAATATTCATATCGTTGCCCCATTCCCTGCCCAGTCACATTGAGGTTCACTCTCATCCTCTTAATTCTTTATCTCTTCCAGCTGGTTCGTGACAATGCAGATCTTCGTTGTGAGCTTCCTAAGCTGGAGAAACGACTTCGGGCTACAGCTGAGAGAGTTAAAGCACTGGAGAGTGCATTGAAGGAAGCCAAGGAGAGTGCCATGAGAGACCGCAAGCGCTACCATCAGGAGGTCGATCGAATCAAGGAAGCAGTACGAGCCAAAAACATGGCCAGGCGGGCACATTCAGCTCAGATTGGTGAGTATCTTCTCTGCTTCCAGTCACTTGTGTTAATACATGTGGGCTCTGTCTTTTGCCTGATGAGAGTTTATGGATGCTGATGGTACCAATGAAGTAAAGTTGTTCCCAGGTTTATGAAAGAAGATGTCATTGTTTCTGACTGCGATATGAATACAGTAAGAACTAGTCAGGTTGAAATCATACTTAGAACTTAAAAGGAGAGAGGTAAACATCAAAGAGGAGGAACAGAACTTTAGGAGAAGAGACTGAGTATACAGTTAAAGTGATGGGTTTTTAGGAAACTTCATGTAGTGATGTCAGATTGAGCAAGATAATGTGATTTGGGGAGATTATTTCAGATAGTGGGGTCTTCAACATTTAAAAGATTGCCTGTGAAGGTTATGTGGAGGAAAGACATAAACTGGACCCTTATGGAAAAGATTGCTTGATAATTTGGATTGAGACTATGGAGAGAATAAAGATGAAATATTAGGACTGTTTCTCTTCAGAACAATTCCTGCAGAGAATTGTAGGCCTTAAGTTCCTAATTCTTCTTCCTTTTATATTGAAGGAAGTAAAACCAAGCAGCAGAGGTATACAATTTTCTAATTATTACTTCCTTTAAGTATCACTCCCTACCAGTGTCACTCAATCAGAGAATCAGATCTGACACTTGTCCACAAAGTAAATTTTAAATTGGAGGAAAATGCTCTCCAATCATATTTTTAAGCCAACTAACTAGGCACTAACAATGGAATGAGGTCATGCCAACAACACACAAGTTAAGACCGTAGCATAGGTCTAAAAGCATAGGGAGGAAGCTACACAGTTCTGAGATTGTGGAAAAAAAAGAGATGGGGTTGGAATGCATTGAGCCTTGATTTTAAAAACTGGGGATTCAGGGAGAAGGAATAGCATGTAGGATGGTGTATTTGGAAGTAATGAACAAGCGAGGAACACTGACTCTAAGCTGTAAAACAGAATGGCAATCAGGTTTTTCTTATAACCTCCGTGCTAAAGGACTGTTGGGAAAGCATCCAAAAAGTAGTCACATTTTGGACCGATTTAAATTTTGAAGAGTTAAGAGTTGATCGAAATATTGAAAACAGGAATTACTTTCAACAATGCTCCGTCTCGATATATTTTTATCCTCTTTTAATTTTTATCCTATTTTAATTTAAAAGATTTCATACTTCAGATTTAACCTGTTCCCCATTAAATCCTGGAGGGTAGGTTGTCTGGGCTTTGTGATATATGACAACTGATGGGACATGAGGGAAGCTGGATAGAACATGTAGGTGCTTTCCCAGCACTGCTTGTGGGCCAATAGGAGCAAGATCATTCCCCATTGCTTTGGGCTGTTAAGATAGTCTGTAAAACTTTCTTTGATTCTCCTGCCCCTTGTAATTTGGTACTCGGATTCTAGAATAGGACCAGAGTGAGCAAAGAGAGGTGGCTGAGGAATGCAAGCAGAAGTTCTAATCTGTTTCCCCTAGTGGCCATTTTGTGTGGCATGGGAAGGGACATCAGCCTGCCTTGAACAAAAGGTCCGACCTTACAGAAAGTTCACCAGGGTGGGTATTCTGCAGAGGTCCCATGACCTGGCTGAATAGGAAAAGGCAGGAATGGCAACAAAGGCAGGTTCAAAAGGTAAAGACGCTTATTGAAAAGTAAGTTTGGGGATTTATTTAGCAGTCTATGAGTGTCATTGGAGGCAAATTGATATTGAAGAAGATCAGAGAGGCAAGTGGTAGAGGTGGACATGACTTTATTTAAGGGCAAAGTTTAGGGCAGGCTCATGTCTACATTTTTGAGTGGCAGCAACTGAGGTTCAGACCTGGCCCCAGCAAGTATAAAAGATCATAAGAACTCTCTTGGAAAATAAAATGGGGCCTCTCAAACTAGCCATCTGTGGAACCACACAGAGGTACTACAAAAGAAATTCAAATTCAAGTCCCCTGCAGATAGAAACATGGGAGTTTAGAATGGGGAACAAAGAGTTGGCAGAACAGCTGAATGTATAAACAAAAAAAATCTGTAGAATTTAGAAATCTGAAACAAACATAGTGTGTTGGAGAAACAGCACGTCTGGCAGCCTTTGTTGAGAGAAAAACTGAGTTAATGTTTTGAGTCCAGTGACCCTTCAATTAAAAATGTACTTTAGTTTTGTCTTCACAAGGGAAGCAACAAATAACATCCCAAAAATATAGGAGGATTCAAGGCCTAATGGGAAAGTGGAATGGAAAGAAATTAATATTAGTAGGGAGGTAATGTTGAGGAACTGACAAGCTTAAAGATAGATTAATCCCCAGGGCCTGATGGCCTTTATTCCAGAGTACTTAAGGAAGTGGCCCTAGAAATATTCGATGCACTTGGTAGCCATTTTCCAAAGCACCATTGACTCTGGAACAGTTCCTTTGGATTAGAGTATAGCTAATATAACCCCAATGTTTACGAAGGGAGGCAGCGAGAAAATAGCGCATTATGGACAAGTTAGCTTGACAATGAATCATAGAGTCATTCAGCATGGAAAAAGACCCTTCAGTCCAACATGTCCATGCTGATCAGGTTTCCTAAACTAAACTAGCCCCATTTGCCTACATTTGGGGCCGTATCACTCGAAACCTTTCCTATTCATGCATCTGTTCAAACATCTTGTAAACATTGTAATTGTACCCACCTCTACCATTTTCACTGACAGTCCATGCCATATATGCAGTAAAGAATTGTCTCTCAGGTCCCTTATAAATATTTTCCCTCTCACCTTAAATCTATGCCCTTTAGTTTTGTTCCTGGGGAAAAGACATTGACTTTTCACCTTATCTATGCCACCCATGATTTTATGACCCTCTTTAAAGTCACGACTCAGCCTTCTATGCTCCAGGGAAAAAGCCCCAGCCTTTCCAAGTCTCTCTGTTTGACAACACTCCCCAGGGCGGTACCATTAACTGTGTAAGTCCTGCCCTTCTTTGGTTTGCCAAAATGCAACACTTCGCATTTACTAAATTAAACTCCATCTGCCACTCCTCAGCCCATTGGCCTTGGCTAATAAACCAATTTTGGTGTCATTCACAAACTAACTAACCATACTTCCCATATTCGCATCCAAAATGTTTATATAAATGACAAACAACAGTAAACCCAGCTCTGATCCTTGTGGTACATCACTGGTCACAGGCCTCCAGTCTGAATAACAACATTCTATCACAGCCTGCTGTCTCCTACCATCAGGCCAATTAGATAGCTGTCCCTGATTCCATGTGATCTAACCTCCCTAATCAGTCTATCATGAAGAACCTTGTCGAAGGCCTTGCTAAAATCCATGCAGACTACGTCTACCACTGTGCCTTCTTCTATTTTGGTCATGTCTTCAAATAATCCCAATAAATTTCATGCGACACAATTTTCCACACACAAAGCCATGCTGACCATCCCTAACCAGTCCTTGCCTTTCCAAATGCATGTAAATCCTGTCTCTCAGAACCGCCTCTGACAACTTGTCAACCATTGGCATTAGGCTGAATGATCTGTAGCTTTCTGGCTTTTCCTTGCAGCCTTTCTATATAAAGGCACAACAATAGCCCTTCTCCAGTCTTCTGGCATCTCATCCATGGCTGTAGGTGATACAGCTATCTCTGCTGGGGACCCTGCAATTTCTCCCCGAGCCTCCCACAATGTTCTGGGATACACTTGATCAGGTACTGGATATTTATCTACCTTTGTGATTTTTAAGAAACCAGCATCTCTTCTTCTGTAATGTGGACTCTTTTGAAGACATCAGTGTTATTTCCCCAAGTTCCCTGGCTTCCGTGTTATTCTCCACAGTAAATACTGACACAAAGTATTTGTTTAGTATCTTACCCCGTCTCCTGCGGTTCCGTATGTAGGCGTTGATCTTTAATGGGCCCTAATGTGCTGCACTCCATCACTAATACCCTGGAGATGGAACACCCTGAGGCCCTGTTTATTGTAACTGGTGACTTCAATCAAGTCAGTCAAAGGAAGGTACTGCTCAAGTGCCACCAGAACATTATCTGCCCCATCAGGGGCCTGAACATTTCAGAGAACTGTTACACCACTGTGAAAGATGCCTACCGCTCCATTTCCCCCATCCTCATTTCGGGAAATCTGAACAGAATGCCGTGTTCCTTCTCCCAGTTTACAGGCAAAAGTTCAAGTAGGAGATCCCTCACAGATACAGGTCCAGTGCTGTCGGAAGAGGCAGAGGATCAACTCTGGTGCTGTCTGGAATCGGCTGATTGGGCAGTGTTCAAACAGTCCACAAGTACCTTGGACGAGTACGCCACCACCATCACAGACTTTATCAGCAAGTGTGTGGAGGACTGTATACTGAAAAAGCCAATCCGGGTGTTCCCCAACAGGAAACCCTGGTTGAAACAGGACATACAGAACCTGCTAAAAAACAGGCATGAGGCCTTCAGATCAGCAGACCCACTCAAATGTAAGGAATCCAAGTATGACCTTCACAGAGCCATTAAGACAGCCAAGGACCAAACTAGAGACCCAGACAGACACCCGAAGACTATGGCAAGAACTGAGTGACATCATAGGTTCTAAAAGGAGACAGTGCAAGATAGCAGACGATGACATATCCCTCCCAGATCATCACAACGCCTTCTATGCTCACTTTGAGCAGAATTTCAGTGGAAAGGTAACACCTATTCTGACAAGTCCAGATGAAGCTATCCCAACAGTCACTGCATAAGAGGTCAGATCAGTTTTCCATCTTGTGAACCCAAGGAAAGCGATGGGACCAGACGGAGTACCATGCCATGCACTCAGAGCATGCGCAGATCAACTGGCAGAGGTCTTCTCAGACATCTTCAACCTCTCCCTGCAGCATGCCACTGTCCCTGCTGTTTCAAGAGGGCCAACATCATGCTGTGCCTAAGAAGGCTCATGCAGCACCGCTCAGTGGCCCTAATTTCGGTGGTCATGAAGTGCTTTGAAAGGCTGGTCATGGCATTAATCAACTCCATCCTCCCCACTACTCTTGACCCACTCCAATCTGCTTATTGGACCAACAGATCCACGTCAGATGCCGTATCACTTGCCCTTCACTCCTGCCTAGAATATCTTGACACCAAGAACAGCTGCGTAAGAATCCTACTCATTGACTACAGTTCAGCCTTCAACACTGTTATCCCTTTGAGGCAGATTACTAAACTTAGTGATCTCAGACTAAGCCCCATTCTCTGCAATTGGATCCTCAGTTTCCTGACCCTTGGGCCACAATCAGTGAAGATTGGGGACAACATTTCATCCTCACTAACACTCAACACTGGAGACCCCAGGGGTGTGTATGCAGCCCCCTACTGTACTCACTGTATACCCATGACTGTGTCGCCAAATACAAGACTAATGCCATTTACAAGTTTGCTGATGACACCACCATAGTCAGTCGAATCTCAGATGGTGATGAAACAGACTACAGACGGGAGGTGGAAGACCTGGAAAATGGTGCACTGAGAACAGCCTAGCTCTTAATGCCGACAAAACCAAGGAGCTCATTACTGATTTTCGGCAGGATGTTACTCATGCCCCTCTACACATCAACAGCAGAGAGGTGGAACAAGTGGAGAGTGTCAAACTCCTGGGAGTGGTCATCCACAACAAGCTTTCTTGGACTCTTCATGTGGATGCACTGGTTACAAAGGCCCAACAATGTCTCTTCTTCCTCAAGTAGCTGAGGAAATTTGACATGATGGTGAATACCCTTACCAACTTTTATAGGTGCGTCATCGAGAGCATTCTGTCTGGAAGTATCACTACCTGGTATGGCAACTATACCATTCAAAATCGGAGATGGTTACAGAGCGTGGTGAATGCAGTCTGGACAATCACAAAGGCCAACCTCCCATCTGTAGAATCCATCTACCAGGTCCGCTGTTGAGGAAAGGCCGTCAGCATTCTCAAAGATCCATCCCACCTCTACCACTGGGGAAAAAGTACAGAAGCCTGAACACATGCACCAGCCGGTTTCGAAACAGTTTCTACCCTACTGTTGTTAGAATACTGAATGGACTCACAAGCATTTAACTTTCACCTGTACCTATGTTTTTGTTTTTGCCGCTGTTTACCTATTATTTACTTATCTATGCTACTTAACTCTATGATCTGCCTGCGTTGCTCGCAAGACAAAGCTTTTCACTGTGCCTCGGTAGATTAGATTAGATTACTTACAGTGTGGAAACAGGCCCTTCGGCCCAACAAGTCCACACCGCCCCCCCGAAGCGCAACCCACCCACACCCCTACATTTACCCCTTACCTAACACTACGGACAATTTAGCATGGCCAATTCACCTGACCTGCACATCTTTGGACTGTGGGAGGAAACCGGAGCACCCGGAGGAAACCCATGCAGACACTGGGAGAACGTGCAAACTCCACACAGTCAGTCGCCTGAGGCGGAAATTGAACCCTGGTCTCTGGCACTGTGAGGTAGCAGTGCTAACCACTGTGCCACCGTGCCGCCCACGTGACAATAAATTCAATTCGATTCGATTCAATTCAATTCATGATCTCTCCCTTGTTACTGTTTTGCCCTTCATGTACTTCTAGAATTTCATTGAATTCTCCTTTACCTCATCTGCCAAAGCTATCTCATGTCCCCGTTTGCCTTCTTAATTCCCTCTTAAGTGTACTCCTTTACCACTGTGCTCCTCATGGGATTCACTTGATCCCAGCTTTGTATACCTGACATATGAAAAATGTTAGACTCCATTATGAAAGATGTAATAGCAGAGCATCTGGAAGATAGGACAGTGTGAGCATGGTTTTATGAACAGTATGTTGTACCTGACAAATCTTGTGAAATTTTTGAGAATGGAACTAATAGAGTGGATAAGAGGAGCCAGTGGATGTGGGTTACTTGGATTTTCAGAAGGTCCCATGTCAGAGTTTGGCATGCAAAATTAAAGCACATGGAATTGGAGGTCATGTATTGAAATGGGTTGAGTACTGGTTGGCACGTAGGTAACAAAGAGTAGGAATAAACGGGTCTTTTTCCGAATGGCAGGCAGTGACTAGTGGGATGCCGCAGGGATCAGAGTTTGTACCCCTTCTATTCACAACGTAAGTTAATGATTTAAATGTGGAAACTACATGTCTTATCTCTAACTTTGCAGATGACACCAAGCTGGGTGGGATGGTTTACTGTGAGCAGCTTCAGTGTAATTTGGACATTTTAAGTAAGAAGAAAAATACATTGTAAATGCAATATGGAGTGGATAAGCAAAAACAGGCAGGCAGATTATTATCTGAATGGCATTGGGAAAGGGGAGAGGGAAGTTGCATCAAGACCTGGGTGTCCCTGTACATCAGTTGCTGAAGGTAAGCATGCATGTGCAATATGTGGTGCAGAAGGCAAATGGTATATTGGCCATCATAATGACAGAAATCAGATACAGGAATAGGGAATGTCTTGTTACAACTGTACAGTGCTTTGGTAAGACCACAATGATGAATTGCGTATAGTTTTGTCTCCTTATGGGACAAAGAATGTCTGTTTCTTGAGGGAGTGCAAGGAAGGCTTACCTGACCGATTTCTTGTAGGAGTACATTCCTGGTGGAATTGGATTGGTTAGAACTCAAGGTTTTAAACTTCAATGATCAGTTTTGATCATATTGAATAGTGGAGCAGGCTTTAAGAGCTGAATAATCTTGCCCTGCTCCTATTTTCTGTGGTTCCGTGTTCCTGTTGCAGATAGTGATGGACGTCTGTTTGCAAATACGCTGGCACGTTTGGATGGAACGTAATTTAATTGAATCTTGTTCTTTCATTTTAGCCAAACCTATTCGTCCTGGTCATTATCCTGCATCCTCCCCAACAGCCTTTCATGTTATTCGTGGCGGTGGAGTACCTGTGACCTCAAACTCTAGTTACTATCAGAACAAAGAAAAGTAGTAAGTACAATAAAGTCTAATTGAAATAATAAATCTATGGGCTGCTGAGATGAAAATGGTCCTTAATCAATGTTTCTCTTATGAAATATGATCTTCTCAAGTTTAATTATTGAGCTATTTGTGGTTTGTTGACAGATTAAATTCTTCATTTGCATTATTTAGGTTTAGAAATTACCTTTGACAGTATTAGCAATGATGCTTAATGAATTTTTATGAAATTTCTTTGTCCACTATTGTAGCAGAGTTACCAACCTCATAGCTAAAAATCACGCAACACCAGGTTATAGTCCAACTAGATTTCGGAGCGCCGCTCTTTCATCAGGTGATCACCGAAAGCTAGTGTGCTTCCAATTAAACCTGTTGAACTATAACCTGGTGTTGTGTGATTTTTAACTTTGTACACCTCAGTCCAACACCGGCATCTCCAAATCACAACCTTATAGCCTCATGGACGTTTACATCCCAGAAGGAGACCACTCAGTCCATTGTGTCCTTGCTGGTCAACAAAGATCTGATTGTACTAATCCCATTTTCCTGCTCTTGGCCCATAGCCCAGGAGGTTAAGGCAACGCAAGTGAATATCTAAATACTGCTCAAGTGTTATGAGAGTTTCTGACTCAACCACTCTTTAAGGCTGTGAGTTCCAGACCCCCACCACCCTCTGGGTGAAATAGTTTCTCCTCAACTCTCCTCTAAGCCTTTCACCTCTAAACTTAAATCTATGCCACCCCCCCGGTTATTAACCCCTCTACTAATGGAACAAGTGCCTTCCTATTCACCCTATCTATGCCCCTCCTAACCCTGTACATCTCAATCATGTCCCCTATTAATTTATGTAACGTATGTTTAAGTAGTGAACGAGAGATGTTATATCAACATGTTTCATGTTTGTCCTGAGGTTTGCTGTTTTATAAGATAAATCAAACTTTAGTGTTATCAAATATTGGGAGGAGAAAGATATTCCACCTGATCCTCTTCTCGACCATTTAAAATTGTGAAAATTGTGTTGGCATGTTCTTCAGATTGTAGTGTAAACTTCATGACCTGAATCAAGTGGCTGCACTTTCAGTCTTGCTGACAGACTTGTTTTGCCTTAGCTGCAAGAACGTATCTAGTGCTGAAAGAGAGAAAAAAGACACTTTGTGGGGGAAAGGGGAGGAAAGAAAGAGTAAAGAATAAAAAAAACTAAAAAGTGTGATATTTTGTTTGCCTCTAAGAATTGTCAATTGACTGATGTAAGATCAGTTGATGGTGTATGTCTTTAAGACATATTGACTATTTGTGATGTGTGGGGGCACAAAGTCTCAGCAGAACATACTGCAGAGGTGCACTGGAGAGATGCTGCTTTTATGTTTGACCCGCTTTACCGTAGATGTCAACATTTTGATCCACCAGTGAAGCTGAGAAAAATCCTTCAAGAAACAGGGTTATGATTAGGGTCACACTTGCATGGCTAGTGTAAATTATGAGAAAGTGAGGACTGCAGATGCTGGAGATCAGAGCTGAAAAATGTGTTGCTGGAAAAGCGCAGCAGGTCAGGCAGCATCCAAGGAGCAGGAGAATCGTAGGTGCTGAGTCCGAGGGACTGAGATAAGGTGGGGGGAGGGGAAATGAGGAAGCTGGAGAAATCTGCATTCATCCCTTGTGGTTGGAGTGTAAATTATGTCAAGTGAAGAAGCAGCAAGGAATATAAATGCTCTGACTTATCTCCACTGCTTTATTGCTTTTGTGCTCAGGAATTTGACTATATAATTACTTCTTTAACTATCTGGGGATCGATTGTACACAACCAATAGCATGGTTGCTGCTTTTTTGTTTTGGAGCTCAGCTGAGCATCTATTACTTCATTTAAGATACGACCCTCCTCAAAACCATGATCGATTATTTAACCAATGATGTTACACCCTCAACCTTTTAATCCCCTCCTCTACCCTGCCTGAAAACCCTATAACTAGGATGATGAGCTGTCATCCTTGTCCCTCTTTAAGCCAGGTTTCCATCATAAAAATGATCTAATGACTCTAATGCCCTCACGTGTCTCCTCTGAGCTGTATTCACTGTACGCCTTGTGTTTACATATATACCTTTTACGTATACTGCCATTTTTTTGTGTTATACGGTTTCCAACCTCTGCTCCTTCTGTCTTTCAGGTTCACTTGCTAAGTTTCTGCTCCTCTTCCCTGCTCTGAATTGCTGTCAGTTCCCATACCCCAGCCAATCCAGTTCAGTTTAAACCTTCCCCAACAAAATTTGCAAATCCCCCTGTAAAGATATTCATCCTGGTTTTGTTCAGGTTTAGACCATTCGGTTTGTACAGGTCCCACCTTCACCATAATAGGTCTCAATGGCTCAGAACTTTGAGCTTCACCCTCGCACACCAGCTTCCCGGCCATGTGCTGAACAATGTATTCTCTTATTTTGATGCTCACTAGAATGAGTAATCCTGAGACTACTGCTTTAGAGGTCTGGCACCTAATTAGCTGTCTCTAATCTGGCAACACCACCTTATCTCCATTGTGGTCAGTTAGACGCACAAGAGAATAGACATATTAAAACACTGTGAATAAAAGCAGTTACACTCTCAGCTGTATCTTAGGTGTTTTGGCTAAGTCCGAGTTGTGCTGAGCTTTTCAGAGGGATTTCTGCTGGGAGGCCGGGTGGCTATCTTACCAAACTTGCCTCATTAACCACTTAACTTGCCTCTATGGCATCTCATGTGCCCAAATCCAACCCCATTGTCCCATGTGCCATTCAGGGAACATCTCACCACTCCTGGAGTTCACTAACATCCCTTGTGTTTGCACCATCTTTGAGAGTCCGGTGTGCACATGGCAAGGGCTGTCAGTCTGAAGCTGAAGCTACTCCTGATGTTTTTCCCTGAATATTGCTGATGGAGAGGTTGTCAATCTGCTCTGCAGGCAGAGACCTGGAGATCCTGCTGAACAGGGTGGGGCACAGGTGGGATTTTCTCTTCTCCCAGAACCAGCAGCAGTGGAAACCACAATGCCAGATAGTCTCAGCCTGGTCTTCATTTGACACTTGGGTTGAAGCAGTCTCAGCCATCTGGAGAAATGCCCAGAACTGTTGGAAGATGGTCAATAACTTTTTCCACTCTATCTGCAGAAGTGCTACCATCTTCTTTCCAATACCTTAGTCTGTCTCTCACTCTCTCTGCTCCTGCACCCACCTCATTCCAAGGCTCATGCTCTATAACTCCCACTATTGCCTGAAACATCTTCCCCACTTGCTTTGACACTTACTAACCCTGTATGCCCTCTGTGTTGCCCAGTCACTCAGGTTGCCAGCACCAGCAATAATGGCTGTCCCACCCACTTCCATCTCCTGTCATACCTGCCCTGTCTCCTTCCAGGAATAAAATGGCCACACGAGGGCAGAAAAGTCTCAAGGCAGGGTGGTGTGCTGCCCAAGATTCGGCTCCTCACCCTTTATCAGCAGAAGATCCTGCCTCTGATTGCTCCAGGCAATCAGAATATCAGAAGCAACCTTTGTCTTACTGTATTGGGATCCCCTGAGCAAATAATACCCTCATTGTCTGGACAGAGACCCACTGACAACTGTGGCAGGCTCCCTGGCTTTGTGTCCATTCTAACTGCCATAGTAAGACAGACATAATCTGAGTCTGGAACCTCTGGCTGTGATGCCAGTGTGTATCAAGTCAAGGCAACACAAGGCAGGGGTGCTGTGAGTATCCAGTCAGCTCAGCCTGAGTGGGTTCTATGACAGTGTGCAAGGAGCTGAGAGTTTCAGCCTGATCCAGTCCATGATCTAGCTGTGTCTCCCAGCGTATAGTCAGTGTCAGTGCAGACCAATGGGGCTCACTGATCATCTCACCCGATTTTCACCTTGCCATAGCCCACATCATTCAGAGCCTGGTAAGAGTTCACCTTCTGTCTTCACAAAAGAGGCAGCTGCTGTAGACTTTCTAGTTAAAAGAGGAGGAGTATGAGTATTAGATGAAGTAAGCCGATTGAGAAGTGAAGTACTGGAGGGGCTGACTACCCTGGATAAATGATAGGGCAGGATGAATTGTTGCCGGAACAGAAATTGCTGAGGAAACTCAGCCAGCCTGGCAACACATGTGAGGAAAACAATAGAGTTAATGTTTTGATTCAATAACTTTATCAGAATTCATTCTGAATTTCCGTGGCAGTTGATGGAAGCCAGGAACTAAATAATAGGTGCTCTGAGAATCATTTTCCAATGCTAACTAGATCAGGTGGGGTACCAGAGAAATATTGCATGCAGTTCTGGTTTCTCTCCTATCGGAAGGATGTTGTGAAACTTGAAAGGGTTCAGAAAAGATTTACAAGGATGTTGCCAGGGTTGGAGGATTTGAGCTACAGGGAGAGGCTGAACAGGCTGGGGCTGTTTTCCCTGGAGCGTTGGAGGCTGAGGGGTGACCTTATAGAGGTTTATAAAATCATGAGGGGTATGGATAGGATAAATGGACACTGTTTCCCTGGGGTGGTGGAGTCCAGAAGTAGAGGGCATAAGACTCGAGTAAGAGAGGAAAGATATAAAAGGGACCTAAGGGGCAACTTTTTCACACAGAGGATAGAGCGTGTATGGAATGAGCTGCCAGAGGAAGTGGTGGAACCTGATACAATTGCTGCATTTAAAAGGCATCTGGATGGGTATATGAATAGGAAGGATTTAGAGAGATGTAGGCCAAATACTGGCAAATGGGACTAGATTAGGATAGTCCCATCTGGTCGGCATGCACGAGTTAGTCCAAAGGGTTCGTTTCTGTGCTATACCTCTCTATGACTTTGACTCTAATCAGGAAGTTTGTGAGGTTATGCATTTTCGGAGATCAAACACTAATGCACAGTAAACAGGAGGGTTCTGGGAAAGGTAGAGAAAATAAGGGACTTTTGAGGGTACTTTCACAGGTCAGTGAAGGTGGCAGGATAGGTAGATAGGATGAGAAAGAAGATACATGGGATGCTTTCCTTCACTTGGTGTGATAATAAGTGCAAGAGGAGGGTGTAACACTGGAACTATACAAGACACTGGGGTTGGGCAGCACCTGAAGTTTTGTGCTCAGTTCACTCCATTACAAGGAAGACTTGCCTTACATAGAATACAGAGGAGAGTCACAAGAATATACCAGGGCTTGAAAATTGCTAGTATCAGGAAAGAATTGATCAATTAGGGTGTTTTGCTTTGAACAAAGGAGGCTGATGGGATGATGTAATTGAAGTATACAAAATAATGAGGGGCTTGTATAGAGAGGATTGGGAAGATCGGTTTTCCCCAGTGGAGAGGGCAATTAGCAGGCGGCATAGGCTTAAAGTGATTGGTAGATAGATTAGAGGGGACATAAGGAAACATTTTTTCATGAAGGTGGTGGTGGGAGTCTGGAATTGGCTGGCCAGTTGGTAATTGGAGTGGAAACCCATAACTCATTTAAAAGGATCCCAGACTTGCACCTGAGGCACTGTACCCTGCAAGGCTATGGACCAGATGCTGGACAGTGGGACTTGAATGGACGGTTCTTTCAGTTAACCAGTACAGACATAATGGGCTGAACAGCCTTTTTCAGTGCTGTTACTTTTTGATGATTTTATGGTTCAAGGAGCTATGTTTTGAAAACAATTACTGGCATCAGAAGGAAGACAAGGTCTGCTATAGTATTTTTGTTATTATTTTGTAGTTGTGAAAAACCAGCTTTGCTTCTGTTGCTTTCCTCAAATTTTTGAGGATCTGCCTCAATTGTGTGGGGACTGAGAAATTGTAATTTTGAAACATGGTGTAATCCAGGCAGACTGAGGAAACATATTAGCAACTTGTATGTTAAGTATTAACATGAATGTGATTTTTGATGCCGAATGAATGTGGTCAATTTACATGTTGGATTGACCTATAAACCTCGATTTGTAGTAATCAGAATTGTTGATAGTCATAGTTACTGGTGGCTCAGTGGTCAGCACTGCTGCCTCACAGTGCTGGGGACCTGGGTTCAATCCCAGCCTCAGGTGACTGTGTGGAGTTTCATGTTTTGCGTGGGTTCCCTCTGGGTGCTCCAGTTTCCTCCTACAGTCCAAAGATGTACAGTTCAGGTGAATTGGCCATGCTAAATTGTTCATTGTGTCATTAGTCAAAGGGAAAAAGGTCTGTGTGGGTTGCTCTTTGGAGGGTCAGTGTGGACGTTTTGGGCCAAATGACCTGTTTCCATACTGTTGGGAATCTAATCCTGCTACACAGAGTGCATTTTGTAATTGTTCAAATGTTGCCTCAAAAATAAACTTGAAATAATAGGGCAATATTTACTTTTTATCTATTAACTACATTAATGTGTACCTTAAAATACATTTTAAAAAAGTTCACATCTGCATTACAGTGCATAGGGAGTCAAGCTTGCTGTTACTGTATAATCCACTGTTCCTTATAGCATAAATAAGAATTCAAATATCACAGTGTCAAATGCATTGTGGCTTCAAAACTCATCAACTCAAAGAGGTGGTTATGTAGCCTCCTTCCATTGCCAAGAAATGATGGGAATCCAACTTCAAAGCATTGAGGTCAGAGGAGATCATTGACCAAGCCAATTCTGAAAGGGCAAAATCTGCCAGAAGTGTCAAAAAATGAACTTGTCCCTTGCTGGTGGGGTGGGTTCATTTCTGCCAATGCCTTGTTTGCAGGTTTGGTGTCTTCTTTGGAACCTCTGAAACCACATGTAGTGATGGTGTTATTTATATCAGCCGTCAACTGGACTTGTCTATCACTTGTGATTGTTGTGGGCTTTCATGTCTGCTTATGGGGCTTTTTCTGTTGGAGCTTTTAGTCCTTATTGACATGGATACTGCCCCTTGAGCATACCTCGGAGATGCACCACCTTCCATTCTGTGCACATTTCCAAGCCAGCAAAGCCTTTCTTGTCATGAACAATGCTGGAATTCATCGTGACATTTCTGCCCTGGAAAGGACTGATTCAGTGGTGATTTTGTCATCTCATGTAAATCAGTTAGTGGTATTAAATACACAATGGAATTTTAGGCTGTTCTAGAAATGCATTCTGAGGACAAGGTATCCTTTTGCAAATTGTACAGTCTGTAGATTTATCTGATTACTGATGTCTGACCACAGTGGAACACATCACATTTTTGTTGCTTTATTGTTCATTTGGCAGCAGTATTATCTGTCTGAGTCAAACTGCTTACTGCAGGAAGCACTGATGCTGACTTAATCAATCAAACAAAGACTGCTATCTTTGTCCATACGTACTTTTGATGTACTTTGGAAGAGATACAAAACGACATTCCAGTAAATTATCTCTTAGCTGTGAAATCACTGCCTGTGTAGGATCCTGTTGCTTTTGATGGTAGGTCCACAGTGTGATTTGATTTGATTGAAGGCCATTACTCAGGATGGTATGATATCTTTCATTGTCATGAATACTGGCCGTGTTTCACTGGCTGACATTTTGCATTTTTAACATTTCAGTAACCCTAAAGACAAAATGTTATTCACAAAGATAGTGCTCCTTCACGATAATATTAACATTTAATGGGACGAGTTTCTGAAATAAGAACCCTTTAGAGGTAATTATGGAAAATCAAAATGAAACGTGGAAAATACTGGTAGTTCTAACCAGGTGTAAAAAAGAGCAAAACCAGGTAGCACAAAATTATTGTGATAAATTGTGTCTCTCAAATTAGAATATTTATTTGAAATTTTACTTCTGTGATATCTTGCCTTCTGCCTTGTTAGCCTTGGCTCAGCAGTATAAATCTTGATTGAATCAGAAGTTCAAAGGCTCAAGCCCCACTCAGAGACTTGTGCACATATGCCTGGCTGGCTTTCTGATACAGCGACAAGGCAGGGCTGCACTGATCGAGATGCACTCTTTTGAATGAGATGTTAAACTCCTGGCCATTATTGCTCTCCAAGATGGATGTAAATGCTTCCATGGAGACTCCAAATGTCTCAATCAACATCATCTCTCAATCAATGCCACTAAAAATAGCATGTATAACAACTGATTGAAATGAATTTTTAAATTGGTTTTTAAACTTTACTTTTTATCTGATTATGTTAATTATCTTATTTTCACTCATTTTAGCTCCTTGGTTACCCTCTATTTCTGGTATGTAATTTGTGTCTTCTGCAACGAAGACCGACACAACTACTTGGTCAGTGTCTGCCATTTCCATATTCCCTGTGGTAATATCTCCTGTCACAGCTTCTAAGGGATCAAGATTAACTTTAGCTACTCTCCTCCTTACATACTTGTTAAAGCTCCAAAAATCTGTTTTTATATTGCTGACTAATTTAACCTCACTTTCTAACATTTTCCCTTGGTTGATTTTTTTGGTGCCCTTTAGCTGGTGTCCAAAACATTCCAAATTCTCAGCTATACTTCATTCTTTGCTGCATTATAAGTGTCTTCTTTTAATCTATTACTCACTTTAACTTCATTACTGAGGCAGGGAGAGATTACCTTTGTTTTTTTTTGTTTCTCAGGGGAATGTATTTTCTTTAACATCTTGAATTGCTTCTTTAAATGTCCCCAACCAATTATTTATTGCCATGCCTTTGAGTCTATTTACCTAATCCTTTGTGGGGAAATAGCAATGTAATGGTAATGTCACTGGATTAGTAATCAATACCCCAGGCTAATATCCTGGGTGTAGATTCAAATCACAGCAATTCAAGGTCAGTTAGGAATGGGCAAGAAATTCTGACCTTAACAGTGATGTCTGAAGCTCATGAAAAAATCAGACAAAAACCTTAATGAGGTCTTTCCTTCTAAGTATGTAATTAGCATTTCTCAGGTTTTGTTTAGAACGGGAGTATGTCATTTTCAAAGTTAGCATGGAATTCAGTTATATTATAATTACTTTCTACAGTGGATCTTTTACTGAGATTAGATTGCTACATTGCAAATACTAGATCAGAATTAAGTTACTTATGTAAGTGGAAAGGGGACAGTGCGATGTATCTTTGGGGTTACTGGTATCCCTGATGAGTAATTTGATCACATTAAATTGGGAGATGGAAAGACTGTTTATGTTGCAGCTACTATTTCTGTTCCTCCACCTCACATTGGACCTTTTCAGTTTGCCTAGTTCTTCACTATTTTTGTCTGAGCTGATAGTAAGGGCTGTTCCTCATAATGATCAGATTGGCAGTATGCTGCATAACAATCTTAATTCCAACTCTATCGGGGTATTGGAGGTCTCCTCTGTTGTAGTTTAGGCAGTAGAACTGTTTCTTGAGGGAGCTTATGACCTGCTGTTATTCTTCTTTGCAGTCCATTTTGGTTCATAAAAACGGCTAAGGTTTCATGAGGCTCTTTAGTCAATACTAATGTTCATCGTAGGGAAGTATGTAATCTGTGCAAACCTTTATATTTGCTCAGCTTGACTAGAAAAATATTGATGAAAGTGTTTTATGTTTATGTAGGATATCAATAACCTCTTGTACACAGTGCAAATGCAAATGGAGAGATGTTGCTTATATCTCTATACAAATAAAGAGCCTCTGTCATCTTGACAGTCGCAGGCAATACTTTCCTTGACCTGCTTTGAGGCTGCAATTGTGGCTACAGCAACGTTTGGATTTCACTCAATATTTTGCAAGACAAGATACCTCATGCACTGGGAGTGGATGCAGGAGAATTGCTTCCTGAAAACCTTTCGCAGATATGGTCTACTGCTCAGTGGTCTAAACCTCTCTTTTGCTACCCCCTTTCTGCAACTTATCCTTCTGTACATGACCTCTCTTCCAGTAATGCTTTATTCCCAGAGGTGGTCTTACAAGACCATCCTTGACTAAAAACATTTCTGAACATAAGGTTTTAAATAATAAAAAGCAGGTCAAGGTTGCTGGACCACTGCCTATTGAGTATTTAAACTTTAGGCAAACATGGAAAACTGCAAAAATACAGATGGCTCCAGATGCCAGGAGATGTAAGCCAGCAACATACCAGCAAGTCTTTTAAGACTTCATTATTTAGTGCCGGTGAGAATATTTCTGCCAGTTTGATGTTGTCAACTGCTGGATGTAGGTTTGCTCGCTGAGCTAGACGGTTCATTTTCAGACATTTTGTCACCATATTAGGTAACATCTTCAGTGAGCCTCTGGACGAAGCATTGCTGATCATTCCTGCTTTCTATTTGTATGTTTGGGTTTCTTTGGATTGGTGATGTCATTTCCTGTGGTGATGCCATTTCCTGTTCTTTTTCTCAGGGGGTGGTAAATCGGATTTATCCAGAACCTCAACCTGAGTTACACATCTTCTCAAAACCCCCTGTCAAGTGCAGTATGAAATTAAAGTGGGCATTGGTTGGAGTCTGATTATTTAAAAGTATTAGTGTTGGCTTCAAATCAGGACTGAACGTTGACCTACATCATCATCATCTCAGTGCTCCAGATGTTGCTGACAACTGTTCAGGACTTGTGAAGCATGTGTTCACTACTTTATCAAGATGGTGTCCTTGACTTCCAAATGAAAACCTTGTACATACTTCATGTAGTAGTTGGAAACAATTTTGATTTGTAATGTGGACATTAAATGTTTGCTTAATGTCATAATTACCTTGATGTCAAACATTTGTGTTGAATTTAGCCAAACAAAAGTAGTGCACGTAGTATCTCTAGTAACAAATAGTTGAAGTTCACTTGCTACTTTTGTAAATATGGCTGGACTTACATAATATTTGTATTTTTGTTGATGAATATAATGCCTAAATATTCCAATACATACAAAACTCCTGGAGCTAGTGGCAGTTTGACTTGCTGGTGAATGGATTGTTCCATTTGGAAGTTTAAAGTTTGTCAAAATCTTGTCATCCACATCATCCAATAATCGGTAACTGCTATTATTGGCTGCTTATTGTGATTCATTATAGACTGGACATTAACTCCACTACTTCAGATCAGTTCTAATACCATCTTGTTATTGTAATTCAGTTCCCATTTCAGAATAAAGGATAGGTTACATTAATGAGAATATTATGAAAGCAGCCTGCATTGGCTGCAGAATATCTATGATTATTTGGCAGAGATGGGCTAGTCATATGGGAGGGACACAGGAAAATCCATGACCAGAAGACTCTGAAGTCCAACTGACCACTCATTCAAAATAGTATCTCTCATTTACTCACTTCCCCCCCCTCAAGTCTTGATCCAATTCATCTTCAAATAATTCTACACAGTCCGCCTGTACTACCCATTTGACATATGCATCAACTTCTCTCTGACGTAGGTCAATCTAAACTGGCTTTGTATCATCTCTTTCACTAAGCTTGAGAATTTGGTCCCTGCTTCTGGAATTATTTGTGATGGGTTTTTATGCTGTGCTTGTACTTGGCATTCAGGTGCAGAACAAATCCCTGCCACCATTGCAGCCTGTGGCAAATCAGTCAATATCCGCTGGAGAGAAGCTAAAAGTGCAAGAGTCAGCAGTGTAGGGGTTAGAGAGAGTAAATATTTGTCTATGCTCTCGTTCCTGATTGTCATCAGTAGCAGTGCAGGAAAATGCATGCATGTGGGCTGCAAATATAAATGAGACTAAGCTTGTCTCGTACATTCACCTCAGGCTGAAAATCTGCTGACACTGACTGAAGGAAGAATAGTTCATGGAGCAATCAGATTATTACAGCACAGAAACAGACCCTTCAGTCTAACTCATCCACGCCCACCAGATATCATAAATTAACCTAGTCCCATTTGCCAGCATTTGGCCCATATTCATCTAAACCCTTCCTATTCATATACTTATCCAGATGCTTTTTAAATGTTGTAATTGTACCAGCCTCCATCACTTCCTCTGGTAGCTTGTTCCATCCTCTATTTGAAAATGTTTCGCCTTAGGTCCTTTTTAAATCTTTCCCCTCTCACCTTAAGCCTATGCCCTCTAGTTTTGGAAATCCCTACCTTTGGCTAGTTACCCTAACCATACCCCTTATGATTTTTAAATTTTCTATAACATAAACCCTCAGCTTTTGACACTCCAGGGAAAAGAGTCCCAGCCTGTTCAGCCTCTCCCTATATCTCAAACCCTCCAATCCTGGCAACATCCTTGTAAACTCTTATTTGCACTCTCTCAAGTTTAACAACATTTTTCCGATACAAGGGCGACCAGAATTATATGCATTATTCTAAAAGTGTCCTGTATAGCCCCGACATTGCATCCCAACTTCTATATTCAGTGTTCTGACTAATGAAGGCAAACATGCCAGATGTCTTTTCCCTCCGTGTCTACTTGTGACCCTACTTTCGAGGAACTATGCACTTACACCTCGAAGTCTCTTCATTCGGCAACACTCCGCAGGGCCCTACTGTATGTATAAGATATATAAGTCCTGCCTTTATTTGCCTTAACAAAATGCAGCACCTCACATTTATGTAAATCTGCCACTCCTCAGCCTATTCAACTCTGAGATAATCTTCTTCACTACACTGCCTATTTTTACAACATCTGCAAATTTATTAACTGTAGCTGTTATATTCACATCTAAATCATTTATATAAATAATGAAAAGCTGTGGACCCAGCACCAATTCTTGTGGCACACCACTGGTCACAGGCCTCCAGTGTGAAAAGGAATCCTTGAACACTACCCTCTAACTTCAAGTTGATTTTGTATCCAATTCCCCAGGATCCCATGTGGTCTAACCTTACTAAGCAGTCTACTGTGCAATACCTTATTGAATGCTTTGCTGAAGTGCATACATACAACGCCTACTGCTCTGCCTTCACCAAATATCTTTATCACCTCTTCAAAATACTCTAGTGAGACGTGATTTCCCACACACAAAGCCTTGTTGATTATACTTAATCAGTCCTTGCCTTTCTGAATGCATGTAAATCCTGTTTCTCAGAATCCCCTCTACCAACTTACCCAGCACTGACAGCAAGCTCACTGGTCTATAGTTATCTGGCTTTTCCTTACACCCTTTTTAAATAATGGTACTACACTCGTCAATTCCAGTCTTCTGGCTCTCACCCATGGCTGACAATGATACAAATATCTCGGCAAGGTGCCCAGCAATCTCTTCCCTACCTTCCCAAGAACCTCTGGGAAATACCTGACCAGGTCCTGGGAATTTATTTACCTTTATGCATTTTAAGACCTTCAGTACCTTCTCTTCTGTAATATGAACTCTTTTCAAGACATCATTATTTATTTGTCCAAGTTCCCCTCACTTCCACTTCCTTCTACATAGTGAAACTGATATGAAATATTCGTTTAGTATCTCACCAATCTCCTATGGTTCCACATATAGACGGCCATGTTTAAACGATCTTGAATCTTTTGTTCTCTCTCTAGTTACTCCTCTGTAGTGAGGCCTTTCCCCAGGTTTGTGACTTCAGAAAAGATTAGAGAGAAATACAAACAGCCAAGCATCCTCCATAAAGTGCTGATAATGAAACACTTCAATGTCCCCATTATTTACTTTAACGGTATTGAGGAGGCTGTCAGGAAAGGAGATCAAATTGTGTGTAAAATGATAATGCCTGCAATGACCACAAGGTGGCATTTTATACACACCTGGAAAGGGAAATGTTCAGAAGTGATTTTCAGAATTACTTCACTAATACAAATCGGGAAAGCAAGAATTCTTGCTTGTGTGTTTTTTTGTTACCACCAGAGAATGGTCCAGATTTATAAACAAAATGATCAAATTTGAAATGTCTTTACCAGACCTGATAATGCTTCTTGCACATTGATGGAGAATTTAAAAGAACAGTTTTAGATGAGGTGATTTTGCAAAACAGATTGTTGCAAGCGACTGAATGGTCCTGGGCTCAGAGACGCTGAGAAGGAAGACCAGCTCAGGTAGTGCCTCACGTGGTGATGATCAAGATGCCAGAACCACAGAGTGTCCACAGTATCTGGTCCAACCTAAAAAGCACCATAGTCAATACCTATACAATTCTATGACTCTCCCCCTGAGACACTGTTATTGTGACCATCTTCAAGAAAGGAGATGTTGGAATTACAGAGGGGTTTCTGTACTCTCCTCTATGGGAAAAGGTCATCGCGAGAAGCATCCTGAAGTGCCTCCTCTCCAGCAGCTGGAGATCTCCTTCCTGAGTTTCAGTGCAGCACTCCAGAAAAAGTGCAGCGAACAGCAACAACTTCTGGACATGGCCTTCTTTCACCTCACAAGGGTATTCAATTCTGTCAGCTGTGAAAGACTGCGGATTGTCCTCCACAAATCCGGATGCCCACAGAAATTCGTCGTAATTCTCCGCCTGCTCCATGATGACATGCCAGCCACCACTCTCACCAATGGGCTATCGACCTAAGACAAGTGCAAACTGAGGTCAAGCAGGGTTGCATCATCTCAACAATGCTCTGCGCCATCTTTCTCAATGCAACACCCCACGCCATCTCCATGAAGCTCCCTAACAGAGTGGAGCTCGCTTACAACCTTCACCTTGAGACTAGAGCCAAGAATACGCCAACTACTGTCATTGAGCTACATTACACAGACAGTGCCTACATTTGAGTCATAGAGATGTACAGCACGGAAACAGACCCTTTGGTCCAACTCGTCCATGCTGACCAGATATCCTAACCTAATCTAGTCACATTTGCCCCAAAGCCCTCTAAACCCTTCCTATTCATATACCCATCCAGATGCCTTTTAAATGTTGTAATTGTACCAACCTCCACCACTTCTTCTGGCAGCTCATTCCATACATGTAGCACCCTCTGCGTGAACAGGTTACCTCTTAGATCCCTCTTAAATATCTTTTAGAACCTTGTGGCACCCCTCTCACCCTAAACCTATGCCCTCCAGTTTTGGATTCCCCCACCCCGGGGAAAAGACCTTGTCTATTTACCCTATCCATGCTTCTCATGATTTTATAAACCTCTATAAGGGCCCCCCTCCACCTCCAACACTTCAGGGAAAATAGTTCCAGTCTATTCAGCCTCTCCCTATAGCTGAAACTCTCCAATCCTGGTGACATTCTTGCAAATCTGTTCTGAACCCTTTTTCATATTTCACAACATCCTTCCTGTAGCAGGGAGACCAGATGTGCATGCAGTATTCCAATAGTGGCCTAGCCAATGTCCTGTACAGCTGCAACATGACTTCCCAACTTCAATAATCAATGCATTGATCTATAAAGGGAAGCGCACCAAACACCTTCATCACTATCTTATCTACCTGTGACTTCATTTTCAAGGAACTATGAGCCTGCATTCCAAGGTCTCTTTGTTCAACAACACTGCCTAGGACCTTACCATTAAGTGTATAAGTACTGCCCTGATTTGCCTTTCAAAAATGCAGCACCGCACATTTATCTAAATTAAATTCCATCTGCCACTCCTCAGCCCATTGGCCCTTCTGATCAAGATCCTATTGTATTCTGAGGTAACTTTCTTTGCCGTGCATGACAGCTCCAATTTTGGTGTCACCTGCAAACTAATTAACCATATCTGCTATGTTCACATCTAAATCATTCATATAAATGATGAAAAGCAGTGGACCCAGCACTGATCCTTGTGGCACACTGCTGGTCACAGGTCTCCAGTCTGAAAAGTAATCCTCCACCACCATTCTGTCTTCTACCTTTGTGCCAGTTCTGTATTTAAATAGCTAGTTCTCCCTCTATTCCGTGTGATCTAAGCTTGCTAACCAGTTTACCATGAGGAATCTTGTCAAACATCTTACTGAAGTCCATTTAGTATGTGCACACTCAAAGCAGTACATCTCTGTTCTTGTATTCAAGCACTTTTGAAATGAAATGCATTTGCCTTCCTAACTACAAACTGAACCTGCTTGTTAACCTAAAGAAAATCATGAACAAGGACTCCAAAATCCTTTTGTACTTCAGGTTCCCAAAGCTTTTCCCCATTTAGAAAATAACTTCGGCTTCTATTCTTCCTACCATAATGCATAATCTCATACTTTCCCATACTGTGTTGCATCTACCACTTCTCTGCCCATTCTCCTAGCCTGTCAAAGTCCTTCAGCCTCCCAGTTTCCTCAAAACTATCTGTCCCATCATCTATTGCTATATCATCTGCAAATATTTAGCAACAATGCCCTCAGTTCCCTCTTATGAATTGTTAATGTATAACTTGAATAGTTGTGGTCCCAACACTGAGCCCTGTAGAACCCCTCTAGTATCTGGCTGCAAAAGGCCCCCATAGCCCTACTTGCGGCCTTCTACCAGTCGGCCAATCCTTATCCATGCCAGTATCTTAACCCTAACACCTTGGACTCTTCTCTTACTTAGTAGCCTCCTGTGTGGCATCTTGTCAAGGGCCTTCTGGAAATGCAAATAGATCCCTTCCACGGGGTCTTCTTCATCTAAATTGCTTGTTACCTCCTTAAAGAATTCTAAGAGATTTGTCTGGTGTGACCTCCCCATGATGAAGCTGTGCTAACTCAGCCCTATTTTACCAGGCACTTGCAAGTACTCCACAATCTCATCCTTAATAATGCACTCTAAATTCTTACCAATGATTGAGGTCAGGCTAAACAGCCTATAATTTCCTGACTTCCCCTTTTTAAAAGAGGAATGTTACATTAGCCTTTTCCAGTCCTTTGGGAACCTCCATGACTTCAGTGATTCCTGAAGATTACTGCCAATGCCTCTATAATCTCTTTCAGATCTCTGGATTTTGGTCCATCTGTTCTTTCTCATTAGTGATGGCCACTACCCTCATCCTCTGCCCTGACTCTCTTCAAGTTCTTGTTTGCTGTTAGTGCCTTCCACCATGAGGACTGATGCAAAGTACCTATTCAGTTCCCCTGCAATTTCTTTGTTCCCAACATTACGTCTCTCGCCTTGTTTTCCAGTGGTCCAACATCCAATCGCGCCTTTCTCCTACCTTTTATTTTAAGAAAACAATTCTTGCAATCTTCTTTTATGTCACTAGCTAGCTTACCTTCACATTTTACCCTCTCGCCCTTTATTGCCTTTTAGTTATCTTCTGCTGGTTTTTAAAGGCTTCCCACTAAACTTCACCCCATTATAGCTTTTGCTTTTATGCTGTCCCTAACTTCCCATGTCACCCATGGTTGCCCTATCCTCTTCTTCTTCTTTGGGATAAATTTATGCCGAATTGCCCCTAGAAATTCCTGCCATTGCTGCTTCATTGGTATTCTCTGCTAGGTTCCCCTTCCAAACAACTTTGGTCAGCTCCTCCTTCATGTCTTTGTAGATACCTTTACTCAATTGTAAAACTGCTAAATTTGATTCCAGTTTCTGCCTCTCCATCTGCAGGGTGAATTATATCATATTATGACCACTGCCCACAAGGGGTTCCTTCACCTTCAGTTCCTTAATTAAGTCTTCCTCATGACATGTCTCTCCTCCAGAATTGCGTGTTCTCCAGTAGGCTCGATGAAAAGCTGCTCCAAAGAAATTCTCGTAGACATTCTACAAGTTCCTTTTCTTGAGATCCTCGACCAATCTGACTTTCTCAATTCACCTGCATATTGAAATCCTGCATGACCATCGTAATAGTGCCTTCAATACTTGCTTTTCCTATCTCCTAATATAGTTTCTGCACCACATCCTGACTACTGCTAGGGGGTCTGTACATAACTCCCATCAGGGTCTTTTTTCCTCTATTTTACTCACACAGATTCCATGCCTTCCGACTTTATATCACTTCTCACTATCGATTTAATTTTATTCCTTACCAACAAGGCAACCATGCCCCTTCTGCCCAACTGCCTGTCCTTTTGATAAGGTGCGTATCTTTAGATATTTAGTTCCTAGCTCTGATCCCTTTGCTGCCACATCTTTGTGATATCCACAGCATTGTACCCACCACTTTCAATCTGTACTACAAGCTTATTTACCTTGTTACATTTACAATTTGAGCACTTGAGTGTAATACCCTCAGTTTTGTATGGACTAGTCCCTCCCCTTCTCATAGTTGTCCTGTTATCTGACGCGTGTAAAGTCAGATTTCTAAGTCTTTCCATACACTTTGTCCGATTACTTGTTCAGGAACTTTAATAACTTCTGCTGAATCTTCCCTTTTTTTAACTTTTTACATCATTTTTTAGTCAACTGACCCTCCACCTCATTGTTCAGTTAAAGCCTTATCCTCAGATGGAATGTATAATTTAAAAATTGGAATTGAGTTACGTTTGCACGTTTCAGTTCAATTGCTCAAATTAACCATGCGCTGCAACAAATTAACTTCATTGTTAACAACAAAATATAATTCTGCCCTTTGCCAACTTAGATAACTTGAAATAAATGTTTTGAATATTCTTATTCCTAAAATTCGAAAGACCATTATTAAGCAACTTGCTACCCTCTTATGACAGAAGCAGAAGGAACTGCTTTAAATTTCCTGCAATCTATGTCCATCCTTTAACAAAATGCTATAAAGTGTGCAGTTCTTGAATCAGCAGTACCGTCTGCTTTGGTTATTTTAACCTAAGGTTGTTGCATGTAATTGCCCGCACATCTGAAAGAAACATTCATTATTACAGACAGCAGAAGATTTGTGTTATGTGATAATAGTCTTTATCCACCTGGTTGGCCTTTTTGTCTTTTAGATGTTGTAGAATTGGTGTAACTTGTTGGATAATGATAATGACTAGCAGTAGTTAACAAGCCTGTAATTCAAGAGATTCTGTAAATGGCAGAAACTATTTTTGCTTTGCTCTTATTTCTCCACCCAAAATAAAGTCCTGAGATTTAATTACAGCCTAGAACTCACAGATAGCTAATGCTTGCATGTGACTAAAGAAATGGCTTTTCTCACTCTTTTTTTTCTATTCTGTTCAGTACCTGCTGGGGCTGTTGAAAGAGGCAACTTGACACTTGTTTTTTTCCGGCAATAAATAGATCAAAATGATAAAATCACCACAACTTAAATTTGTTATTTTCAGTAAGTAGCCAAAAGCTGAATTCTTCAGTCAACCTAATGGAACAATCGTGATGAAATTCCTTGGCTTGGTGTATTTAATAAGAAAAGGACAGCATTTTTCCAGAGTCCTGCAAAACATAGCAGTGTCTCTTTGCTGAAAATTTTGACAATCAGGAACAAGGCAGGATTGGTGAGGAACTTCAACTTGTCCAAAAATCATCAAGTAGGAAAGATTCTGAGCTTGTCATTATTATGTATTATTGCTGAATGTGTCAGAGAGAGCAGGAGAGAATGCTGTTGTTGCCTGTGGGAGAGATGGTTTTAAAGGTTTTAAAAAATTGGTTATTAATCAACCTAGTAGAAGATCATAGGAAATAAACAATAAATGGATTTGGGATACCAAGTATATCTGACAAGGCAGAGACTAAAGACAATACATTCTAATGGTAGCAAGCCATCTAGGAAGGAAAATTTCTGGGGCATTGAGACCAGTCCTAAGGCAGGTAGGACCTATACAAATAGCCTGATGGGGAGACTTTCTAGTACCATTGAGATAAACTTAAACTGTCTTGTTGATGTCTCAAGGCATTATTGCTCAAATATTACTGAAAGCCAAGAATACAGGTCCAGCAAGCAATTAAACAGCATGTTATCCTTTACTGCAAGATGACTTGTGTACAGGAGCAAAGAAGACATGATTCAATTGTATGGAGCACTGATTAGGCTGTGCCTGAGGTATGGTGTGCAGTTCTGATCAGTGAACTTGGACAGATGTTCACCAGATTGATTTCTGGGATGTTGGGATGAGTACTTGGGCCTGTACTCTCTGGAGTTTAGGAGAATTAGAGGCGATCTAATTGAAACTTAGAAAAATCTTGAAGAGGTAAATGCAGAAAAGCTATGGAAGCTAGAACAATGGTTTTACACAGGAATTTTGATACTTTATGAAGTGGTAGACACAGCTACGCTTGACTAATTTCAAAAGAAGGTTGACGAGGGAAAGTGGAACAGAGGGAAAATGGGAAGAAATATTGAGTGGCAAAGATCTTCTGGAGTATGAACATCGACACAGATCAAATGTGCAGTTTCTGAACTGTAGATATGGTGTAATCCATGTAATTTATCTTGGTGGACAACTGAAGGACTCCTTACTCTCCAAATCAGACCATGGGATCTGTTATCTTCACCTGAGAGGAACTTTGTTTGGCATCTCTTTCAATGGGAGACAACCTCTGGCCTTGCAGTATTCCCTTAATACTGTATTGAGTGTCATTCTAGAATGTGTAGTCAAGTACTTGGAGTTCCAATTGACCCCTGACCTTCTAAGGAAAGGAAGAGCACTACCAACTAGACCAGACTGTACATAAACAATCAATGTTATCATTCATTTAAGAAAAAGGTTGCCAGTTAAGTCCAGTTGAGATCTGCAGGAATGAATTGACAATTGTGCTGGTAAAATAAAATGTTGCACAAACTAATGGGAACTTCTTTGTTTTCCAGATTGAGGCTTCAATCTAGCATGCATCAATGGCCCAAGACCAACTTGCAAACCCTTCAAAAGATCCCTTCACCTAATCAAGTACATTCTTTGGAACTGTAGTCATAGTGCATTGCCTTTTCCTGGGTCAAGATAAGTATGTATAGAACTGCATTCATTCAACTTTACCTAGCCTCATGGATCATATAATGTATTTGTGTGTGAAAATTAATTCCCAGCCTTTTCCAGGACTGTGCTAAGCTAAAATTATACATTGTACGCAGTGTCTTAGGAAGAATATTCCCTTGTATTGTGTGTTTGATTTTTCTGTATGATAAAATGTTTTATTTTATATTTTTGGGTTGTGGGTGGGCAAACATTGCTGCTAAATTATACATTTTAGGAAGGGAAAAGGTCAAATTTGTGCTTGTGGACTTTTCTTAATAAAAAAAGAACACTTTGGCAGCATTAGGCAGCCTGGTCAGTGTATGTTATCAAAATGGACTATTTGGACAGCAATTGAACCAGGAACAGAATGCCTTTTAGTACAAATCTACAAACCCTTACCTATGCTAAAATTGTTTGATTTCTACACTTCACTTGAATCACTGAGAATGTCAGAATGGAAAACTGAAGGTCTCGAAGAAGGACATACAAAAATGCAAATTGACCTTATTTTGGTCAGAAGAAAACATGGCTGCCTTTAGTACTCGTAGATGAAACTGTTTATATTCTCGTGCAACTAACACTGTAAACTGGAAGCAAATGAAATTTGTCCAACTACACAATCTCTTCAGACCTTCAAGATGAACTTAGTCTGTCAGCTGCCATTAACCTTACTGAAGAAATAAGGACTCATTCTGAATGAAGAGCAAAACTGTGTGAATTAAAGTATGTTCACTCATGGGTATTTCCGTTGATGTTTATCATAACTCAGCTGCTGGTTTCATGCCATTTGAACACAGGTAGATTCAGTGTGGGGAGTATACTGGTGTCCTGAGAATGTTTGGTCTTACAGACGGCATAATTTCATGTGAGGCAATAACAAACCTCTAAATGTCTATTACATATGTTTTATTATAATGTGTTTAAAATAGAAAACTGTCTCCATTTAAGGTATTATGTCAGTATGGTGGACCAAATGTTCCTAGCTATCCTTTGGGAACTGCACATTGACTAAAGTTTGCACTTTACGTACTTAATTTTTGTATGTTCATAATTTTCCTCCCAGTGTTTTCATACATCTAATTTTGGTTGTTGATAATCACTACTCGGATGGTTTTTTTGATGCTTTTGATGTTGAATTTTGAACAAAACCTACACCTTTTTGCAGTGACTATCTTTAATTTGACGTTGGATCCTTTCTGCAATTTGATGCTGATCAGCCAATCAGTTCATCATGTCAGAACTCTGGAATATCTAAGCCTTATCAAAGACAGTCATTGCAACAGTGACAGATATACAGTTTTTTATTCTTTTAATTCTCTCTTATATTAGAGATGTGTGGCCACTGTTTGGTTGATCTGGACAATTCTATTTATTTTTTGCCCTGATATCATTGGAATTGCTCTTTACACTCGAACTCAGAATTTTATACCAAATTTAACACTGGGCACAATGAGCACCCAGACTTTAGTAAGATGACATATACTCAGAGCAGGAGAGTTCAGCTGTGCCCTTTTGATCCCTGCTGCTGTTGTGCCTGAGATATATAAAACAAAACAAAACAAAAATGGGTACAGTTGTAATTTTCCCATTCAGATCCAAATGTAGTACGGAATGCAGTCCATTGAAGAAATATGTTTTTTTGCATCTTATTGGCTTTGGGCTTTATAGTTTTGAATAGATTTTTTTAACCCAGCCATAAAGTTAAGAAATCAAATTAAAACAAGAACGCGTTAGAAGGAACTGGAGAGTATGAGAAAAGACAAGTTTTGGATGGTAGCTCAAGAGGCATTGATGAATGACGTCAAATTTCTTCCAATCTATTATGCTCTTACTAGTCTACAGATCTCTGAGGGAAGTGCCGATTGATTCAAAGTCTAAAAGACTGGGAGATCGTGGAAATCAATTCTCTGTTGTAGTCAACTTGAGGATTGCTCAAATTCTTCTCCCACGAGTTTGAATAGGCCATTAGCAATTGACTGCCAGTGGAGTTAGGGCAGCAATGTCCTTCTAGAGTTCTCCATCAGGCACCTGCCTCTTATTTCAGGGGGAGCTCATCTTCAAGATGTGAGTGTAAGCAAAATGGACATTGAAGTTCTCTGTGGATTATTTCAATTGTTGGGGTTTTAGGCAGCATTGCCAGAATTCTTCCAGTTAATGATCCTTATTCAGAGAGAGAGACAGCCCACATTTCAGATGGATCGTATCTAAGTAGCTCATTAACAAGTACAGGGGAACTCATTTCTCTACATTGTGCTGAGATATGGTATGTGTCATGGTGCCTGGACCATGGAATATTTCTCTTGGCCTTTTGCTTGTCATGAGTAGAAACTTTGAAGATAGTGCCCACGGTGCCTTACAGTCCATATGAATGAAAAGATCTATCCTCAAATAAGTTGAAGAATATGCTGCAATTTTACATGGCTGGTGATTGATCTGTTTGCATCTGTAGAAAATCATGGGATCTCTAACACTGCAGGGTAAGAAATGTGTCAGTGTGAAAACGGAATCATCTTTTGTTTACTTTTCTCTCAAGTCTCAATTTATTTTTACACTCTTCCTTTTCTGTGCTGCAGGTGGCACAGACAAACCAAACAAAATTTTGTTCTGTTCACTTTGCACTGGCCCAATCAACCTCAATTCTTAACAATGGCACTGGGCAGAACTAACCATCTTCCATAGATGCCCGGAGCTAATGTCTCAGTGAAAGATTTAATTCTGCATTCAGAGTCTAATTACCTTTAGCTAGAATGTGTTTTTTGAACAGTGTCAATTTATACATCAGTAGTAGGAAGATCCTACTCCATTCCTAGAAATTGTAACATTATCTTTTTTTTAATGTTAAGTGTTATCATGTTAAGTGGCTATAATTTGCAGGATGGTGAACATTTATAGTTACTTTCCCAGCCATGCTCAGGGCTAATGATAGTCTAGGATACCTGTACGATCTGTACTTTGGACCTAGCTTTAGTTGAATTTATGTGGCCACCATCATGGTCTTTCATGATGTTCACATCAAGTTCTTGTGGCTTTAATGAATAGACCTTCTTTCTTTCCTCACTCAATGTAGTCTGTAATAAACAAAGGACCCACTGTTTAAAATTCTATAAGTGTATGATTTGAACTTCTTAGCTTATAAAGCAGCTAAATGATACCCTCTGAACTTGTCCAATAAGTTTTTTTAAATTTGGCTAACACTCTTCAGCACATCTGTTTGGCAGCAGGGATTAGCACATACCAGCCACAACTGAGCAACACTCTTCCCAAATTGCAAATATTTTGTATGACTCTTGAGGAATGTTGAAAAGACAAAGGAGGCAATATGACTAAGTTGGAGCTTTGTCACTCTTGAATTGGTAGTTTCCCTCAATCTCCACCTAGGCTATGCTGTAATATTATTGTTGTTTTGTGGTTTGAAAGTGTTTACAGAAGTACTTTTTAGGATAGTATAGATCAAAAAGAACTGAGCTATGAGGCAGCCCTATGTCTTTAAATATGGTAGGAGTAGAGGGCCATATGTTGGTCTGGGTTGACTCCAGATAGATTGTTTTTAAGAAGGCAATTCCCAAAGTCAGTCAAATTTCAACTTGCAGAACTAACATGAGAAATGTTAAAATTCTAAGCATGGTGAAGACTTCACAAGATAAAGAGTTTTATTGTCATTGACAACAACAATGATCTGCCCTTTCACATATGTTGCACAGACACAATGTTAATCTGAGAGGTAACACAAAATATTTCATTAACATTTTCCCAGTAACTGTCTTGCTGTTGGCCTTTTTGTATAGTAGATACTGATCAGCCAGTCAGTTAATCTATTTTTCAGCATGTGGGAAAGCAAAGGGTTTCTCAAGACTCTTGCTGTGGGAGATTTTAACCAAAAAAATCCAAGTATTCGAGTTAGAGTTCAGCCTACTTTTTTTTAGAAGTAACTTGCAAGTAACAAATTGCTCAAGAACACCTTTTTGCCTATCATTCCGTTACCTTTGATGTTTATCTTTTAGAAGCCACTGGATGCCAGTAACCTGAAGGATGATTACCAACTGTGCGTTTAGTTGTGTATCTAAGGAACAAGGAATTCATACACTGTAGTAATGCTGTGTGCCTGCCAAATGACTAACAAGAGTTGGGGAAAATCATCATATTGTTCAATGTCCATTGTCTGTCTCTGGGATGTATTGAGGTATCTTATGACCTGATAGATGTTGGGATGTGAGGCTCTCTGTAGTTTGTGTCTACCTTGTGTATCTGTATTGCAGAAGTGTTTCTCTTAGCTGGCTGTGTGTACAGTAGTCTTCATTTTAGGTCGACTTATATTTATTAAAAAAACTATACAATTATTTTGTTCAAATGGTATAAAAATGAATATTCATGGTCAGCATACAGCAAATGAACACTGCGAGGTATTCAAAAATACGATCAAGATTGAGGGCAATCTTTTAAGTTTCACTGAGATTACTGCCTGTAAGGTGTAAGAATCTTCTATGAAATTACTTGCATGATGTATAATTTACTTGAATTGGTTAATGAAAGTGCTGAAATAAAATTGATTTAAATCCCAAGCATTCACTTTGCTTCCTTTGAAATGATTAATAAAACCTTAAATTATAACTGTTGCATTTTATTGGTGAACAACACTCATTGAAACAAAAAATGCAACTCTGAACATTTTGAGCTGTCTGCAACCTGTTTTTCCTCCACACCAAGATAAATGTTCTTTTCAAAGTTATTTTACCTTAGACTTACAGAATTAACTGTACTTCTAGATAGTTTCTAAATTCAATTTCCTGTTTTTAATTTGCTATTCAGACATTGGATAAGTAGCTCACAAGATTGTGACTGAACATTTATTACAATCATACCGGGAGTGGTCAGTTCAGTTTGTTGTTGTCAGCCAATTGATCAAGCTGCTGCTTCTGCCTTTTCTTCCCAAAAATACATTCACTGGTAAATTTTTTGACCAAATGGAATACGACAGAAAATTCAATAACATTCAACTTTTTTCCATTTGGCACTTTTCACTCTGAGGTGCCTTTACACAATTGCAATGCACCTTAGACTCAGAATATATATTCTGCGCCAGTCATACAGCCCGAGGGGTTCTGCGCTGTTTTCAGTCCATCAATGCACCTTGGCTGAAAAGCATTAGATGGTGCCTTCCTCTATTGCTTTTCTGGAGTGACTGCCCTAAGCTGTAGTGTCCCTCTCTACACATTGTTCTGGAACTTGGAATGTGCTCAGTCACAGACAACTTTATGCAGTGCATTCCAGCAAAGTTCAGGCAGACCAAAGGATGTCTTTCACTATTAAAAATCACACCACACTAGGTTATAGTCCAACAGGTTTATTTGAAAGTACAAGCTTTTGGAGCGCTGTTAGACTTAGACCAGCTGTTGTGCGATTTTTTAACTTTGTCCACCCGAGTCAAACATTGGCACCTCCACATTATGTCTTACACTGAGCATTCTTTAATGCTTTTGTCTCCTTTTGGTTCCTGGTAAACGTAAAGGCTCGCACCAATCATTTTTGTGCACCAGGTTTTATACCTTCGGTGGAGTATATGCTCAAATGTTTCAATCAAGCATGATGAGTATAAGTAGGCAAAAAGACAACATCTGTCTACTTTGGACTACAATGCACCTCCTCCTCCGATGGTATTCTTGCAATCTGTTCCCTCATACCTCTTAATAAACATTCACACCATAAGTAAAATTGGAAGTAACATTTATGCCACATAAATGCCAGACAATGACCATCTCCAATAAGAGACAATCTAACCACCACCCTGTGACATTCAATGGTGTTGCCATCACTGAAGCCCCCACTATCAAACATTCTGGGGGTTACCATTGACCAGGACCTCAATTAGACTGACCATATAGACATACTACAAGAGCAAGTCAGATGCTACTAATACTGTGGCAAGTGACTCGCCTCCTGACTCCCCAGAGCCTGTCCAATACCTACAAGGTACAAGTCAGGAGTGTAATAGAATGCTCCCCACTTGCTGAAGCTGCCTGCTTGTTTGGCACCACATCCACAAGCATCTACTGATGCTCAGTAGATGATGATGCTCAGTAGCAACAGTGTGTACTATCTATAAAATGCATTGCAGAAATTCACCAAAACTTCTTAGCACTATCCAAAGCCATGACCACTTCCATCTAGAAGAACAACAACAGCAGATACATGACAACACCACCACCTGCACATTACCCTCCAAGCCACTCACCATCCTGACATGGAAATATATTGCCATTCCATCACTGTAGCTGGGTCAACACCCTGGAATTCCCTCCCTAAGGATGTTGTGAATTAACCTATAGCAAGTGGACTGCAGCGATTCAAGAAGGCAGCTCATTACCACATTCTCAAGGGCAACCAGGGCAATCGATGTTGGTGAGTCAGCCTACTCCCAAGAGTGAATTTTTAAAAAATCATTGTGTGTCATTTGTGAATAAGTGCCTGCAAGTCTTAAGCAGGTATTAAATACAAACTTGACACAACCTTGCTTAACAGCACTTTAATTCTGATCACAACTGAATATCTTCAACTCTGATATCCAATTTCCATGCAAGGTTTATTGTATACTTTTGGTCAAATCATTGCCTGAATTGATTTGTCAGATGGCACTTACAAACCTTGGCTAACTGAATTTGATTGTAACTGCATTGCTACAACACTATCATAGTGACTGCTGAGAAACCAGGACTTGGAGATGCCCAGTGAGATTTATACTCAAAAGCTGTAATAGTTATTCTGCAATTTTCTTTTTAGGAGTGATTTCTTCACAATCTAATGACAAAGAAAATGTTAAGCCCTAAGACATATTAATAGCTATGACTTCAAAGTAGTAGATGACCAACACAAATCACATTTAGACCATCACTGATGGGTTTGTTCTTCAAAAGAGATGTTCAGTTACTGATTTGCATACAGGCAAGGACTAAGGGTGCCATCTTTATTAAAAAAAACTGTCGATTCTGAAAATCCAAAGCAGAAGTTCGGGGAAAAGCTCAGCAAGTCAGGCAGCATCTGTGGAGAGAAAGCAGAGTTCACATTTCAGGGTCAGTGTCCTTTAGAAGAGTTTCTGAGCTGGTGAGTTTCTCCACCAATTTTTGCTTTTGTTGTGAACAATTTTTTTATGTTTGTCACTGGGAATAAAAGATAAATTCATAGAAAAGAATCCCTACAACACCAAAAGAGGCCATTCAGCCCACCAGGTCTGCACCGACCCTCCGAAGACCATTCCACCCAGGCCACCCTTTTTCCATAACCCTGCATTTCCCATGGGTAATCCACTGAGCCTGCACATCCCTGGACACTATGGGGTAACTTAGCTTGGCAAATCCACCTAACCTGCACATCTTTGGACTGTGGGAAAAAACTGGAGTACCCAGAGGAAACCCACACAGACACAGGGAAAATGCGCAAACTCCATACAGTCACTCAAGGCTGGAATTGGACCTGGCCCCCTGGCAGTGAAGCACCCTTAAAATTGATTGAACATTTTTATGACAATGTAAGGTATTAAGAATTGAAAATAGATGTCTTCCTTTCCATCTTCAGAAATCTAAAGCGAATAGCTCAGATCCACAAAAAGACATTTGACTCCTGGAAAACTGTTGTTTTGTCTCGGGTAAATAAAGTACAGCGATCCTGAATCATAATTGATCTGAAAACACACGTTGGCAAAATGTTCCAGGTTCAAAAGTTTCAAACACTTGCCATGCCAGCGCTCCCTACAGTTTTGTTTGTTTGAGATAAGAACCTACAAGGTCACTTCATACTGAGAGTCATAGAATTTTTCTTGAAGTGTAAAATCCTTGCAGGAGGAAAAAATGCCCATTTTCCATGATGTCATATACCAATAGGAGTCAGCAACTTGAGAGAAGTGGAATAATTATTCTTATTATTGTGGAGTACAGAGTTAATTATAACTTTACTCTAAGAATTGCTATGGGACTTGCACATAAGGACATGGTGAGGTGAGGTGAGGTCGTATGGAACTGAAAGCTTAGTCTGTGGGATTCCATAAGATATTCTTTATTAACATCCCTTATGTATAGTTGCATGTAATAAAACATCATAATATTCACTCACCTGAGAGTAGATCTGATGTTATTAAGCCCCAATCAGCTGCCCACTTCAGTAGTTGACAAGTGTATGATATACTTTAAATCTATCTCAGAACACTTGTTTTCACTACTTATTGTCCCATATCTCTTCTGTCAGACGCATAATTATGTTGTTTCTGCACAGTGAAGTCTGGACAACCTAAACAGAGATTTGTTAAGGGAAGTTCAAGAGGGTTTTTCCCCTTCTATGTCGCAGATCAGATTCCTATTGCTTAAAAACATAAAAAAGGTATTCATTCTATCTTTCATCACTCTTTTAGTTTAGTTCCTTGAACAGAATCCACACAGACTTTATTTATTCATTCGAAGTTTTTGCCTTTTGTATCTTATTTCCTTTTATTACCTTCTGTCAAATCAGGAATGAAATTTTTTTAAATGGAATACACTGAGTCCAGGTTTACAGTACTAAATAATATTCTGTTCCATAACTAAATTAAATGTGAAGTAATAGTTTTATACTTAGTTTCTCTGTTACACTTTTAGCTTTAGCATTCCCCACACCATCCTAATTTCCTTCTGGAATTCAAAGTTAATTACTTTAGCACCACTTTTGAGCCTCTCTCAAAAACAATGTTGATAGAAATTGAAATGATTATAACCTTGGTGTTTTGTCAACTCAATACTATTACTTATCATTCACTTCACAAAGCTCAACCCACATTTTTGATGGAAAATTGGAATAACAAAGTGACATATATAATGGTCAGGAATTAACAACTAGTGCAGGTTATTAATTACAAAAGCAGCTAAATAGGTATTTTAAAATAATGATAACAATCTCAGTGATGAGTAGTAATGACACAGGAATGATGGCTCAGAGCGCCAGAGACCTGGTTTTGATCTCAGTCTCAGGTGATTGTCTACAAAGAGTTTGCATGTTCTGTGTCTGTATGGTTTTCCTCTAGGTGCTCTGGTTTCATCCAGCAGTCCAAAGCTATGCAGGTTAGGTGGACTAGCCATGCTAAATTGACCATGGTGTCCAGGGATGTGCAGTCTAGATGGATTGGCTATGGGAAATGCAGGGTTACAGGGATATGGGGAGGTCTGGGTGGATGATCTATGCTCTTTGGAGGGTCGGTGTGGACTTGATGGGCTGAATGGGCTGCTTCCACACTATAGGGATTCTATGAAAATTTTTACATATAATTAACTCTTGTTGATAATAACAAGGAAGGCAGAATGGAGAGCTTACCGCCTTCTTACTTTTAGCTGCTATGTTATTAAGTGAAGAAAATTTGTATGTGTTTATCAAAAGTCTGATTGATTTTTCTCTCACAAGTCTATCTTGTATCTCAACCTGTGCACTGACTTCATAAAAAAGTATTGATGGGACTTGGCAAGATGGCGGCGATTCTGTCGAACTGCTGTGGACAGCTCTGCCTAACAGCCAAGGCATACTGGTGTTTTTTGCCATCCCTGGCAGCTTATGTGGTGGAATTATTAGTTTAAAACCTTACAGAACACATATTTGTTAATATTTGGGAGAGGCAAGGATGACAAAGGGAAAAAGAGTGAGCAAACAGCAGCAGGGAGGACACTCCCCTGCAGCACCAGGCGTACTAGAGACAGCAGCAACAGCAGTCTCTCCTGAACCCCCTGTGGATCTGACAGACTCACAGGAATTGGCTGTGGTGATGAAGTGACTTACCTTGAAAGTTGGGGCTGTGATTGAGGAGATCCGTGGGGAAATTTGTGCCCAGGTCCAACCTATTGCATCCATGCTAGAGAAGCATGAGCAGGAGATCCAGGGCCTTGGGGAGAGGCTAGAGAAGGTGGAGGGTCAAACTAAGGCCTCAGAAGCTGCGATGGAGTCCTCATCAAGTTGGTCCAGGTGCTGGAGAGAGAGATGCGGGCCTTGGGAGACCATATGGACAACCTCAAAAATCAAGGTCGGAGGATAAATCTCTGAATTATCGGGCTCCCTGAAGGTGAGGAAGGCGAGCAGCCAGTCAGCTTCTTTGAAAGCTGGCTGCCAAAGTTATTGGGCCTTCTTATGGAGTCCAGCAGGCTGCAGATTGAAAGGGCTTATCGGGTTACAGATCACAGGTCAGGGCCAGTACAACACCCCCGCTCGGTCCTAGTGCACTCCCACTCATATAAGGACAAGCAAAAAGTGATAGAGGCTTCCAGATCTCTGAGAAAAGATCTGCAGGCACTGCTGTAGAAAAGGTCAAAAATCATGTTTTTCCAGGATTTCTCCGTAGCTTTAATTCGAAAGAGGAAGTCCTTCGATGAAGTTAAAAAGAGGCTGAGGAACCTGGGCATCCAGTACTCCATGAGATACCCCGCAGTGCTCCATTTCAGCCACCAGGACTCAGTATATACATTTGATTCAGTGGATAAAGCTAAAAACTTTGCAGACACTTTAAAGTAGATGGACTGACCTGAAGAATACGGTTAATGTTTGTTCTCTTTTCCTTCTTTCCCCATGTTTTCCCTTCGTTTTTTTTATTCCTTTCTTTCTCCCAAATAATCTCTTTTTTGGAAAGGAGGGAGAAAACCTTGGAGTAAGTTGTTCCTTTTTTTAATAACTGGATTTTCTGATGGGAAATCTTGTGGATGTTCTTTGTTGTCTCCACCCTTTTTTTTGTTTGTTCTGTTTCTTTTTTAGTCACAAATATGAGTGACATGAAGCTAGGGATGAGTGGAGTGCTCGCTCATCCTGACTTTGTCTTTTTTCTATTGATTTAAGGATCATCTCCTTGTTTTTATTTTCTGGCCACGGCTGGGGCACAGTCCGGGTTTGAAAGAGCTGTGAAGGAGGGGATGGGTAGGGTGAGTGCCCATTATCCTATGGGCAGGGGGAAGAGTCTTCCATTCAAGATTTTATAGTTGGTTTTTAGATTAGATTACTTATAGTGTGGAAACAGGCCCTTCGGCCCAACAAGTCCACACCGACCCGCCGAAGCGTAACCCACCCAGACCCATTACCCCTACACCTAACACTACAGGCAATTTAGCATGGCCAATTCACCTGACCCTGCACATTTTTTGGACTGTGGGAGGAAACCGGAGCACCCGGAGGAAACCCACGCAGACACGGGGAGAACGTGCAAACTCCACACAGTCAGTCGCCTGAGGCAGGAATTGAACCCGGGTCTCTGGCGCTGTGAGGCAACAGTGCTAACCACTGTGCCACCGTGCCGCCCTTAGTTTTTTGGTAGTAATAGTTGCTTATAGTTATGATAGAGTAGTTTTTGTATATATAGTTCTTCGACTCTATGAGTCTTTATTTACTTGTGTGCGGCGCTTTGTAAGCAGTGTTCTCCCTCCAAGGGGTTCAAGGGTCTCTGAAAGGGGATATGGCTAAGTGTCTTATTAAATGGTGCACCTGGAACATTAAGTGAAGTCATTCGCCTGTTTAAAGGAAAAATGTGTATTCTAGCCTTAGGAGGGAAAGGGTTTATATCGCTTTGTTGCAGGAAACCCATCTTGAAATTACAACAAGGGGGTTATGACCGGGTATTCTTTTCATCCTTTACTACTAAATTTGGGGAGTGGCGGTACTTATTCAGAAAAATCTTCCGTTCACATTATTAGAGCAGGTGAAAGGTGAGCAGGGACGGTTTGTGATACTTAAAGCCCTGATACATGGGGAGGAATATGGCATTTTAAATGTCTACTGTCCTCCGGCGCATCGCCTCAAATTTTTGATTACTGCTTTCTCTATGTTGAGTGCTTTTGGAACACGGCACATTATTATGGGGGGGGGTTGATTGTCTTTTGGATCCGACAGTGGACAGGATGCCTTCCCAACTATTTCTTCACAGGCCAAGCAGGTGGTTGGCTTATGTGAGGAGTTGGGGCTGGTGGACATTTGGAGATGTCGTCACCCTACTGGCAGGGATTTCACCTTTTTGTCAAACCACATAAATGTCGCACGAGGATTGACCTCTTTCTGGCTCCCTTGCCCTTCTGGATTCGATTATTGGTTGTAAAATTGGGAATATAGCTATCTCTGATCTTGCAGCGGTATATTTGGAGGTTAAGGCCAAGAGTGAAGAGCTAGGTTTGATGCACTGGCATTTGGACCCTTTTCTCCTTAAGGATTCCAAATTTGTGGAATACATTTTGAAGGAGTTTCAGGAATTCTTGACTCTCAACTCAGGCACAGCTAGTAGTCCATCTATGCTATGGGAGACTGCGAAGGCCTTTGCTAGGGGATTAGCTATTTCCTATTTGACTAGCTGGAAACGACAGAAGGAGGAACAGCAGCGTCTACTTGAGACGCGGTTGAAAGCCACCGAGACGGAACATTTTGCGCGGCCTTCGGTGACTAAGCTACAGCGAATCACCGCCCTTTGGGCTGCCTTAAATTCAATACTGACACAAAATGCAAAGAAATAACTTGTTTTTGCTAGACAAAGGCTGATCGAATATGGGGATAGGCCAGGGAAGTATTTAGCGTACCTGACTAGGAAAACGCGTGCTCCCCAACCCATTACTGCAATCAGAGACAGCGCTGGGGTCCTTACATATGATGCTAAAAAGATTAATGTGGCTCTTTGAAGCTTTTACTCTGAATTTTATCGGTCTGAAGGTTGCGAGGACAAGAGGGCTAAAATGGAGACCTTTTTTAAGAACCTGGACCTTCCAGGGGTAACCTTGGAACAGGCCTCTCTCCTTAATGCCCCCATGACAATTCAGGAAATACAGGAAGCAGCTGGGCAACTTCAGAGTGGGAAAGCGCCTGGCCCTGATGATCTCCTGGGTGAGTTTTATAGGGAGCTTATAGGGATTCTGTCAGGGCTGATGTTGGAGATGTACAATCACTCCTTTATGCATGAATGCCTACCACCATCTTTGAAAGAAGCCAATATTTCCTTAATTCTTAAGAAGGGGAAGATCCCTGAGGATTGTGCCTCATACAGGCCCATCTCTCTATTAAATTCAGACTTCAAGATTCTGTCCAAGATCCTGGCACTGAGATTGGAAAGGGTGTTGACCCATATTATTAAAGAGGACTAGACAAGCTTTGTAATTAGGTCCTCTAATAATATTAGAAGGTTGATGAATATGGTCCAAGTTTGTCAGCAATGATCGGATTCAGGGGTTGGTGATTTCCTTAGATGCAGAGAAAGCATTTGACTGGGTGGAATAGCTGTATTTTTTTTATGTCTTAGAACAGTTTGGTGTGGGTGGGGTCTTTGCTAGGTGGGTGGAGATTTTATAACACCACCCTCTGGCCGCGGTCACCACCAATGGGGTGAAGTCTGGGAATTTTAGGATTGGTAGGGGAAGTCAGCATGGCTGTCCCCTCTCACCGTTGTTGTTTACGTTGGTGATAGAGTCGCTGGCAGAGGCCATTCGTCAGAATGTCCACATAACCGCTCCGGAAGTGGGATCGAGGGCACACAAGATTACACTGTAGGCGGGTGACATCCTTCTGTTTTTATTGAACCCGATGACCAACCTACCACATTTGATACAATGTATCAATTCATTTGGGGCTATTTCAGGATATAAGATTAACTTTGCAAAATTGGAGGCTATGCCTTTGGGGAACCTTAAGGATGTGCAAGAAGTTGAAGGTGGCCCTAAGTTCCCTTTTAAGCAGTCACGGGCAGGGTTCCAATACCTAGGCATTTTTATTACCCCTAAGTTTGATCTGTTATTTCGGACTAACTTTGCTCACTTGCTTGACAATATTAGACGAGATCTCCAGAGGTGGGAGGCTTTTCCAAATTTTCCAATTTCATGGCTGGGCCGAATATCTCCCATTAAGATTAATGTTCTTCCTCGTTTGCCTTATCCCGTGCGTATGCTCCCTATAATGTTTCCCAGGGCAATGCTGCGGAAGCTTATGGGATGGTTTGGTTCCTTTGTCTGGTATCGTGGATGGCCCTTCATCAAATTTACTAAATTGCAGTTGCCTCAAGGAGGGGGAGGAGTTGATTTCCCAGACATCAGGAGGTATCAATTGAGTTCCCGGCTGTCCTTTGTCTTTGATTGGGCAGGTAACGATCCAAACTCAATATGGCTGGATATTGAGGCCTCCCAGGCAAAGTGCCCTCTTATTAAGCTGTTGTTCATGGATAAGATGAGGACAGTTATGGACCACTGCCGGAACCCCATTGACATTAGTATAGTCAAGGCATGGAGGGCGATGTGTCAGAGTGAGGGTTGCTTATCCAAGACTTCACCACTTATACCTATACAGAGGAAACTCGATTATCCGAATACCAATTATCCAAAAATTGGATTATCCGAAGGAGATCTCGAGGTCATGATAGAAACATTACATCAAAGACGTGTTTCCAGCAGTGATCGTGTCTTTTGTTTACAGTGATTAAACAGGCACCATCTCCAAATGACTGACTGCCTGCCCTCTCTCTCCCCACATTTTCCCTGGAGTTCTACAGAGGGGTGTACCCTAAATCCCCCCTTCCCAGGAATAATCGCTCCAACATTGTCCTGTACAGTTCAAACATGGAACCTGTCAAAAGGTTGCAGTAAAATGTTGTGTGTGTTGGTGTTGCTGTGTGTGTGGTTGTCTGTGTGCACTATTTGGAGACTTACCTCACAAAGGCAGCAGAAGCAGCAGTCTTGTTGGTGTCCAGTCCAGCTGCCTCAGAGAGAGGCCGGGGGTGCACGCGGGGGCGGTGGTGGCTGGTGGTGTTGGGGTTGGGGGCTCATGCGCTTTGTGCTGGGGGCGGGCGGTGGTGTTGGACCGGG
>NC_057716.1:85875254-85884835 GCF_004010195.1 Chiloscyllium plagiosum
AGTGTGGAAACAGGCCCTTCGGCCCAACAAGTCCACACCGACCCGCCGAAGCGTAACCCACCCATACCCCCGCATTTACCCCTTTACCTAACACTACGGGCAATTTAGCATGGCCAATTCACCTGACTTGCACATCTTTGGACTGTGGGAGGAAACCGGAGCCCCCGGAGGAAACCCACGCAGACACGGGGAGAACGTGCAAACTCCACACAGTCAGTCGCCTGAGTCGGGAATTGAACCCGGATCTCTGGCGCTGCGAGGCAGCAGTGCTAACCACTGTGCCACCGTGCCGCCCACTGCCACCGTGCCGCCCACAGGGCAGGGTCTTGCGTGCTGTGCACTGCTGCAATCTCCTGAATAGAGAGCAGACTTTAAAAGCGCCAGAGGAAAGGCACTTAATCGATTTTCTGAATAATCGATTATCCGAACGAAATAGTGCCCGTCCATCACATTCAAATAATTGAGTTTCCACTGTAGTTGGCATGCCAGGGTTCTGACCAGGAATGATGGACTCAGGGTTCAAACTATGGGCAATGAGAGGAGTTTCTAGTTTGGGAGACTTGTTTGAGGGGGAGGTTATGATGTCTTTTGAGCAACTGAGCCGCAAGTACGGGTTACCCAGCAGAGATCTTTTCTGTTTTTTTCAGGTTAGGGATTTGATCCAGAAGAAGACTACGCTTCTCACTAAGCCCTATAAGCCCGATACAGAGAGGTTGTTGCTACGTTCCACAAGCACCCTTTCAGTTAGTGCCCTCTATCGCCTGCTGGGTGGCAGGGCCTGGCAGGATATTAACTCGTTATGTGAGGTCTAGCAGCAAGAGCTAGGAGTGGAGATCTCTTCTGAAACATGGGAGAACATTTGGGAGAATGCTTGAAAGATCTCAATCTGTAATAGGACATGCAGTACGCAGTTAAAAGTTCTGCACAGGGTTCATCTGGCACCAGACCGTCTGGCAAAGTTTAAAAAAGGGGCATCTTCAGTGTGCCCAAATGTAAAATAAGTGTAGGTACTCTTACCCATTGCTTCTGGACATGCCACAGGCTCCGTGTTTATTGGAGCACTGTGGCGGAAGAGATTGGGAGGGTATAGAGGACTGAAATTTCTCCTCTTAGGTCTACCGAATTTACTATCTTTAGATGGATATGGTAAGAAACTATTTAATATTCTTGCACACTGTGCACAGAAGAATATACTGATGAATGGGGTGTCTGAGAACCCACCGAGCTTGCTGGGATGGCAGAAATTAATTATGGAGCACATTCCCTTGAACCTCTTTACAAACATGGTGCACCACACAACAGACCATTTTCATAAGACATGGCAGCCCTACTTACGTTATTTGGATATACATAGAACATGGAACATAGAAGAATACAGCGCAGTACAGGCCCTTCGGCCCTCGATGTTGCGCCGATCCAAGCCCACCTAACCTACACTAGCCCACTATCCTCCATATGCCTATCCAATGCCCGCTTAAATGCCCATAATGAGGGAGAGTCCACCACTGCTACTGGCAGGGCATTCCATGGACTCACGACTCGCTGAGTAAAGAACCTACCCCTAACATCTGTCCTATACCTACCCCCCCTTAATTTAAAGCTATGCCCCCTTGTAATAGCTGACTCCATACGTGGAAAAATATTCTCACTGTCGACCCTATCTAAACCCCTAATCATCTTGTACACCTCTATCAAGTCACCCCTAAACCTTCTTTTCTCCAATGAAAACAACCCCAAGTGCCTCAGCCTTTCCTCATACGATCTTTCTACCATACCAGGCAACATCCTGGTAAACCTCCTCTGCACCCGTTCCAGTGCCTCCACATCCTTCCTATAGTATGGCGACCAAAACTGCACACAATACTCCAGATGCGGCCGCACCAGAGTCTTATACAACTGCAACATGACCTCAGTACTCCGGAACTCAATTCCTCTACCAATTAAAGCCAGATCGCCATATGCCTTCTTCACCGCACTATTTACTTGGGTGGCAACTTTCAAAGATCTGTGTACATGGACACCAAGATCCCTCTGCTCATCCACACTACCAAGTATCCGACCATTAGCCCAGTACCCCATCTTTTTGTTACTCTTAAAACATTTGTGAGTTATCTTAACTAGGGCATTTGTTTAACCAGGATGGTTAAGTTTGTCAAGCCCTGGGCCCTGTAGGGGGTCTCCTGAGTTAATATGGGTATATTTACAATGCTTCCTTTGTTTGGGAGCTTTGCACTGTTCTGTATTTTGTGTTTTTTTAATGTTTTGCTTTTCTTTCTTTTTTTGGTCTGTTAGTTATTTACTTATTTATTGGTGTTGCTTTGCACAGTGTTAGGGTTTGTTTTGTATTATAGGGTAGGTTAGTAGATACTAGGCAGTAGTTGTATTGTAATTTATGTTTTTCTTTTTATTATACTGATATTTGTTATTGATTGTATTTTTCAATAATTTTATATGTTTGTAAAGTTAAAATAATTTGCTATTACATATATTTACAAAAAAAAGTATTGGTGAGAAACAAATTATGCTAATCATTCTTTATTGGGACTTTGCTGGTTCAGAGCCAAATGATTGAATGAGTTACTTTTTTTTGAGAAGCGTATTGGCTCTTGTTAGCAGACCCATAGATTCAACTCTTGATTTATGTTGAATTATCTGGAAGATTATGATTTGGAGATGCCGGTGTTAGACTGGGGTGTACAAAGTTAAAAATCACATGACACCAGGCTATAGTCCAACAGGTTTAATTGGAAGCACACTAGCTTTTGGAGCGTCGCTCCTTCATCAGGTGGTAGTGGAGGGCTCAATCCTAATACACAGAATTTATAGCAAAAATTTACAATGTGATGTAACTGAAATTATACATTGAAAAATTGAATGTCTGTTCAGCCTTTCATCTGTTAGAATACCATCACAGTTTCACTTCTTTCATGTGTAAATCACAAAACCTTTTTTTCATAAAAGTGCATTCTCAGGTTAGCTGTTAACAATGGTGATAACTAGACAATTAGATTACTTTACAGTGTGGAAACAGGCCCTTCAGCCCAACAAGTCCACACCGACCCGCAACCCACCCATACCCCTACATTTACCCCTTACCTAACACTACGGGCAATTTAGCATGGCCAGTTCACCTGACCTGCACATCTTTGGACTGCGGGAGGAAACTGGAGCACCCGGAGGAAACCCACGCAGACACAGGGAGAACGTGCAAACTCCACACAGTCAGTTGCCTGAGGCGGGAATTGAACCCGGGTCTTTAGCGCTGTGAGGCAGCAGTGCTAACCATTGTGCCACCGTGCCACCCACTAATGTGTTAAAGGTGTTAGCCCCCGTGTTCTCTGTCTATGCCATGATGTTTAGATTGATTCTAATTGACCTTGGTGCTTCAGGTGCCCATCCTCCAAGGCGGGCATCGGGACAGGCAGCAGCGAAAAGTGGCCGAGCAGAGGCTGATAGCTACGTTCCGTACCCATAGGGAGCGCCTCAACCTCATGTCACACTACAAGTGACCACCATTGTGCTATACACACAATCAGACACTCCTACACACACGCAGACACACAGATTTCTGTATGTACAGATCACATACCCCCACCCCAGACACACGCACACACTTCTACAGACACACACACACTTTCACACACACACACATGCATCCTCTCACAGACTTAGACACTTTACACTCACACACACACATATATACACTCTCTCTTACACTCACAACCCCCCATCCCAGACAGACAAACAGACACACACACACAAAAACCCACATGCACATATACACATATACGTTTGTGGGGTGAATTTGTACTTGCAGAGTTACATTGTACTTTGCTCAAAAACTGCATGAATTCATGTAAGACTCTGTTAGCTCACTTTTTAGATTATAATCAGTCTAAACATTATGGCACAGACAGGGAACACAGGCGGCTAACACCTTCAACATCTTATCTGGCTGACGCCAATTGTTACAGTTAACCTGAGAATGTTGGGGTGAATTTGTACTTGCAGAGTTACATTGTACTTTGCTCAAAAACTGCATGAATTCATGTAAGACTCTGTTAGCTCACTTTTTAGATTAGAATCAGTCTAAACATTATGGCACAGACAGGGAACACAGGCGGCTAACACCTTCAACATCTTACCTGGCTGACGCCAATTGTTACAGTTAACCTGAGAATGTAAGGTTTAAAAGAAGTTTTGTGATTTACATATGAAAGAATGAAACTATCATGGTCATTCCAATAGATGAGAGACTCAACAAATAATCAAGGTATTTTCAATGTATAATTTCAGTTACATCACACTGTAAACTTTTGCTATAAATTCTGTGTCCACCACAACCATCTGATGAAGGAGCAGCGCTCCGAAAGCTAATGCTTCCAATTAAGCCTGTTGGACTATAAATTGGTTTTGTGTGATTTTTAACTTTATTGATTGAGTTCTGGTTAGAATGCCATTCCTCTAGGAATTCTCACGTGTGTCTTTGTTTCGCCTGTCCTAGGATGTGTGTATTGACCCAGTCAAAGTGGTGTCCTTCTTTGTCTGTATGTATGGAAACAACAATGTCATAGAGATGTACAACATGGAAACAGACCTTGTAGTCCAAATCATCCATGCCGACCAGATGTCCTAAATAAATCTAGTCCCATTTGCCAGAATTTGGCCCATATCCCTCTAAACCCTACCTTTTCATATACCCATCCAGATGCCTTTTAAATGTTGTAACTGTACCAACTGCCACTACTTCCTCTGGCACCTCATTCCACACACCCCACCACCTGCTGTGTGAAAACATTGCCCCTGAGGTCCTTTTTAAATCTTTCCTCTCTCACCTTAAACATATGGCCTCTAGTTTTGGACTCCCCCAACTCTAGGAAAAAGACCTTGGCTATTCACCCTATCCATGCCCCTCATGATTTTATAAACTTCTATAAGGTCACCCCTCCACCTCTGACACTCCAGGGAGAACAGCCCCAACCTATTCAGCCTCTCCCTCAAGCTCAAACCTTCCAACCCAGGCAACATCCTTCTAAACCTTTTCTGAACCCTTTCAAGTTTCACAACATCCTTCTACATAAAACCAAGGCTTGTTTGCTCAAGTCAGATGGATGTAAAGTATTCCATAACAGTGTTTCAAATGAGCGAATGCAAGTTCACCCAGTTACATGTATTCATCGGTATGACTAAAACAGAGTGTTTAAAGATTAATACATTATTATTTGTGGCCCCATATTTTGTGCAAGTTGCTGCCATGTTTCGTACCTAACTTCAAAAATACCTTCTTTGGCTGTTAGGAACATCTTGAAACCATGAACAATGCTACAGAAATGAAAATAAAAATTTGTCATATTGGTATGGTGCTCATGTCAATGTTTACCTCCGCTATTTGAGAACCGTCTAGTGGAATGTAGTAATTGAGTGTCGTGGGCCTTTCATTGGTTTAGGAAAGGGTTTCAGTCAGTGTAAATGCATTTAAGTCTACCATCCATTTCATATTAGACTGCATTGGACTAGAGAGGAGAATAAGCCTGTTGTAATGGAAGATATGATTTAAGATGAAACAGTGAGCCCCCTCTATGACAGTTTCAGATGGTACAGATAAACTTACTGATCTGATTACTTAAAAAAAAGTGGGATCACTGATAGGTATACCCTTGTATGAGGCTCTATCAGTTCAGGTTAAGTGTTGTGTTGATGGTACAGGGTTGTCTATTTTTAAGAATGTAGACTTTGAGAGACACAAAGCAGACTTTTAGAAAATGCATACACGCTTGTTAAAAAAAAATTCTTTCCCCACCTCTGAATTATTTAGTATCCACTGGACACTCAGGGCAAGTGAAAACTAGTTAATGTCAAACATTGAGGGGTGATGTAGAGGTGGGCAAAATTAATAGAATAGTACAATATTAGAAAAAGAGAAACATTTATTTCAAATTAAACAATGGACAGAATCACAGAATGAACACTACTCAGAGGGAAGGCAGTCAACCTATTATGTCTATGCAGGCTCTCCAAAGGAGTGTTTTCAATTAGTTCCATTTTTCTGCTCTTTACCTCTTCAAGTTTTAAAACAATTTTGTTTTGAAAGTAATTATGATTGCTGTTTTAACCACCTTTTCAGGAGATAGAGATCATTAAATTTTGTTGTGTAAGTCTGTGTCTTCTTGTTATTGATTCTTCTGCAGTGGGAAATAATTTTCCCTTATTTAATCTGTCAAAAGCCGTCATGATTTTGAATATGCTTTTATGTATGGAGGAGACCAACCTGTTTCACTCCATGTCACTGAACTCATTCATCCCATTTCCATCCTGAGTAAATTTTTGTCTGCATTTGCTAAGGCATTGGCTGACTAAAGTATGATGCCCAGAATTAGCTACAAGACTCTACAACCTTGCCCAACCAGTGTTTTTCAAATGTTTAATGTAACTGCTTTGCTTTTGTACTGTGTCTCTTATAAAAATAAGGAGCTTTTTAACAGCCTTCTCAACTTGTCCAGCCAGCTTCAAAAAGTTATTTTCATACATATACCCCAGGGCTCTCTGTTTCTATGCCTCCTCTATGATTAAACAATTTAGGATTAGGAGCAGGAGAAAAGACACAACGGGGCAAACAAGTATTGTGATTTTGAAAAATCTTCTTCTAGAGTAAATCTACTTTAGTGGCTTGCGTTTTATGTTCTGGTAAGGAACAAAAATAAATGCATCTTCAAATTCACCGATCTGTCAGTTGATTGCATTATCCGTATTCTTTCACTTGAGATTTTAAACTACAGGTAAAAGCTTCTTAATAAGTGAGTATCTAAGATATCCTTATAAAAATGTTTTAATGGGACCTGTATTCATTATTCATGGGACTGTTCAACTGCATGAACTATGTTAACTATCAAGTGTACATCAATTCATCCCTTGCTGAAGTTTAACAGTTGTTTAAAATCAGGAATTTATTTTTTTCCTGGTAGTTTATAGAAAACATAAGTTATAAAATGATCTTGATGGCATGTTGCAGTCTTGCATCAGAATGGCACCACACTTCGGTGGGAGTGTAATAACTGCTTAGTTAAAAGTTGGGATGGACAAGCATGTTGCAGCAAGCATGAATTGCACTGTAATTATACTTTTAAGCCTTTACATATTTGGTCACGTTACAAAGTTAGAAGACGTTGGGAATAGATACAAACAGCATTCCAGCTACTATGCTGTACAATTCTCCTGCCTCCAGAAATAAGGTAATTATCTTTTACACTTGAAGAGAAACAGAGTTGTCAGTGCTCCAAGGTGTGTCTAAGTTGCACTCAAATCAGCATTAATTTGGGAGATGACCACTGGTGTCAGACTGCCTACAGGAGGTAGCCTCACACTGCTAAAATGTCAGACAAGCTGCTTTATGATTATAACCTAATTTGATTAAGTTAGTAACCAACTGGATTATTTTCAAAGTTCTCGACATTAGAGTATTAATGAATAGCTGTTTTATTTTTATTTTCCCTGTAATGTAAAGAGTTTTCTTTTACTAAGGCTTGGATGATGATAACGCGAAGTGCAGTGCATGCAGACTTCTCCTTGATCTCCTGTAGCCTACCGTCAATGTCATCAAGTACCACTCAGCATGATTCAACACAAACCTTTGGTTTGGACCAGTAACTCCCAAATTTATTCTGCAAAGAGACACTATACCCCCTAATTACTCAGACTGAGAAAGAAGTGAAGTTACATCTCTTCCATTCCTGTGGAAATGAATCATCATTTGCAGTTTATCTTAGTAATCTAAAATCTCATTGCTATTGCACCATTAATAAAAATGAACATATGAAACTTTGAGACAAAGATCATCTTTGGTTGTTTTATGTAAACTACAAGTGAGATTTTTGATGTTTTTAGGTGACACACACTTCCATGAATCTATTCTGATTTCCGTGGTTACTTGATTAAAATGCATATGCAATAGTATATCTACACTGAAGTAACTATACCATGGAACAACCAGAAATAGTATTCTCCTTCTCTTGACTGATGCTATCTTATTTACTATATTTCCAGCATTTTTCTGTTTAAATTTCAGATTTCCAGCACGTTCAGTGTTCTGCTTTAAGCTAATTATTTATATTGCATTGGAAACGACGAAGCAGATCTGACCTATTTGGTTTTCAGAACAACAATTGAAATGTGAGACAAAACACACTTGTACAAAATTATTTTGAAGGCTAGCTTTCAGATCTACATAACCGTAATCAAGACACTTTTTAGTTTCCTGCGGATTCATCAAAATTCATATTCTGCAAAAATGAAGAGAATGCAGTACCTAGTTAACATATTTCTAGCTTCAGATGAACTATGTTAAAGAAGTCTGTTTGATCATCACAATAAGTGCCACCAGCACTCTACATTAAATATGACAGTAAATCCTTAATTGTAAAATTAAAAACTAAACTATTTTTTAGGAAGAAAGATCTTGCAGTTATATAGAACTTTTATTATCTTAGGTGTCCAAGAATCTTCATAACTTTTTTCAAGTATTGTTACAGTTTAATATAGAAGACATTTGTAATTATTAGTAGAAGTGATTAAGTGAAAGTTGTTTCATGTTTTGCTTTCCTGGAACTAAATACAAGATTCAAGTTGGTTTAATATGAAATGCCATGTGCATTCCACCATAACAATCAAAACATTAAATATACTAAAAGGTGTGGCTTTAAATGATTGTTTTTTATTTAATGTGGTTTAATGTGGCATTGTAACACTTTGATTGTGAAAGTACTGAAACCATAAGGAGACATAATCCTCCCTCAAATATTTCATTACTAATCACCAAAAAATTTACTAATCCCAAACTGTATCATCAACTTTTCATAGAACACAAGTATCCAAATGGCATTTCATTCAAATTAATATTATAACTGTTTCAGTTGCCAGAATACTAGAAATGCTATCATTTAAAAGGAAAGGTACAGCTAAGATAAAACTCCCATTGATGAAAACATCCTCATCCATTTAACTAATTCATTATTAAAATCAAAATAACTACAAAGGTTGCTGCATTTACAGGACTGTGGGCAAAATTTGCAAGACTTACTAGATCCCCATGCTGACATTTCCATGCTCTATTGCAGACTGTTTGATTGATAATGGTATTCAACAAGAAGCCATTGAGATCTAACAGATGCACCAATTATGGATATTGGCAGCAACTGTTTTGAATTGAATGTGTCCAACTTTGATTGTTTTTTACAACAACAAACGTCTCAGTCTCTGGGTTACTTTTGCCATAACAGCTTTATGGAGTATATCGATGTCTCCAATTACAACTGCACCAACTAGACTGCAAGAAAATAAAACTAGTGATACTCCTTTTTGGAGGTGGCGGAAATGTCCACGCATCAATGAATTTAATACACGCCGTGACATCGAACACTTCTTCCGTCGCCTCCGCCTCCGAGCTTACTTTCACAATCAGGACCCCCGCCCACCTTCCGAGGACCCCTTCGCCCACCTCCAACACACTGCATCCACCTGGACACCCCGCGCTGGCCTATTACCTGCCCTCGACCTCTTCATTTCCAACTGCTGCCGGGACATTAACC
>NC_057716.1:85887002-85900470 GCF_004010195.1 Chiloscyllium plagiosum
TGGGGAGAGAGTAGCATAGAGTACAATGGGTGAGTGGGGGAGGAGATGAAGGTGATAGGTCAGGGAGGAGAGGGTGGAGTGGATAGGTGGAAAAGGAGCTGACCTGCCTAGCTCCTTTTCCACCTATCCACTCCACCCTCTCCTCCCTGACCTATCACCTTCATCTCCTTCCCCACTGACCTATTGTACTCTATGCTACTCTCTCCCCATCCCCACCCTCCTCTAGCTTATCTCTCCACGCTTCAGGCTCTCTGCCTTTATTCCTGATGAAGGGCTTTTGCCCGAAACATCGATTTTGCTGAAGCTCCTCGATGCTGCCTGAACTGCTGTGCTCTTCCAGCACCATTGATCCAGAATCTGGTTTCCAGCATCTGCAGTCATTGTTTTTACCTCTACTGGCCAGTCCATCCTACAGAATGGATTTAGGTTTTGTTTTATTCTCTTGTGCAATGTAGCTAGGTCAGAATTTATCATTCATCGCTCACTGTGAGGTGGTGGTTGTGACCTGTCTTCTTGAAATTCTGCTCCTTGGAATCTGCCTCACCTGCTGTGGTTTTCCAGTGCCACACTTTTCGACTTCTCGACCTTCGGGTGTAGGACCTCTCATATTACTGTTAGGAGAGTTCCAGGACATTGGTCTTTCACAGGAGCTTCATTGGCTGGATAGCTGGTGACAAAATAATGGGTTCCATTCCCTCACCAGCTGAGGGTACCATGAAGGCCTCTGCTTCTCAACATCTCTCGTGTTAAACCACAGCCAGCCATGTCTCTGATGAGAGAGCAGCCCGATGCTGCTCTAAGGCATTGTGTTAATTATACTCTCCTGTTGGGCGCTTTCACTCAGTCTGACTACACTCCCTGTGGCTTGTTTGAAACATCCGCGTGTGATCAGCACGGATTAGAATCACTGCGGAGTTTATTTGATATTTCGATATGAACGAGAACAAATTTAGATCATGAACGCGCTTGTCCTGTGGTAATCTCTGCTCGGCCAATTTCGGGTTGGTTCAGGATGAACACTTTACATTCTGTAAAATGTGCCTTTTGAATTTGGTCGCTGGAACAATGAATATTTTTACATTCTTCACACTCTAAACTCTGTTGTTTTATAAAAAAAAATCTGATTGTGTTTTCTTCCATTGTTGATTATGCTTTCTTTTCCCCCGGCCTGCTCAGGAATTAATAATTTTAGCAGAATGGAGCAGGCTTGAAACAAAGTAACAGGAGGCGGGTCGTATATAAAAAAAAACAACTCAAGTTTATACCCAATGCTATCAGATGCTGTATTGTGTCAGGGAGCACAAAGAAGCAACGCAGACGAGAAACGAGCAACTGAGCTGAAGTTCTCACGTTGTGGGCAGGGTGATTTTTTTGGGGGGTTGTGTGTTTCATATGCAAATACAGCAACGGGGAGAGACAGTCTTACCTGTCAGTCCCCGTTTGTGTCTGGAGCTATCAAGTGTAAGTAGAGCAAAGGGACACAACAACTGGCCTCTTCCAGGTAAAACTCCTTTCAAACGCGAGGGAAATCTCAGTGTTTTTTTTGGGGGGGGGGAAAGACATGCTGGTTTGGGACAATTGTTTGAAGTGCTTGGATCGATCAATCACCGTTCAAAGCTTGCAGCGTAAGTGAAGATTTCTCTGATTAGTTACAACCAGCATGTGTTTACAATGAAAGCAAGCGTGGCTTATTTTAACTTGCTGTTTTAACATTTGAAAATAAATCTGATCGCATTGATTTATGCATATATGTAAAGTTGTGTTTTGAGCAGTAAGGACCCAGCATGTAAATTAGGCGGGTTCTGTTTCAGTGGTGCTGGTGCCCCCTGATTTCAGTACGAGGTTTCCATCGGACTGCACTCTATTTAGATTATGGTTCCGGCAGGAAGAAGGGGTTAGAAATGGAAAAAGAACATGGTCGAGTCGCAGCACCTGTTAAACGTGAAACAAGTTGTTATTGTACAATGTCGAGAATGTGGTGCTGGAAAAGCACAGCAGGTCAGGCAGCAATTCCAATTTACTACACAGTATTTCAGTCTTATTAAGAATAGAAACACAAAAAATGTCACTACCTTAACATAAGCTTAATGTTTAAAATCACACATTGATCGAGACGGATTTCTGTTGTTTTAGTGGGCCACTCTGTAACTCGTACAACTAGAATGCCAGCTACAATCTTGTTGTGGAAGGATTTTCCTTACCAGAGCAGTTCATGCTGCCATCCTCTACTTCTATAACCCAGGGAGTCATAAAAACGTCATAGAGGCTTTACAATGCAGAAAGAGGCCATTCGGCCCATGTACAAGTTGTATCTGTTGACATGGTTTTTATGGAATGTTAATTTCAGATATTGTCCAACTGCATCAACATGTTCCTGAGCTTTGAATCCTGCTTTTTGATTATCTGAGAGGGAGACAGAACCAAGTTTGCGGAATGTGCACCAACCCTCTGAAGACCCCAGGAAACATTTCCTTAGAACCTCATTTACTGTATTTGACGTGGCCTCTTTTGTCACCCTGAAAGATCAGATTTGGTTTATTGATTTGCCTTGCTATTTTCTCCTGAAATATTTTGAATTGCCAATATTTGAGGTTCTCTGTATGCTTGATTGTCAGGTTCTTGGTTTAGAATCCAATTTGAAGAGATTTGTTACAGTTAATGATGAAAGAGGTAGCTGAATGCTTGGATTGTATTGGGATTGAAGATTAATGAATGCATTTTAAAAAATAAGTTAGAGTTGAATGTCCGATGTGTAAAAAGATCAAAAGTCAAAATGTAGATATGAAGGTAAGTTGCTATCAGTGTCAAATGTGGAAATTGGTGTTTGCTAAGTTACTGCAATCATGGCAGTATCGTGGGAAATATGGTAAGTGATGGGAGGGTGAAAGCTGGATAGATGACTAGTGTTTGGACTTAGAAAGATTACGAAACAACAAAAACTCTTTTCTGTTCACTAATGGGATGTGACTGATTCTATGGCAGTATTTATTCCTATTCAAATCTTTCTTTGAGCCATCAGTGAGTTAGATTGAAGTTGTGATGAAGTAAATTACATGTGGTCCATGCAGGGAATAATAAATTGAATGGTACTCCTTCATATGTGGATCTCATTGAACACATGTTCATGTTTCTAGTACTCAAGTAAGGAAAATAGATAACTAATGCTCTTCATATCGGAATGTTACAAGATAAATGACAACTGTTACGTAACAGTCACATTTTGCAGAGCAAGGTGTCACAAAGAGACATGAGATAAGTAATTTTATTGATGGTGGTTGAAGGATAAATGTTGACCAAGACACAGGAAGAATGTCTTTGGCTATTATAGAGTCAAGCTGCATGGAAACAGACCCTTGGGTCCAACTAGTCCACCATGTTCCCAGACTAAACTAGTTCCGCTTGCATGCTGGACTCATATCCCTCCAACCACTTTCCTAATCATGCACTTATCCAAATGACTTTTAAATGTTGTAACTGCATCTGCATCCATCACTTCCTCTGGCAGTTCATTCCACACATGAACCACTGTCTGTGTTAAAAAGTTGCCCAGATGTACTTCTTAAATATTTCTTCTCTCACCTTAAAAATATGCACAGTGGTTTTGAACTCCCCCACCCTGGGGGGAAAAAAACCCTTGCGAGTCACCTTATCTATGCCCCTCATGATTTTATAAACCTCAATAAAGTCACCCCTCAACTTCCTATGCCTTGGTGAAAGAAGTCCCAGCCAATCGTTATAACTCAAACCTTCCATTTCTGGCAACAACCTGGTATAACTCATTTCTGAGCCCTCTCCAATTTAATAGTATCCTTTAGGAGAGCACCCAGAACTGGACATAGAACTCAGAAGAGGCCTCACGAGCGTCCTGCACAACCCAATTGTGACATCCCAACCCCTATACTCAAAGATTGAGCAATGAAGTTAAGCATGCTTAACTTGTGTACTCCACAACTACCTGATGAAGGAGCGGCGCTCCGAAAGCTAGTGCTTCCAATTAAACCTGTTGGACATTAAAGTAGAGGCATACTCTACAAGCAACTGTCTTTTATTCTAACCTGTAATTTTGGGATGTTGATTATGGTACCAAATGTGGAAGATTGTCCATTGCACTAACGGCAATCACAAGCGCTAAAATGCAGTTTATTAAAATGTTGATGTGAAAAAGAATGCAATTCCTATTTCTCAACCAGCAACTGTATCTCCATGTTGAAACATAATCTTTTGTTACTATAATGAACACATGTACCAAAACAACTAAGGACTGTGTAGCATGAATCTGTATAGGAGGATTCCGTAAGTGACAATTTCAAAATTGATGACATTGCATGAATCAATAGTAAATGAACAATTACCTCTACAATAAGACATAATTCCGGTATGGAGTACATATTGTTCAATCGCAGGCATCACTTCAAATTCAACATTGACTTGATGCACTAGTGTAAGTAACGTGAGCTCATTTCAATTCTACTCAAGGAGAATCTAAAAGTATTTCAATATAGTATCACATGGTACATTCATGATGAAGGTCAGAATGTGGAGGCAGAGGACAAGGATCAGAATAAAAAGTAGGTTGGCTATAGAACTGAAAACAGAAAGTCAGATGTTAAGTGTACCATTCCAGACAAACAAAGATGGGATGTGATTATCCACAAGGATCAATGCTGGAATCACTGTTCACAGTTTAATGAATGACTTGGAGTTGGAGGTACAGTTGCAAAATTTGCAGATGTTGGGTGTATAGATTCATAAAAGTCTAAAGCACAGAAAAAGGTCTTTGGTTCACTGGTAAAAACCAAACATCTAACTATTTTGACACCATTTTCCAGCACTTGGCCAAGATATTATAAAAGAAAATTTTATGAAGAACTATTAAAAATATGGAATGTGCTACCATAAGGATTAATTAATGCATCAGTTCATTTAAAGGGATGCATATAAGGGCCAAAAGCTTAGAAAAATTGGAATTAAATGTAAAGGGATAGGTGAAGGCTCATGTACAGTGCAAATACTGGCATTAATCAAACGGTCTATTTTAAACTGTGCATTTCAGCTGAAATATCGTCTAACCTTTGCTGTGTCCAGTGCAATAACTCCATCTTGGACTTGAATTTTCATGCGGATGGAAATGTTTAGCCAAAATGGTGCGAGTCCTAATTTTAGAACTTGACACCCAGCTTTTTCACTGAGATGGAAGCAGGGATGGACTGTAGTTTACTCATCCTCTACATCACAGAGGCAGTTGCCTTCAAACAGATCTATTTTTTTGAAAGTGGGATGGCCATAAAGAGAGTCATGGCTTTAGACCTTGAAGGAATGGTCTAAACTGCTGGAGTTAAATGGTGAGGTAGGGGCCTCCTTCGCAATACATTTGGGATTGGTAAGAGTGGACATGAATGTTTATAAAAAGTAGATAAGTTCTGTGTAATTGTCAATCTTTTGAGCTATTCAAACCTAATTTCCCTTCTCTTTTAAGAAGTCTGCAATTTAAATTAAAACTGCACTTACATTTTTACTCTCAACTGACATAAGCCAGGAGGTATCACTATAACACCTGTGTTGCCTGACTGATTCCATAACCTGTTGTTATCAGAGTGATGTGCCCATCGGTTCATTGATTGACAACTCCAATTTGTTATGACACCTTTGTGTGGCACTGAATACAAAAGTTTTAAAAAAAAAGGTTTAAATACTTGAATTAAACATTTTACACAGTTTCAAATTGTCGAAAGAACTTAAATCTATTGCGTGTGTTTATAGGAAAGAGTTTTTTTTCTACATTACTCATAAACTTTATTTCAACTCAGCATATCTCCTGAGCTCTGGCCATATTTGACAGTGTGTGCATTGTCATGGAGATGGTATAGACAAAGGGTGGATGGGGATCATGGGTTGGCATGGAGGTGACATGTAAGGGATGGGGAAAATGACATAAGTTGACACAGGATGGATGTGGGATATCGGTTGGCATGGATAGGGCGTATGGAGGGAGAGGGCTAAAGGGCTTTTTTAAAATTAGAACTGGGACAAAGGATCACCAGAAGTGGCATTTTACATGACCCATCTCCACACTTGGCAGCCTCTGTAGCTCCTTTTGCATTGTTTCCAGGGTGGGTGGTTTCAATTCCTGTTAACACCCGTCTTCTCCAGAATGGCAGTCTGACCCTCTGGGACAGTTTCCATGGAATTGTGGTCTGCAGCATTGTGACTTTCTCTGACTCTTCACTCCAGGATCGAGTGGCATTATATTTCTGAATATCAAATTGGCTCAGGTTTGCTATCTATTGTGATGGAGATGTCCAATCCCATCATCCATTTGGCCGTTTTGGTAAGCATTTAGCCTTATTTCTTACACTCCTGCTGGGTTTCACAAGAATTGAGTACTGTATGACAGTTCTCATGGTGTTTTCTCTCCTCCTGTCACATACAACACCCTGCATGTGCCATACTTGACTGAGTCTAAATGGTCATGATTTGGAGATGCCGGTGTTGGACTGGGGTGTACAAATTTAAAAATCACACAACACCAGGTTATAGTCCAACAGGTTTAATTGGAAGCACACTAGCTTTTGGAGCGAAAGCTAGTGTGCTTCCAATTAAACCTGTTGGACTATAACCTGGTGTTGTGTGATTTTTAACTTTGAGTCTAAATGGGTTGGCAATGGATATTCATTCCATTCTATTGCTTTTGCCAACATCTTAACTCTGTCTTTTACTTCCTGCCCATGGTATTTAACATGTGGGTAACCTTGTGCAGTAGTTTCACTAAATTGCAGTCTCATTCTAAGATTAGCTTAGCTGCCACTGAAATGCCTTTCTACACTTTGAATGGAGCCTGATCTGGTCTCCCAGCTCCTCCTAATCTCTATCACCATTACTCTCTATCTAGCCTCTTATCTACTTCTATATGGGTGGCACTTTGGAATGAAAAGTAATGTTAAAAGTACTATATATAAATGATTGTACTATAAATCCAATCCTTTCCAGCAAGCTTCTATTATAGTTAACCCTTGTTTAAATAATAGTTGAGTTTCCAGGTTTTACCATTAACTGCTTTTTACCAATTTACTTACAGCACATATTTGTTCAAGCTATGAAGTTTAACCACTAGTTAATGATTCACTGTTTAAGAAGTAGTTCCTGATTAAAAGGAATCACAACTGTTTCCAACTACTTTACTTGATTGCTCAACCTCTAAGAATCCAGTCCATTTACACTGAGGTATTCTTTCTTCTTTATCAGCACTTGGCCAGTAATTACTACATTCTGGCTTTCTGTCATCTGGAAAACGAATCTTGCTTTCTAGCACAACCTTCATTTCATTGAGAAAATAGTGAAATATTTGCTGAATTTAACAGTAGTATTAATGCAGTGATGCAATGAGTCTCACCACTGTAAAGTGATTTGAACAACAAAATAACTTTCAGTTTATCAAATTCTCTGGACATGTTTAAAGGCACAGTTTCCAGCACAGTAAGTTTGAAACATTATTAATACTGTTATATTGACAGAAGCCAATCCGAGCACAGCAAGATTCAATATACAGTAAGATTCAATAGACAGCAAATTAGCTGAAATATACTCTTCGCACCCTAGGCCAGAACATTAAGAGAGCTCTGTTTCTCTTGAAACACTTCCTTGACTTACTAATAATGCCAGAAGTGTTTTGCTTGCAACTGAAAAGGCACTCATTCTTCTGAGTTAGTGTCTTCTCTTGAAGACAGAATTCCTGGCAAGGTAGCACTCCCTCAGTACTATATTCAAGTGCTGGCCATGGTCAAGAATACGGAGCATGCCACCAAAAGAGCCAAGCTGACATTTTGGCAGCCTTCTACATTTGTGAGTTTAATGCTTTTGGGTAGCCACTGCTGTTTGTTGTTGGCATTTCTCTCCCTTTCAAGATTTCTTTAAGGTGATTATATGAATAGGAAAGGATGAGAGGAATATGGACCAATTGCAGGCAAATGGGACTAGGTTGGGAAACCTGGTATGGACAAATTGGACTGAAGGATCTATTTCAGTGTTGTATGACTCAATGATTTCTAAACTTTCAGTTTGGCTGAAGGAGGAGGGCATGTTTTACATAAAAGTTATGTTCCTGACAAAGGAATGAAGGTTTGCAATTAAGTTCTCAGAATCTTTAAAGGTGGGCCACACTTCCCAGTGATAAGTGTTGGGAAACTTCTCAGTATGCATATTGTGCTGTTTGGAAGATCAGCTCACCAGAATTAAGTTTCCCTTTCCCAAATAAGTTCTCCATGAGTGACCAGTATTAGTCTTCTGATTCCCAGCTACACATAAGGGGTGTGCTGCAAGCACATGATACTCGCAAGACTTTGGAGTGTGTGGCTATTACTTCTTTTGTCAGTGCTGTGTGACAATTGAAACTGGGTGACAGGGGTCTAAGTTGTACTCTAGGATGAGGATGACTGAGAGAAGCAGGCTGCTATGTAATAGACATGGGTGAAGGAGGTTGGGAAGGGTGGACATTTGTCAGACTATAGGATGCAGCCTGGTTATGGAATGCTGGAAGGACCCGAATATTTAGATAATGCCTCTAATTTCAGAATCCAAGTGATGCTGCTGGCATTGCAGGGAATGAATGCCAGTCTGGTGCTTTAAAATATGGCAACAGGAACCTGTAAGGTAACAGTGGAGTTATCGGCTTACTGTTTGTCACTGTTGCAAGGTTATCTGAGGTACCTGTGCATAATAAGCTGAGAATTGTGGGACTGCAACAGAGAAATCAACCTGCCCCGGGGCAGAAATGAATTTCACTTCCATTCCAGAGCCGAATGTGGCCTGCAAAGTGGAAGATTCCACATGGTTGTTATGTTTGGACTCTACTAACTAACCTAGCAGAACAGATTAAAGTGGTGAGCTTGGGAAGTTGAATTTACTATTTCTAGTGTGGCAGCAAGTGCTATATTTTATATATCACTGGCAAATGTGCATCTGAATCTGATTTTTGAATGTTTTCCATGTAAATCTGTACAGAATGAAATAGTATGAGTTAATTATAGCACAGGGCTTCAAGGATAATGTAATTCAAGGACAATGGAATACAGTTTTATCCTCTGACCTGTAAGAACTAAGGTTCAATCCAGCTTATTGGTCTGAAAGTTGTTTCTCTTTATTGAGAGTATGGTCAATTGCCATCTGGGTGTTGATGACCTGAGGTGTTCAGTCTAAAAATGTAATTTGGCTCTGATTTGATAGTCTCACTTGGGAAAATAACATTGGCAGCTGGAGTGAGAATTTAAAATATTTACACTGTTGCTTTTCTGCTGTTTGGACTGAGTCAGTTTTTGAGATACATTGAGATGGACGTTGCACTCTCCACCTTGTTCGGCAGAATTTTCCAAGGAGTGGCCATCTCACTGTCAATAGCCCTTTGTCACGAAAGAAAGGAGCTCCACATTTCAGCAGCAGATACCAATCAGAGTTCCTTCAGAAATGTGGAGCTGTGTTTCCGATGTCAGGTCTGTCAGGTGCCATACTTTGAAACCCAAAAGTCTTGAGAGCCATTCTGGCAGCTGTTGTCAGAGCATAAGTGCAGAACCTCCTTATGGAGAACAGGTAGGAAAAGTGGAGTTGAGACCTGGAAGAGATCAACCACGAAGACATTAAATGACAGTACAGTCTTGGGGGAGGGGGGCTGAACTCCCTACTCCTGCCCCTAGTTCTTATGCTTTTGTGTTAAGTTGCTGGTAGAGGTGAATAGAGTGGCTGCTGAGTAGGATACTGTCAGGTCTGGTGGTAGGGGAAGGAGGCTTGGGGACCTTGGAGAGAGTAGACGTGGAGCAGATGTTTCCACTAGTATGTGAGACTAGGACCCAAAGGTAAAAACAATGACTGCAGATGCTGGAAACCAGATTGTGGATTAGTGGTGCTGGAAGAGCACACAGCAGTTCAGGCAGCATCCGAAGAGCAGTATAATCGACGTTTCGGGCAAAAGCCCTTCATCAGGAATAAAGGCAGAGAGCCTGAAGGGTGGAGAGATAAGCTAGAAGGCACAGCTTCAGAGTGAAGGGAAGAATCTTTAGAATTGAGATGAAGAGGAATTTCTTCAGACAATGAACCTATGGAATTCAGTGTTCCAAAATGCTGTGGAGCCAAGTCACTGAGTGTATTTAAGGCGGAGATAGATGGATTCTTGATTAGTAAGTGGATCATGAGTTACAGGGAGAAGACAGGAGAATGGGGTTGATAAACATATCAGCTATGGGTCAAATGAAGGGACAGATCTGATGGGCCTAATGGCCTAATTCTGCTGCTATATCTTAGAGATGGAGAGAGCTATGAGTATCTGATCCTGGGGATGTTAGGTCAGAGACTGGGAGATGTAAGCTGTCTGGCGGTTTGTGAGATATGTTTGGGGACTGTTGATTAGTAACTCAGGAGTTGGACGATTTATTTAACTCTTCAAATTAATTTCATCAGAACCCTCCAAACTCTCTGATTTTAAATCCAGATTTTTGGAGAGTTCCAGGCGTATGGGTATTGTCTAATGAAACCTTAAATTTCCCAGACAATTTCTTTGGAGTCTGCTACAGTGGGGATTCTACACTTTTCCCCAGCATTCTTCTGACAAATGCTGAAGTAACAACCTTCTAGCTAGCAGAGAATCGGGGCCATGTTACATAACCTGACACATGGGGGAAGAAGAAGTTGCTGTTCCATGTTTGAATTCATGTTTCCCATCAGTCGGGGCACACAAATAAGTCAATGTTATATTCTGTCTCTCACCTTCTGTGTTGAAAATTATGTTCCATTCGGCGGGTCGGTGTGGACTTGTTGGGCCGAAGGGCCTGTTTCCATACTGTAATGTAATCTAATCTAATCTAAACAAGTAAGTCAATGTTATATTCTGTCTCTCACCTTCTGTGTTGAAAATTATGTTCCACATCCAAAATGCCTATCCTGATTTTAAGGTTGTGAGGCTGGATATTTCTGTATTCAGGCCTAACTTGGATATGGCAGAGGCTAGCAGGAGGTAAATTTATTTGAAGCTCGCTTGTAAACCAGTTTTACAACTTAGTGACTTTACTGCCCCATTATTGGCCAGCACAGCTGTGTTATGTTTGCCCAATGCTGTTTAAAGAGCTTTGATGGTGACCTTTGTGTAAAATTGAGGGCATCAAATGAAATAGATGGCACAGTATCCTGACCCTTTTGCAATGTTTAACTTTCTTGGAAATATGAATTAAGGTTTGATTAGTTTTCAAACTCACAATAGATAGTGTGAGTATTTCTGCAGAGATATTAATCTGAATCATGACTCCAGATATTCGTTGGTGCTCGCTGTTTACTGCTAAATAAGTTTGAGAATTTGAATTTAGTTTAAAGGGAACTGTTGGACAGTTTAAAAAACACAAAGCCCCTTTCCCTTGGTGTTGTGTGAGTCAAGGTTGACTCTTACCTGCTGTTTGATGTGACTGAGCACGCTGAGCAGGCATGTTGGGTATATCAAGCCATTGTAAAGAACGGTGCACGGATTGTGATATTTTGAGAAGAAAGCTCACAACTATCACCTCGAGTGCATCAAGTCTTCATGGCAACACGCCTGTCCTGAAAGTTTTTAAAGAAGTTTCACAACTGCAGAAACAGAAGCTCTCTCACCAATTATATTTCAACTGACACTCCAGATGTAAACTGATGCAAGGATTATGTGACATTTGTAATGATTGTAACAATTGTTTCGCCCTCTATCACCTTCACAAATTGTTTTCCTTCTCAGTGGCTTTCCATTTAACAAAAGGAGATGCAACATGTATTCATACATTCACCCTCTCACTTACCAATGTCCAAGGCCTCAGACTCCTAGATAAATCAACTATTTATTTGTCTTTCTCATGTTGCAGTACACTGTATCTTTGCAGTTGATGATGTGGATTCGCTGTGTTGGAGAGACCAGAGGCAGGTTGTTTTGCAGAACCTGTACATTCTGTTCACAAGTACGATCTTGACATCTTGTTGCTCACCATTTCAATTATGTGCACATCTCTGACTCTCTTTGTGTTTGGCCTTCTACATTGTCCTGATAAAGCTCAACCCAAGTTTGAGGAAAAGAGTCTTCTCTTTTGACCAGTTACTTTAAAGCCTTTTAGCCCTATTATTATAAATTTTTACCAGCTTTTTTTTTCTCTCTGACCATGTGGGATGGGTGTACCTGTATTTCCAGTTATTGGGATGGAAAAAGACTTGGTGTGGTCTGTACCTTTAGAGACAATGTACCTTTACTTTTACGAGATGGCCCATTTTGCCAGTTTGAAGTCTATTTCCCTTTAGCATACTTACATATTCGCTCAGTGGTTCAACCATGTCATGGATTTCTTACATTTGCCTCTTTTATTGTTACCTACGTATATCACTGCTGCTCATTAATCATTTCCTGCAATTCTCCTGATACCATTATATGTCTGGTCCTGCATGTATTCTTGATATCATTTTCCCTGTTTTAAGTTTTCGCTTTTGTCTTGCATAGTTTTATCCGTAATGCCATTCTGAGGTAGAATTTGTACCTGAAATGCCAATTAGTTTGTTTCGCTGACAGATACAGCCTGACCTGTAAAACGTTTGCCTAATTTCTGCCTTACTTTAAAAAATATTTAGCCGAGTTCACTTGACTGCATTAACAATACTTGCCTGATTTGACAATGCCAAAACTTGTGTGTGCCACATTCTGGTTTTCCTAATTCTATGAGAAAGTGAGGACTGCAGATGCTGGAGATCAGAGCTTAAAAATGTGTTGCTGAAAAAGCGCAGCAGGTCAGGCAGCTTCAAAGGAGAAGGAGAATCGACGTTTCGGGCATAAAGAAGGGCTTATGCCCGAAACGTCGATTCTCCTTCTCCTTTGATGCTGCCTGACCTGCTGCACTTTTCCAGCAACACATTTTTAATTTCCTAATTCTATTCCCAGTTCTAATCACACCAGCTTCTGAGCAAATTTCACCTACAGTGTTTGTTGTCTCAGTGTTTGCATAAAATGATTTCCCACGGTGCAGAGCAGTTTCTGAAGTGTTTTTTGCTTTAGACAAAAGAGACAAAGTCTTACTTTCCAATTTGATGTCGGTGGCGAGGACCTGCTTTTTGTTATAGCCATAAGGCCTGGCTCATGAACATGCAGCATACTGCCAGTGTCATAGAGTCATAGAGACGTACAGCATAGAAACAGACCCTTCGGTCCAACCTGTCCATGCCGGCCAGATATCCCAACCCAATCTAGTCCCACCTGTCAGCACCCAGTCCATATCCCTCCAAACCCTTCCTATTCATATACCCATCCAAATGCCTCTTAAATGTTGCAATTGTACAAGCCTCCGCCACATCCTCTGACAGCTCATTCCATACATGTACCACCCTCTGCGTGAAAAAGTTGCCTGCTAGGTCTCTTTTATATCTTTCCCCTCTCACCCTAAACCTATGCCCTCTAGTTCTGGACTTCCTGACCCCAGGGAAAAGACTT
>NC_057716.1:85900942-85929981 GCF_004010195.1 Chiloscyllium plagiosum
CAAATGGCTAGTTCTCCCTGTATTCCATGAGATCTAACCTTGCTAATCAGTCTCCCATGGGGAACCTTGTCGAACGCCTTATTGAAGTCCATATAGATCACAGCTACCGCTCTGCCCTCATCAATCTTCTTTGTTACTTCTTCAAAAAACTCAATCACGTTTGTGAGACATGATTTCCCACGCACAAAGCCATGTTGACTATCCCTAATCAGTCCTTGCCTTTCCAAATACATGTACATCCTGTCCTTCAGGATTCTCTCCAACAACTTGCCCACCACTGAGGTTGTCAAATGTTTGCATCGCACTAGCTCATTGGGTATAGGAGGATGGGAAACCATCCAGCTACCACATCCAGCCAATCACATTTTGAGCTTTAAAATTGAAGCAGTGCTCGATATTTGTTAACAGGTCCAATTAGAATATTATAACTAGGCTATTGCCGATAATGGACACATATCTAGAATGCCCGTGTATTCACTAGAGGTTAGAAATATGAGAGGGGATCTGAGTGAAACGTATAAAATCTAACAGGGCGGGACAACCTAGTTGCAGGAAGGACATTTTCCCTGGCTGGGAGTTTAGAACCAGGAGTCATTGTTGTAGGATGTGGAGTAGGCCATTAAAGACTGAGAAGAGGAAACATTTCTTCCCTTAAAGGGTAGTGAACCTGAGTAATTCTTTGACCATAGAAGGCTGTGGAGGCCAAATCATTAAATGTATTCAAGAAAAAGTTAGAAAAATTTCTAGATTGTAAAGGCATTGAGGTTTTGGGAGAGAACAGAAATATGACATTGAGCAATATGAGGATGAGCCATGGTGATATTGAACTACAGAGCAATCTGAAAAGGCTGAATGTTCTACTCCTGCCTCTAGTTTCTATGTTTATATATTTCTAAGACCATGACAAACTTGCTAGTGGCTAAACCTGGAACGGGATGTTGCCTTGTACTTTCAGGGCAGAAGGAGTGTGTGCTGCTGTAGACCCATACACTGAAAACTATGGGCAAACTAAGTGGAGCTCAGAATACCTGAAACCATGCTGTATGGTAATTTACTCCAGAATAATTGTAGTTTACAAATGTTTTATACTCCAGATAAAACTTGGTTTAAAATAACCTGATTTATAAAAATGCACCAGATGTAGATTTAATTATGTTTCTCACAAGTACCCTTTTATTATAAACACTCTGCTACTGCAATATCTTCTCCATTTCATCAATGTCTTAGGAACAGCACAATCTCTTGATTGTAAGTATTAATCTTTGTGGGTAAATAACCAAACCATATTTGGAGAGGGTGGAACACCTTCATTTGTAAACTTTTGAGGCTCTATCATTATGATTTGATTTCAAATCTGAGTTGGTTGCAGCACCTGGAGACAGAAGTATGTTGCAGATGTCATTTGTGAAGTATGCATACACACAAACCCAACATGAGTCTTTCTTTGCCAAGGTTGTCCTGTTTTGATTTATGATCTGCTCAGTAAACTCTTCTCCAAGTCCCATTAGTACAGGCAGGAACCAATATGAGCCCCAACATGAAATTGGACCCAGCACCTATGCAAACAAGAAGCAAATTGTAGATTCTGCTTAGATACCTTAGCATATAATTTTGATATGCCCTCTGCTAGTTATAGAAGCACAAGATAACTTATCTCCTTTGGAGTGAAAGATAACTTAGTGTTGTGAAATGCTTCAATGCTCAGATTGCTAATGCTGCACTGTCACCTTCTGAAAAATGTTGATTGAGAAAAGAAAACTTTGAAGATTTGCACCTTTCTCTCATTAACCATCGTTATATGTAGACATTATTAACATTTTACAACAAAACTCACCAAGGTTACAGCCACAGGACAACTGTACCATCAGGTCAAAGCAGTTTTATACTGTGATAAGTTTCCGCTAATCATGTGTTTGCAGATTGTGGATTTGTTCATGAGGACCATCAAAATATTTTTAAAAGTATGCAATCATTAAAAAATTTGGTATTAAACTGTTCTGTAAGCTGATTACTTTCAATAGATATTAAGAAATGCAGAGTAGCTGCTAACTTGTTAAAATATATTTTTGATACTGATATTCAGGTGACTTTCTACCCCACATTGCTTGAGTTTCTGAGGATTGCATTCGGAATTGTTATGTCTTCATTCCTCAGCCTCTGCTGCATCTGCTCCTAGGAGGACCAATTTCACCATAGACATAACAGATGGCCTACTTCTTTAAGGACTGCAATTTTCCCTCCCGTGTGGTCAATGATGCCCTCCAGCACATCTCCTCCATTTCCCATATCTCCACCTTCCACCTCATCAACCTCTGGATACAACGCATCATCCTCTGCCATTTCTGCCACACACAAACAGACCCCATCACCAGAGATATATTTCCCTCCCCTCCCCTATCTGCATTCCGCAGAGACCATTCCCTCCGTGACTCCCTTGTTAGGCCCATGCCCCACACCAACCCACTCTCCAATCCTGGCATCTGCCACTGCAATGCCACTGCATGAGGTTTATAAAACCTGTGCCCACACTTTCCCCCTAACCTCCATCCAAGGCCCCAAATGATCCTTCCACATCCGGCAGAAATTTTATTATGCCTCCATACATGCCAATAAACTGTGTCCATTGCTCCCGATGTGGTCTCCTTTACATTGGGGAGACAGGACGCCAACATGTGGAATGTTTCAGAAATCATCTGTGGGACACACGCACTAAACCACCCCAGCGCCCTGTGGCCAAACACTTCAACTCCCCCTCACACTCTGCCAAGGACATGCAAATCCTGGGCCTCCTCCACTGCCAGATCCAAGCCACCTCATGCCTGGAGGAAGAATGCCTCAGCTTCCGCTTTGGGACCCTCCAACTACATGGAATCAATGTGGATTTCACCAGTTTCCTCAGCTCCCCTCCCCCACCTTATCTCAGATCCAACCATCCAACTCGGCCACACCCTCTTGAACTGTCCTACCAGTCCATCTTCTTTCCCACCTATCCGCTCCACCCTCTGCTCCAACCTATCAACATCATCCCCCACCTTCATTTACCTATTGTATTCCCAGCTACCTTCGCCCCAGCCCCACATCCCTTTCATTTATCTCTCTGCCCCCTTGGGCATTCCCCATATTCCTGATGAAGAGCTTATGCTTGAAATGTCAATTTTCCTACTCCTTGCTTGCTGCCTGACTGGCTGTGCTTTTTCCACATCACACTTTTTGACTCTGATCTCCAGCATCTGCAATCCTCACTTTCTCTGAGTTTCACAGAGAGTTTCTCTCCATGGGAAGTTTTTCACATGATTACCCCAGATTTGCCTCATTAATTACCTACCACGTACCAATCGTGTCCCTCTCATCTGATGTTCACCCAATTCTCCCATTCACCACAGCCAACAGTACTCGCTACTGCTGGGATATCCCAGGATTCCTGGCACCAGAGCCATCGTAGAACCCCAGTTGTGCATTCGATCAATTCATGGGGATCTGGAGCTGGCTTGTGCTGTGCACAAAGTGTGCCACAGCAGCCACAAAGCAACCCTTCTCAAGGCACATAGTTTCCTTATACACACAACTGCACATTCTTATCTCAGTTGATGTTTGACACTGGGCCACACAGTTCATCTGTCCTTCAACACATCCCATCTTACATGCCATTCTAAATCACTACTACTCCGTCCCCAGTGCCCACTGCCTTATCGTTATGTAAGGTGGGACCAGTGCATGCAGGGAAGCTTTTAATAGCATCAAAACATTCACTTTTATTTACTAATGCTCAAAGCGAGTAGAAATTCAATAGATAGAAGCTGCATTTGTCTCTTGGAATAGTAAGGACCTTCTTGTGCATTGAACACCAACAATTTTACAGTTGGTAAGTGATCTCTGCATCCTGGGACATTATCATAAATCAGATTATTTTACATTATGTTTTATTTGGCATATTTAATAGTTGTAAACCAGACTTATTCTAGAATAAATTACCATAAAGCATGGCTTCAGGTATTCCGAGCTCCACTCAGTTTGCCCATAGTTTTCAGTGTACGGGCAGAGAGCAGCATCCACTCCCTCTGCCCTGAAAAAAGTACAAGGCAATTCCAGGTTTAGCCACTAGCAATTTTGTCATGGTCTTAGAAATATATAAACATAGAAACTAGAAGCAGGAGTAGAACATTCAGCCCTTTGAGCCTGCCCTGCAGTTCAATCTAATCATCCTCGTATTGCTCAATTTCATACTCCTGTTCCATCCCGAAACCTCAATGCTTTTATAATCGAGAAATTTACTGGAGCTGGCTAACATTAGGTGCTGTCTGGCTTGTTTTAGCCTGACTCTGCACCACTCTGCCATGCTGGAGGTGATACCCCTCCGTTCAATAATCTCATCCTCCTCTGTGGAAGGCTGCCCCTGCTCTCCCAGTTCATCAGCCTTCATCATATCCCTCTTTGGCTGTTCCAGCTGAGCAGAGCACAGCAGGCTGGGATTATGTGACACGTTCTGATTGCAGTCTGCTGCAAAGCCACCCTCAGACTGATAGAAGCAGTAGGCTTATAAATGTTCTACCATGGGCCTGCTGAAGATAAGTGCAGCTCATTCTATGTTCAGTGTCAATTAGGGAGTTGCATAGTGGTTTCATTAGTCATTCTTGCAGTGGGTAGCCCTCAACTCTCAGCAACCAGCACTACAGGGGTTTGGCCCCTCAAATTCAGCAGCAACGTGAGAGCTCTCATGTATATTGGCATCATGGCAGCTGTCAGGTTATTTGTCATGGATTTCTAAGATGTGATACCAGTGATTGCAGATGAGTTGCACATTGCTGGAACAGAGCCCTTTCTATTGACGAACTCAACTGCTTTGTGATGTGGGTTGAGAGTGTATTGCTGCAAAAGCACAGCAGGTCAGGCAGTGTCCGAGGAGCAGGAAGATCAATGTTTTGGGCCAGAGACCTTCTTCAGGAATTCCTGCTCCTCGGATGTTGCCTCACCTGCTGTGCTTTTCCAACAACACACTCTCAACTCTGATCTCCAGCATCTGCAGACCTCACTATCTCCTGCTTTTGGATGTGGTCCTCTCAGCATGACTCATATACAATTTGTAGTGCCCTGCAGCTAGTGGAAGCCTGTCATGTTGCCGAATCCTATTTGCTAGGCGGCAGCACTGACTTTGTCATGGAAATGAGGAGGGGGGGCATGGTGGCTCAGTGGTTAGCACTGCTGCCATACAGTGCCAGGGACTGGGGTTTGATTCCAGCCTCAGGCAACTGTGTGTAGTTTGCACATTCTCCCCGTGTCTTGTAGGTTTCCTTTGGATGCTCTGGTTTCCTTCAAAGATGTGCATGTTAGGTGGATTGGCCATGCTAAACTGCCCATAGTATCCAGGGTTGTGCAGGCTACGTGGATTAACCATGGGAAATGCAGAGTTATGGGGATAGGGTGGAGGGATTTGTGTCTGTATTGGATGTTCTTTGGAAGATCATTGTGGACTCGATGGGTTGATTGGCCTGCTTCCACACTTTAGGCATTCTATTCTATGAAATGATCTGACACAAATGGTGTCAGAAACAGTCTTGATACATTTGTGGATCATTAACTGAGAGATCTCACACAGGGCCCCAGTGGCTCCTTGGATGAATCACGCTGCATAAAAGTTCAACATGGCCACTGGAATAGAATGGCCACCCACTCCTTCAGGTGGCAGGTCAGCACAGGTCAGTGACACTGTCCCTGAACATCCACATCCGGTGGCAGGACAGTGCCTCACTTGGCTGGAGGAACTGGCACTGAGCACAAAAGACTTTTACCTCCTGCACAACCTGAAGGGATCTTTAGCTGTAACCTCTTCATGTGAAGGTTGTTCAACATCTGCTGGGTGTTCCTGGGCTTGCCGGTGCTAGTGTTCCTCCTCCAACTCTTGCGACTACAACAAGAACCTTGCTATGATGGGATCTATCAGTCACACTTAGATTGAAGAAAAACAGAAATTGCTGGAAAAGGTCAGCAGAAATCAGAGTTAACCTTTCAGGGTGAGTGATGCTTCCTCAGAACTGCTCTGCAGAACGGTCATTCGACTGAAAAATTAACTTTGATTTCTCTACACCATTGCTGCCAGACCTGCTGAGCTTTTCCAGCAATTTCTGTTTGTGTTTCTGATTTACAGCAACCACCGTTCTTTCAGTTTTACACTTACAATGAACCTGTGTAGGGAGTAGACAAGACAGAACAGGTTCTTTGCAATGTGAGCAGTCAGCATTTGCATCCCTTACAAATGATAGATTTGCATACTCCTCTATACAGTGGGACGTGGAGCATTTCAACAAGGAGTGCCATGGAATGAGTCTACTTGGAGTCTTTTTGGAATTTGACCTTTTTTCATGAATGTAATCTTGGACATGACACAAAGAGACAGTAGGAAATTGTAAGTGCTGCTGAGTGTTGAACCTTTCTCTTCCAGCCTCACATCTCCCACAAAAGTCACCATTGCATTTTGGAGAATCTTGCATTATACTTACAGTTCAGGTGGAGAAGGAATCAGTACCAGATCCATACGCAGCCTATGAGGTCTTGTATTATGTTTGTGCTTTGTGACCTGCAGGTGTATGTTTTAAAGACGCCCCTGATGACTTCTGCTTCACAGAGATGTCCATCTGCAATGTGTAGGAAACAGCGACATGGCTAACATTGCTTGTAACCAGTGTTTGCATCCCATACAATTGGAGACTGCACGCAAGATAAAACAATTACAAATGACTTCAAGCTGCACGCTCAAAGATGCCTGCTTGATGTACATGCCCCTTGAAGAGCTTCACGTTGCTCAGAGGGGTGCCATGTTTTCAGACAGCAGACTGACACTGACTCCACCCAATCTGATGGTGGCCACAGTCATTTTCCGTCACCTTAAAGGGAGACTCTAATTCTCATCCTTAACCCCCGAGCCCCTACACTACAGTTTGTTCATACCCACCATTGTGCTGCACACTACACCCCCTCCCTCTATGAGGCCAGGTGATGGTGACTATCTATGACCATCCTTATCCCTCACAGCATCACATCATGTCCCATGCAGCACTGGCCTTCCTCCTTCTATGATGAATTCCCTCCATTCCAATCATTTTCTTTGTAGCCTCTGTATCCAAGGTTCCTGCCTCCAATCCCCAGGATTGAAGCTTATCCCACCTCCCACTGCTACAGTGCCCCTGACACCCTTCCCATTCCTGATGTTCATTCTGCTGATGTCCAGGATTGGCCATGACTGACTTGGATAGACAGCCCCAACTGGTAAGTGACCAGACATGTGACCTATGTGTATTTCTTGGACTATACTGGAACTATAGCACTGATCTTGGCCCAGTCCTTAGACTGGGACTGTCTGACCCTGAGTGCTACAAGTGGACATCTGACCATTACCAAGCACCCACAGTTCCATTGACTGACTATAACAGGAACCCTGACTGTCAGCAACCCCCTTGCATGAAGTCTACTCTTCTTCAACTTTTGGTTTACACGCATCCAATGTGTTTGTTGTGCCATAGGTATGTATTGACATAGCACTTTGCTGTACAGCAACATGTCTAACCCTTAACTAATGACTACTTTCAAGCTGCCTGGTTGTGTGTTTACGCTAAAGTGCAAGCCAAGCCAGAAGTATTGTGAACCTTTAAGTACAGCTGAGGGACAAAGCTCTAAAAGTCAAGGCAAAGCAGGGATGCTATGAACACCCAAGTAGGCACACAAAGGTAGAGCGCTAAAAGAGCAGCCTAGAGATGCACCTGGATACCTGTCTCTGAACACAAAGTGTCCTTGAAGCAGTATTCAAATGAAAGGTGCTACTGTGATCTAAAGCATGGCTGTGCAGAAGTGTACCGTAGGTGGATCAGAGACATGATGATGCAGAGAGTCTGGCAACTTGTCGGATGCCAGCATTTGTGAATGTGAAGTGCATGTGGCTGCAGCTCATGAAGCATGGACTGAGGCTTTGGTGCCAGCTGTCTGGACCTATAGCACTGATCTTGGCCCAGTCCTTAGACTGGGACTGTCTGACCTTGAATGCTACAAATGAACATCTGACCATAACCAAGCACCCACAGTTCCATTGATTGACTATAACAGGAACCCTGACTCTCTGGCCCAGAGCTTTTTTTAGATTACTTACAGTGTGGGAACAGCCCTTCGGCCCAACAAGTCCACACCGACCCTCCAAAGAGCAATCAACCCAGACCCATTCCCCTACATTTACCCCTTCACCAACACTACGGGCAATTTCGCATGGTCAGTTCACCTGACCTGCACATCTTTGGACTGTGGGAGGAAACCGGAGCACCCGGAGGAAACCCACGCAGACACGGGGAGAATGTGCAAACTCCACACAGACAGTTGCCTGAGGAGGGAATTGAACCCGGGTCTCTGGCGCTGTGAGGCAGCAGTGCTAACTACTGTGCCACCGTGCTGCCCATCTATGGGCCCTTCCACTTTGCCACAAGAACCCTTTTGTTGTATAGTATGGAAGAGTGTATGTTCATGTGGTGAGATAATGTAATAGTGAAGGTGATAATGAGTGATGATCAAGCAGCTTTCACTGTTCATAGAGACAATCATGTTTGAGATGTCTGAGATTTAGTTGTAAAATGCGATTGTTTAGTCTCAATGACCTTCATATTTATCTATTTTACCTGTCCTATTTACCTGATTTCCTTGCCTCCTCAGTGTCTGAAGTTTTAGAGCTGTACTCAATAATACCACAGATGCAATCTGTATTTTGAGAAGCAAGATGTTTTGTAGAAAAGGTACATCTTCCTAGTCAAATAGGTTAGTGGTACTCACAAAGATTGCAACAATTGTGGAAATGCCTCACTTTTTGAATAATGTAGGTAACAGATGTATCAAAGGAGATCTGTGTAAAAACTGAGGTCAGTCAAAACTCATTGTCTGTTGTCAAATCAGTGTTGTAGCTGCCTGAATAATTTGTCACTTATTCTTTGTATAGTTGTAATCAACCTGCTCAGAAACATTATTGCACACTTCTGGAGCAGCTGGGACATGAACTCTGGCCTCCTGGCTCAGAGGTCGGGACCTTGCCACTGCACCACATTCATTCACCCTATGCACCTTTATCTTCTTAAAAAATTAGAAGCGAAATTTTTATCAAATGTTTGATGGAAATCCAACTAAATTATTATTTGTTGCAAAGCATCTGACTAATTTCGTTATCCTGATATAATTACCGTACATTGTGACATTACCCATTGTGGCATTACCCACAATGAGCTGTTATGCTCTAATGATGAACATGAATATTCTTGTATGTTGTCTAAGGTAAAAACATTGGGCCAAATGATTTATATTTCTGTAAATTATGTGACTTACACTCACAATATTAGGATTATGGTTGCTATTCTCCAAAGTCAGCTTCATTTTATTTGGCACTCAGCAGACTTTGTTTATTTGTTGAATTTATGTTTATATTCATTGCTTTGCAACAATTTTATCGTCTGCTTTTTTTCCCTCATGCGCACAAATGTTAACCCAAGATTCATAAACCAATTTAGTTACGTTTAAAATTTTTCATGTCCAATTCCTGAGAAACATGTAGCATGTCAACCAGTTCCCAATTTACTTCCATTCCATTTATGCCCATGGTCACTGATCTGCATCCTTTCTGCAAATTCTGAGTCTTGGCATCCCACTTACTCACAAGACTGTAATGGAAAAATGCATCAAAAGGAAGAGTACTGCAGCTTTAAGTGAGTTGACTTATTGTAAAATGCATGTTTTGACTTTTCACAGTTTGAGGTTTTGCGGTTGACCTGCTGACAAAGCAATCAGTGTAAGTACTCTGCCATTTCAAGCGTAAACTGTACTATAGGAAGAAGGTACTAAAGCACACTTCCTAATTTCCTGGTCCCGCTCCCTCAAGTTGAAAGGGAAACCCTGCCCTCTATTATTTGTATCTGTTTTTAGTCTTTGCCTTCCACCTCTTTTCCCATCAAGTGGCTACATTTTCCACTGGAACACATTGCAGGTTAATCTATAATAACCTCATGACTTTTAAAAAGTACATGGATGCACATTTGAAATGTCGGAACATTGAAGGCTATGGACCAAGTGCTAGAAAGTGGGAGCAGTCCTGATTTAGAGTAGTTTTTGTGGCACAGACTCACTGAATTGAAAGTTCTCTTCTGTACTGTATAATTCCATGAGATGCTGCTGGGATAAAGCTGACTATGGGTGCTGGGAGCCTTAAATGAAAAGTTTGCTTCTTTGAAAAACTGGACTGGAGTCCAGTCAATCAAGTGGTGATATTTTCTTTGGCTCCCTGATTGGAAGATTAGAATTTCAATACCCTAAGTGTTTTTAATCAAACTTTGCCAATTATCAATTTGATTTGCCATTCACAATATTCCAGACTTTTAATGAAAATGATAAGCATCACTGTTGCCTCAGAAATATTGAAGTATGACACCAAACTTGGAACAGTTTACCATAGCTTCTCACTTCTAATGCTACCGTAAAAACAGAAAAGGCTGGAAATGCTCAGCAGGTCAGGCAGTGTCTGAGAGGAAAACGGAGCTAACCAGTTGAGGGCTTGGCTCTTTCAAGATGAACCCAGTTACACAGAGTTAAAATCAATCCCAGTGTGTTATCTTGATAACCCTTTTTCCAGAAATTCTGATGCTGTTGGATTTTTATCGGGACTCAAACCTGACATTTTACCAATTTCCCAATTAACTAATCTATCCACAGCTTTGATTCCACTTTAAGGATGGGCTGGGATGGTTGTTAACCAAAACTAGGTGCCAAAAATGTAAGGTAGTCACTAGAGTAAAAATTCAGGGGAAACGTCTGACCCAGCTAGAAATGCGATCAGAGACATTATAGGATCAGTAAATGTAAGATATTACACATGTCAGGGGAGGGGTCTGATACGGCTTTCAAGTGACCCTGGAGCCTAAAGTTGGCATTACTGAATGATGCCTGCGGATAGACAGTCATACCTTCTATTGCATTAATCTTAATGGAGAGAAATTTTAACTCCTTTTTAGAGCTAACAGATGCATAACTGATAAGAGACTTTTATGAAAGCTTCTTCTCTCCTGAGTCCCCCAAAACTTGTAAAGGAATGTTACATGATTTAATAATTTTTAGTTACAGCTTGATATCATGTAACATTTATATTTAAGTCTTTCTGGCATACCAGAATTTTATTGGACAAAATTCATTTAATGTACTATATATACTATTTCTGAGACTAGACTACAGTTTTAATTTAAAAAGTCACCTTTTACGGGGCAATATTATGGAAGGGTTGAAATCCATTCTCTCTCGCCACTTTGTTTTTGTAGAGTTGCCAGGTCAGAGACTGTTTCTCCCAATCTCATCCCCAGAAATATAGCAAAATGGGCAAAAGGTCTGTGTACAAACAGGAGGAACTGAACAACCACCTTCAATAATGTGCTAGTCAATAATTTGCGCTATTAGATTTGCACAAGTGTGAGTTAGCCTTCATTGGTGACTGGGCGATGAACACAAGGTGTTTAGATTTTTGACTAACTGTCAGGATTAAACCTCTCTTTGAGTTGTCCGAGAAATGAATGATCTTTCTGACCAAAAACTGACAGTCAACTGTAAAATGAGATTGACCGGTACTTGAGTATATACGGTATAACGTTTTTTCTGATTCTGCTCAATGCCACTGGATACTCCTGAACACCAAAGAGAATTTATGCAGATTAATGCATGATAAATGACCCATCGACTGAACAAAAGAGTACTATTGATTTCAGTGAGCTTTCTGCTTATGTATGCAGCAAAATATTTGATGCAAGGTGAGATTGATGGCTAGTAGACAAAGTTTTCAAAACTTCAAGAAATGAATTCAAAGCACCAAACTAGGGAGCACTATGATGAATGGATTTCAATGACAACTATTTTTCATAACAGAAAAATAGAAAAGTGCCTGTTTTTGAGGAACACAATGAGCCTTCCATTTCTGCTGATGTATTCAGTACAGAATTATGGAGTGCACTTGAGATCACATGGTTACTTTTCTCAGTAGTATATCAAAGTGTATTCTTCAATTTCATCAGTCATAGGCCATTTACACAACTGTTACATTATATAGACGTGTCTTGCCATTCAAGGGCAAGCTGTGATATTGATGTTACATTAATCTTTCAGAATCTACAAATGCCAAGGATTTAAATCCAACTCTTGTACTCACATAACCACCATGACAAGTGTTTGCTTGTTGACTTGACAGATTTGAAGGGAAAATGCAGAGTTTGCGGGTTTTTTGTAGTATTCTAAATTGTTCAATGCTCCTTGATTGCAAATTTCTAGTCAGCGATACTGTTTAATTTGGGATAGAAACATGCAGATTTTCTGTGGCATTCTTGTTTCAGAACAAGAGGAGAGTTATATTAAGAAACAGAGTACATTATTTAATAATGAAGGAAGTGTTTTAAGTAGACCCCACTTTCCTAATGGACTTAAATGGATTGACTCAAGAAAAGCTGAGTGGAGTTTAATGTAACTTGTCTTTCACAGATATCACTATGGCAAGAGGAAGTCTAAAAGGCTGAAGGTTAAGGAATGGAGAGTATTGTTGAGCTGGAGGAGTGGTGAGGCCATGAAAAGTTTGGAAAAAGATCTATCTATCTATCTATCCATTCTATCATTGAAACATAAGAATTTTAAATTGAAAATAGAGTTATAGAGTCACACAGCATGGAAACAATCCCTTCCATCCAATTAATCCATTCTGTCCATGTTCCCAAACTAAACTAGTCCTATCTGCCCGCATTTGGCCCATATCCCTCCAAACCTTTCCTACTCATGAACTGATCCAAATGTCTTTTTAACATTGTAATTGTACCTGCATATACCACTTTGCCTGGCGGTTCATTGTATTTAAAACAGAGGTAGATACGTTCTTGATTGCCAAGGGGATCAAAGGTTACGATGAGAAAGTAGGAAAATGGGGTCGAAAATCATATCAGCCGCCATTGAATGGCGGAACAGACTCAATGGGCTGAATGGCCTAATTTCTGCTCCAATGTCTTATGGTCTTACAAAACCACTCTGTGTAAAAAAAAAGTTGCCCCCATGTCCTTTTTAAATCTTTCTTGTCTCGCCTTAAAAATATGTCAGCTATGGAAAAGACCCTTGACATTCACCTTATGATTCACCCCTCATGATTTTATAAACCTCCTATGCTCCATTGGAAAATGTCCCTGGCTTTCCTCTCTATTTTGACATCTCAAACCCTCCAGTCTCAGCATGATCCTGGTAAATCTCTTCTGAACACTCTCCACTTTAATAATATGCTTCCTAAAACAGGGTGACCAGAACTGCATTCTGTGCTCCAAAAGAGGCCTCACCAATATCCTGTATAACTTCAACAGGCGTCACAACTCCTGTATTCAAATGCCTGAGCAATTGAGGCAAGCGTGCTAAATGCCTTCTTAACTAGCCTTAACCTATGATGCAAATTTCCAAGAATTATGTACCTAAACCTTTCAGCCTCTCTGTTCTACAACACTATCCAGGGAGTTCTGGGGAGGGTTGAAAAGTGTGGTGCTGGAAAAGCACAGCTGGTCAGGCAACATCCGAGGAGCAGGAGAGTCGACGTTTCAGGATTCCTGTTGAAGAGCTTATGCTCAAAACGTCAACTCTCCTGCTCCTCCGATGTTGCTGTGCTTTTCCAGCACCACAACTTTCGACTCTGATCTCCAGCATCTGCAGTCCTCACTTTCTCCTAGTTCTGGAGAGGGAGCTCATGTAGGTCACCTGGAAATGCTCTGTAAGGAGGATTTAGTGTTTAACAGGATATGTTTACCAGAGATTGAAAAGAGCTAAAGTTTATTGAGAGGAAATCATTGGAGTTGGCAAAGGATGAATGAGAGTTTCTGCTGGAGGTGAATTGAGGCAAATAGGCTGGCAATGTGATGGATGTGGAAATAGGCATTTAGATTCACTGCTAAGTGCAACTTGGAGCAAATAGGATAACAATGGCTGCTTGCAATTTTGAAACTGAGACAGTGTCCAAGAGAAGCAGTCCTTTCCACTGGTCTGTGGAATAAATGTGACATTGATGGTATCTTTGGCTGTGTCAAAGAGTACTGAGAGATCGAGCAAGTTGAAATAGAAGAACACAGTAAGAGGATGCAATTAGTTATTTTTATTAGGCTATTGCAATACTTTGGCAGCATCATCAACCTAATTTGCAACATTGTGGATGGATTTGTGATCAGCTGGAAATTAGACAAACCATTCAAGAATGTTTGAAAGGAAAGACACGTTTTTGAATGGACAGTTGCTTGCAAGGACAGTATAGTGAATGCAGCAAGGTCAGGCAGGTGGACCTAATAGAATTTGAGTTCCCTAATTGGGGCTGTTAATGTGGTCCAATCAGGGAGCCCCAATTGAGATATACACAGGAGTGTCAGACATCCTGGTACTTTGAGAGCTGGCTCTGAGGGAGCTGGATCAGTGTCAAGGTCAGTCCATGTGTAAATAAATGGTGACTTGGTGATGGGCTACCAGCCTCTGGGGAGTTGTTTCAGATAGAGGTTTTTTTTAATTCACTCGTGGGATATGGGCATTGCTGGCTGGTCTAGTATTTAATGCTGATCTGGGGTTTCCCCGGAGGTGGTGATGGTGAGCTACCATTGTGCCACCACCTCTGCTGAATCTGTCCTGCTGGTGGGACAGTGGTGATGGTGTCTGGGACATACTGTTTAAGCTGTTATTTCATGAAAATGACTATGTGAACCTGTTGCTTAACTAACCTGTGAGACAGCTCTCCCAATTTTGACTAGTCCCAAACGTTAGTGAGGAGGACTTTGCAGGGTTGACAGACTGTTTTTGCCTAAATCAACGCCAGATTTTTCATCCAATTTCATTTCTTTGTTAAGACTTCATTCTGATAATTCCAACTGAGTGGCTTGCCTGACCATTTTAGAGGGCAGTTGAGAATCAACCATATTACTGTGGGTCTGGAGTCACATATAGACCAGACCTGTTAAGGACAGCTGATTTCCTTTGCTGAAGGACCTTAGTGAATGGCACAGTGGTTAGCACTGCTGCCTCACAGCGCCAGAGACCTGGGTTCAATTCCCGCCTCAGGCGACTGACTGTGTGGAGTTTGCACATTCTCCCTGTGTCTGCGTGGGTTTTCTCCCACAGTCCAAAGGTGTGCAGGTCAGGTGAATTGGCCATGCAAAATTGCCCGTAGTATTAGGTGAAGGGGTGAATGTAGGGGAATGGGTCTGGGTGGGTTGCGCTTTGGTGGGTCGGTGTGGACTTGTTGGGCTGAAGGGCCTGTTTCCACACTATAAGTAATCTAAACCAGGTAGCCTTTCCCAAAAATTGGCAGTGGGTTTCATGGTTATCATTAGACGCTTAATTTCAGATTTTTATTGAATTCAAATTCAATGGCATGATTCAAACCCAGGTCCCCAAGACCTTAACTGGGTTTCTGGATTAATAGTCTAGTGATAATACAACTAAGATGTTGTCTCTGTCTGAGATGGTGAGATTTTGGAGAAATGGGGTAATAAAAAGGGCATCATAGGTGCAGGCAAATAAGTGATTAAATGAATCATGGACTGCAGAACTGCAATAACAATTGGTCAGAGGCTTGTAACGCATTTCATGAAGTTGGGATGTCATAAACGACTTTATGATGGCATACTGTGGTAAACGATCTTCTTTAATGATAATTGAGAAATACATTTAACCAAGGCACAGATTTTCCTTTAATGTTTTCTGAATTATACAAAGACATTTTCTATATCTCTGACAGGGTGGGCAAAATCTCAGATTAATGTTTGCTCCAAAGAAGTGCAATAGAGTATCATGTGACAACCTTAATGTAACTTATACAACTTGGTTGAAAATGAATCCGATCTTAAAAAAGAATCTGTGTCAAATTGAAAGCTGACTATGCTAAATTATCTTTTTCTTATTCCTACATTATAGTGCTTACTCAGGAGCTTTGAATCCTCTTGAGTCGAAGGGCTGAGGAAGATATACTTGAAGGTACTTAGTTCAGTACTGCATGTCACTAATCCCACTTTCAGTGATAAGACAAGTATGGCATTATGTGCTCCTTTCAAGTAACAATTTCAGGCAAATCCATGCTAATTTAATATTACCAATTTGATGAAATTGACAGTTATCAGGAGTAAAATTTTATTTTAATGACAAGATGGAAACCTGGAGGTAAGCCAGATTGCTTCTTCCCATTGAGCAAAATTTTGAAGTAGAGATAGTCATTTTAAGGCTTGCATGTGGCTTGTGTTCAATTAAAACAACATTTTAACAATTCAATTCACACGCTTTTGTTGGATAAGCCAAATAATTTTGTTTTCAGAGACTTCTATAATTACACCTATGATGGTATTTTACGAGTGATTATGGAGCCATAGAACCTCATCTCCTCCTCCCTGCCTTCATTAGCTTCCAGGCACATTGACAGAAGCCCTATTGCATCTCTAATTTCAGTCTTACTTGGACCCAAACATAGTTAGAGAACTGTGTTCATAGAGTCTGTACATTGTGGAAGCAGCCCATTAAGTCCAATCCAACACTCCAAACTGCATCCCACCCAGATCCAGCCCCCACCCCATCCCTGTAACCCTCTTTCCACCTATCCTGCACATCTGTGAACAATTTAGCATGGCCAATCCACCTAATTTGCACACCTTTGGACTGTGGGCAGAAACCAAAGCACCCAGAGGAAACCCACACAGACATGGGGAATTTGCACAGGCAGCCACCCGAGGCTGGAATCGAACCTGGGTCCCTGGTGCTGTGAAGCAGCAGTGCTAACCACTGAGCTACTGTGCTTCCCTGTGTTGTGTTCTGGATGTCTCAATTTAGGAGAGATATATTAGTCATGATTGAAAGGAGTGCAGCATAAAATTACCAGGTTTTGTTTTAGTTTGTTCAAGAGTTATGGACATTGCTGGCTGGGCCCACAAATATTGCTCTTTGCTAATTACTCCCTGAATTAAAAGGCTTGCTAGTACTATTTTATGAGGCAATTAATACTCAGTCACAATGCTGTGGTTCTGGCATAATATGAAGGCCAAAACACATAAGGATGATGGATTGCCTTACCTAGATTACATTAATAACCAGATAAGTTTTAGAAACATGGAAACTGATTAGATTCCCTACAGCATGGAAACAGGCCCTTCAGCCCAACCAGTCCACACCAACCCCCTGAAGAGTAACCCACCCAGACCAATTTCCTTCTGACTAATGCACCTAACACCATGGGCAACTTAGCATGGCCAATTCTCCTGACTTGTACATCTTTGGACTGTGGAAGGAAACCAGAGCACCCGAAGGAAACCCATGCAGACATGGGGAGAATGTGCAAACTCTACATAGACAGTCGCCTGAGGCTGGAATCGAACCTGGGACCCTGGTGCTGTGACACAGCAGTGCTAACCACTGAGCCACCGTGCCACCCCATGGTGTAAGCCATTCAGCCCCTTGAGGCCGCTTTGCTAATCATTATGATTAATCATCGAACTATTTATCCTGTTACCGCTAATCATCCAATTCAATATCCTGTTACCACTTTCTCTCCATAATCTTTGATCCTTTTAGCCCTAAGAACTATATCTAACTCCTTCATCCAAAACATTCTCTTTCCAAACCATTCAATTCTTTGGCCTTGACTGCTTTCTATGACAAAACTTTCCAGGATCAAGGATGTCTCTGAGAGGGTGCAGAATGTTCTCAGGGGTGAGAAGGGCCCTCAAGAGATCATTGTCCACATTGGAACCAATGACATAGGAAGGGAAAAGGTTGAGATTCTGAAGGGAGATTACAGAGTTAGGCAGAAATTTAAAAAGGAGGTCCTCGAGAGTAGTAATATCTGGATTACTCCTGGTGCTATGAGCTGGTGAGGGCAGGAGTAGGAGGATAGAACAGATGAGTGCATGGCTGAGAGGCTGGTGTATGGGAGAAGGATTCACATTTTTGGATCATTGGAATCTCTTTTGGGGTAGAAGTGACCTGTACAAGAAGGACAGATTGCACCTAAATTGGGAGGGGACTAATATACTGGCAGGGAATTTTGCTAGAACTGCTTAGGAGGATTTAAGCTAGTAAAGTGGGGGCGTGGGACTCAGGAAGATAATGAGGAAAGAGATCAATCTGAGACTGGTACAGTTGAGAACAGAAGTGAGTCAAACAGTCAGGACAGGCAGGGACAAGGTAGGACTAATAAATTAAACTGCATTTATTTCAATGCAAGGGGCCTAACAGGGAAGGCTGATGAACTCAAGACATGGTTAGGAACATGGGACTGGGATATCATAGCAAATACAGAAACATGGCTCAGGGATAGGCAGGACTGGCAGCTTAATGTTCTGGGATTCAAATGCTACAGGAAGAATAGAAAGGGAGGCAAGAGAGGAGGGGGAGGGGTGGTTTTGATAAGGGATAGCATTACAGCTGTGCTGAGGGAGGATATTCCCGGAAATACATCCAGGGAAGTTATTTGGGTGGAACTGAGAAACAGGAAAGGGATGATTACCTTATTGGGATTGTATTATAGACCCCCCAGTAGTCAGAGAGAAATTGAGAAACAAATTTGGAAGGAGATCTCAGCTATCTGTAAGAATAATAGGCTGGTTATGGTGGGGGATTTTAACTTTCCAAACATAGACTGGGACTGCCATAGTGTTAAGAGTTTAGATGGAGAGGAATTTGTTAAGTGTGTACAAGAAAATTTTCTGATTCAGTATGTGGATGTACCTACTCGAGAAGGTGCAAAACTTGACCGATTCTTGGGAAATGAGGCAGGACACGTGACTGAGGGTGTCAGTGGGGGAGCACCTTGGGGCCAGTGACCATAATTCTATTAGATTTAAAGTAGTGATGGAAAATAATGGACCAGATCTAAAAGTTGAAGTTCTAAATTGGAGAAAAGCCAATTTTGATGGTATTAGGCAAGAACTTTCAAAAGCTGATTGGGGGTAGATGTTCACAGGTAAAGGGACAGCTGGAAAATGGGAAGCCTTTAGAAATGAGATAACAAGAATCCAGGGTAAGTATATTCCTGTCAGGGTGAAAGGAAAGGCTGGTAGGTATAGGGAAAGATCAGCAAGGTGGCCTTTGTGTGGAGCCACAGAAAATGGGGGAGATAGTAAATGAATATTTTGCATCAGTATTTACGGTGGAAAAGGATGTGGAAGATATAGACTGTAGGGAAATAGATGGGTGACTTCGTGCAAAATGTCCAGATTACAGAGGATGAAGTGCTGGATGTCTTGAAACGGTTAAAGGTGGATAAATCCCCAGGACCTGATCAGGTGTACCCTAGAACTCTGTGAGAAACTAGAGAAGTGATTGCTGGGCCTCTTGCCAAGATATTTGTATCATCGATAGTCACAGGACAGGTGCCGGAAGACTGGAGGTTGGCAAACGTGGTGCCACTGTTTAAGAAAGGTGGTAAGGACGAGCCAGGGAACTATAGACCAGTGAGCCTGACCTTGGTGGTGGGCAAGTTGTTGGAGGGAATCCTGAGGGACAGGATGTACATGTATTTGGAAAGGCAAGGACTGATTAGAGATAGTCAACATGGCTTTGTGCATGGGAAATCATGTCTCTCAAAATTGATTGAGTTTTTTGAAGAAGTAACAAAGAGGATTGATGAGGACAGAGCGCTGGACGTGGATGGACTTCAGATAGGCATTCGACAAAGTCCCATCTGGTCGGCATTGACGGGTTGGACTGAAGGGTCTGTTTCCGCGCTGTACAACTCTGATTCTAGGGTTACCATTAATGGTTGCCATTATGCTAGCTTTTTTTATTTCTAGATTTCTTAAACTTCAGCTTTCACAATCTGCTACAGTTAGATTATCCTGGGATTCCGGATTAATAATTGGTTAGATTATTAATCATTACCGCTATGGCATTGCCTCCCTGATTCCAGTTGTGTGGGGAAATTTCGCAACCTTGGATTAACTTGCCTGAAATGAACAAATGTATTCCGCCTACTGGAAATTTAGCAAAATGTGATTATCAGCCTTTAAATCCTTCCAATTTGCCTGATGCCATGCAGGAGACTGACCTGGTCAGTCACCCTGCAGAGAGCAATGGCAATCCACTGCAACACTTTGCCCTTGAGTGTGGATCAATTCGATAGATGTCCATAGCTCAACTCTCAGAAACAAAAATGGGATAAAATACAGACAGGGTAGATCATGAACAACTCCTTCTGTATGCTACGAATTTCAGAACAAGGAAGCATAGGATAGAAATTTATAGTCCGATCTTTCGGGAGTAAATTTGGGAAATATTGCTAAGTATAAAGAGTGGCAGTAATTTGGAAATCCCTTCCACAAACACAATTGATATTAGATTATTTATTGATTTTTAAATCTGAATTCTTTATTCAAAGCTATTAGAGATTATAGGACAAAGATATGTATGTGGAGTTAGGCCACAAATCAGCCACGATATCCTATTTAATTAGCTTGATGGGCTAAAGTCAAGATTAAAGTCCTGCTGGAAAAGTACAGCAGGTCAGGCAGCATCCAGGAAAATCGACGTTTCAGGCAAAAGCCCTTCATCAGGAATGAGGCCTCATTCCTGATGAAAGGATTTTGCCCAAAACGTCAATTTTCTGCTCCTTAGATGCTGCCTGACCTGCTGTGCTTTTCCAGCATGACTGTAATCTTGATTCTGATCTCCTGCATCTGCATTCCTCACTTTCGCCATCTTGATGGGCTCAAGACCTACCCTTCTTCCTATGTTTTTGTATATGTTTCTGATTTGTGGTGTAATGGCTGTTGTCATAGAGTCATAGAGATGTACAGCACGGAAACAGACCCTTTGGACCAACCTGTCCCTGCCGACCAGATATCCCAACCCAATCTAGTCCCACCTGCCAGCACCCGGTCAATTTGCTTTGTATGCAAATAAACAGAAGCATGCTTCAAAACAGCAATTCTGGATTATTTGTATTATCTATATAAAATGATGATTAAAAACCCTGCGTCTTCATAATGGAACTAGGTATTTTCTTAAGGAAGCAGCAGACTGCATGGTTGAAGTAACATTTGTAACAGGTAGATTATGTAAAGTCATGTTTTTTGCTGACCTCTTTCAAAATTCTGACCAAATAAAATCACAACCAACATATCTTCCTTTTTATATAAAGACCTGAGTCACAGAGAAATTGGGAATAGGAAAGCTCCAATCAGTCCTTTGAGCTTCTTTTGCCATTGGGTTAGATCAATACTGATCATGTCTCTGTAACTCAATATTATTGCCTAACTTTAAATAAATAAAAAAATTGCAGATGTTGAAGATCTGAAACCAAAGCAAAAATTGCTGGAGAGACTCAGCAAGTCTGGCAGCATCTGTGGAGGGGAAAGCAAAATTATTATTTAGAGTCCAGTGATCCTTCCTCAGAATGTTCTGAAAAAAGAGTCACTGTACTCAAACCATTGACTCTGCTTTCTCTCTGCAGCTGCTGCTGGACCTGCTGAGTTTCTTCCGCAATTTCTGCTTTTGTTTTCCTTGCCTAACAATCTCACAATCACAGATCTGAAATGTTTAATTAATGTAGCCGCAACAGCTTTTCATGAAGAGGTACAGATTTTCATGAAGTTTTGAGTAAAGAAGTGGTTCCTGACATTATCGTAAATAGCCAAATTCCAATTAAAGGTAATTGTTTTTTCTATGTACAATATCAATTCAGTTGAACATCATGAACATCTCAATCACATCATCCCTTTAATCTTCCATATTGAAAAGAATACAACTTTTTTGTCCATGTATTTTTACCCCTGGTAACATTGTTGGGAATCTGCAGTGTAACCCCTCAGACTAATGGATTCCCTCTGAGATCTGGTACCCAGAACTGAACAACTCACCAAGAAGTCTGCTCCTTTTGGAATTTGATATTTGCTGTTGTTCCCATGTTACAGTAAAACTGCCTCTCAAAATAACACATTTTTCAAAACAAGCATCTCTGATCCTGTTTATGCACACTGCTAATGTATTGTCATCAGAGATCTGTAAACAACTCTCACCAAATCTTTCTTATCTGGTCTTCAGTTTTACCCAGAGTCTTTCAATTGTCTGCTCATGAATGCTTGAATGCAAAATAGATCCAGTCACTCGCTTAAACATTAGCAAAAACAGTCAACATATTTTGTTTTGATGTTTGGTTAATTAGAAATGCATGAATGTGCATGACTTTCCACAGTGCTTTGTTGCTACCAGAAAATTAATTATGTATTTACAAAACTGTCCCCATTCAGTGATAGATGATTTGCACTCTGTAAACTTCCTTGTGTCTCAGTTTTGCCTTTATATGATAAATAAGAAATTCCTACGTAATCAGCTCATCAAGTCTGTTCTGGCATTTATTGGATGATTTAATCCTCAACTCCATTTTCTTGCCTTTTCCCCATAGCCCTTGATTCCCTTACTGATTAAAAACCTCTCTATCTCAGTCTTTGAATATACTTAATTAGTCATCCAGTAGTATTCTGAAGGTTTCCTCCCATGATCTCAGAGCTCTGAAGAGTCATCTAGACTCGATGTTAGCTTGCTCTCTCTCCATGGATGCTGTCTGACCCGCTATGATTTCCAACATTTGTTGTCTTCAGTATAGCATCTTGGAGATTGACTTTCGAACCTGGGCACACGAGGCCAATCCTGTGGAGTTGGCAGCCCCTGCAGATTACTTACATTTGGATGAACTTGCATTATCTGTGCAGATCATAGGTTTGTTGCTTAGTTTTCTTGCTATTTGCATTTGTGACTTGCTAAAAATATCAACATTTCAGTGCAATTAGTTTATGAATTGTCTTCTGAATGAATTTGACAGTGCATGTCAAACAGATTCCGGGCAGTTTTTGGAAGAATAGAGATTTTTTAAAAATATAAGTGATAATGTCAGGGCCTGAGGCCTTCAAAATGAATGAATTCCTTCAATGAATTCACCCCAGAGACTCAATATACCAGATTGTTAATCTGGCAAACAGATGATGGTGATCCACATTGCTTCCAGCTACTTCTCCAGTTGACAAAATCAATCAGAGTTCATGATAATTGGTTTGCCTTCCTGCAATAGGAGAAGATTGTTATTTGAAGTTAACAGGCTTAAATATCCTCTTACACCGGAAAGAGATGCTTAACCCTTGACTGCTTCATTTTTAGTATGCTTTATTTATGCTCTGCTCTAGTTAATATGAGTGGAGTGTTAATTTGGAAGTCATAAAATCATAGAGATGTACAGCAAGGAAACAGACCCTTTTGTCCAACTCGTCCATGCCGACCAGATAGTCTCAATTAATCAGACAGAGAGCATGAGTTCAAGTGGCAGATCTTTTTTTGAGAATATGAATTCAATTTTAACAATCTGGACATAAATAGTTAGTATTGGTGAAATGAAACTGATTATTGTAAAAACCTAACTGGTTCATTAATGTCCCTTATGGAAGGAGACATTTCTGCTTTTGGCTATATATGGCTCTAACCCTGTACTGTCCCGGTTAGCCCTTAATTTCCCTTTTTAAAGTGACTCAGTGCAGCTCCTTCAACAACACCTTCCAATCCATGACCTCCATCACCTAGACACCAAGACAGCTGATATAAGGGAACACCATCACATGCAAGTTCCCCTCCAAGCCACATTTCATCCTGACTTGGAACTAAATTGTCATTCCTTCAATGTCACTGGGTCAAAATCCTGGAACAAAATCCTCTAAATTGAAGGGAATACATGATGAATGGTAGAACCCTGGGAAACACCAAGGATGCGAAGGACTTGGGTGTACATGCCCACCAGTGCCTTAAGACAGTGGGATAAGTAGATAAAGTGGTTAAGACCAATTACTTTCCTTTATTGGAGCCAGATCATTTAAGAGCAGGGAGGTGATACTAGAACTGCATGAAAACTTAGTTAGGCCATGAGTATTATGTGCAATTCTGGAATCTATATTATTGGGGGAATGTGATTGCACTGGAGAAGGAATGGAGGAGATTTACCAGGCTGTACTGAAGACGACAAATGCTGGAGATCACAGCGGGTCAGACAGCATCCATGGAGAGAGAGCAAGCTAACATTTTGAGTCTATATTAAGACTCTAGACACTGATCTCCAAGATTTGTTGTCTTCAGTACAGATTCCAGCATCAGCAGTAATTTTTTTCCAACACTTTACCAGATGTTGTCTGGGCTGGAGAGTTTTAATTATGAACAGGGATTTAATAGACTGGGATTGTTTTCCTTGGAGCTTTGGGGACTGAGGGGGGACATGAATGAGATGTCGAACATTATGAGAGATATAGCAAGGTTGACAGAAAGATGGAGGGATCAATGTGCAGGGGGCCTAGGTTTAAGGTAAGATGCTGAAGGTTTAGAGGGGCTGTGAGGAAATGGTTTTTCACCCAGAAGATGGTTGGAATGAGGAACTGCCTGTAAGGATGGTACAGACAGAAACTCTCATAATATTGAAGAAGTATTTGGATGAGTACTTATGATGCCAAGGCATACAAGACTATGGGCTAAGTGCTGGAAAATGAGATTACAGTAGTTGGATGGTTGTTTTTGACTGGCATGGACTCGATGGGCTGAAGGGCCTTTTTCTGTGGTGTTGATCTCCATGATACTATAACTCTCTTCCAAACGGTACAGTGGCTATACTTACACCCCATGGACTGCAGCACATGAAGATAGACAGCTGACCAGCACCTTCACCAGGGCAATTGGTTATGTTTATAAATGTTGGCACAGCCATTGTTATCAACGTCCCATGTAAGAATGAAAATGAAAAGACTTGTCAACCCATCCAATTGCATCAAATAATTATTGATTGAAGAAAATACCCTTCTCCAGCATTTCTGGGCACCAAGTGCTGGCTTTCCCATTAACTACTACATTGCTGAGATTTGTTTTATATGCAAATGTTGTTATCCTAATCAAACCTTTATTGTTTTTAGCTTGTACTAAATGGCATAGGGAAGCAGTAGTACATTTTGAGCAGTTTATTGTGTTATGTTGATGCCTCAGGGTTGAGCAGTGAAGAAATGCTTAACTAAATGAGACAAGCTTACATTTTACAGCGCTATGTCTAGCATGTGCCTGCCTCACTTCAGACAAGTCTTGACTGTAGAGAAATAGTCCTGCCATTTCATTATCATACCATGTTTGATTGAAGACAAGATAAATAGCTTGTGTTCAAATTATCTTCCTTGATGTGTGGAAATTCCAATTGCATTCACTTAGATGAACATAGTTTTGTGAGTAAACATGTTTTGTTACTAACCTTGTTCGATGTTGCCATTGATTTTGTTTTAATTGTGCTTTGCAATATTTCAATTAGTCAAATTTCAAGTTTCTATTTCTAGATAACCTGATGTTTACTCATTTTATTCAGTGTTTTTGGTTTAATTTTTCCTTTTTATGTATTGTAGTTGTTGCTCTGTTGCAATTTGCAAAATGAAATACAAGTAAACTTATTTCTGCTTATAGCGAGTCATTGGATAAGAGGTTAAATAATAATCTGGGGATTATAAGTGTCTGGCAAGATGTGAAAAGAATTAAATATGAGACTTGTAAAAAGATTCATAATAAATGCAGGAATTTTAATAGGTCACCAGAATGTCCTATAATGTGTATAGTAATAAGATAAGGGTGGCACGGTGGCTCAGTGGTTAGCACTGCTGTCTCACAGCACCAGGGACCCGGGTTCAATTTCTGCCTTGGGCAACTGTCTGTGTGGAGTTTGTACATTCTCCCCGTGTTTGCGTGGGTTTCTTCCGAGTGCTGCGGTTTCCTCCTACAGTCCAAAGATGTGCCGATTAAGTGAATTGGCCATGCTAAATTGCCCATAGTGTTAGGTGCAGGGCTAAATATCTGGGGAATGGGTCTGGGTGGGTTGGTCTTCAGAGGGTCGGTGTGGACTTGTTGGGCCAAACGGCCTGTGTCCACACTGTAGGGAATCTAATCTAAACATATTGCAAATTTTTTATCATGCTGCTGTTTGCTCTGCATCTCTCTTGCTTTCTGCTGGTATGTCTCTTCCTCTTATCTATTAATGTGTATTTCTCTTTCTTTCATCTCCTCATTCTTTCCCCTTGAATGAGACAAGAGGAATTGGTTTGGTGGTGGAGGAGCATACAGATTGTTTTCTGGTGGCAGCAGTTTTGGGCCCTGTATCTAAGGAAACTTGTGCTGGTGTTGGAGAGGGTAAGATGTGGTAGCTCAACGTTGACACCAGTGATAAGAGACTTGAGACTACACTAGAGCAGAAATGGGATCCACATAAAGTATACATTGTTAAATTGTATTAAAATGAATTAAGGCTGGAAGTAAATCGTCAACCAGAAAGTGAGGGAGGCAGTGGCTCCTCGAAGCATCCTCATGAATAGCAATTTTCCAGAAATGTACAGATTCCTCTCTGGGGTGATGATGAGAGTAGCAATCAGAGACCTCCCTCTGATATTTGAACATCAGCTCGTCATCAACTGTCCAAGCAGGACAACAACAGATGCAAAGCAGCAGAGGCCATCTTTCTATCATTGTCATTTGATCTCCAAAAAGCACTCCAACAGAGGTTTGGTGGCATTCCATGTACAAACCTACCCCTCGGAAATGGGAACATGGAAATCTGTGTTCTGTAAACATTGCTTGTCCCACGTGCAATGAAAAACTCTGAGCCAAGGCAAAAAAAAACTATTTATTTGTCTCCTCTGTCTATTTACATTAGTGTTATACCTCAACTATCCTCTTCAGATGTATATGCATATGTATCAATCAATTCTGTCTATTCTGTTATGTTATCCACACTAACCATCCTATTCCATATATTCAAAGTATTGTATTGTCAAATCCCAGGAATTATGAATTCAAAGGCATTGGAAAACAATATAAAAATAGCTTTAATTGATGCATAAAGGTTAGATTACTTACAGTATGGAAACAGGCCCTTCAGCCCAACAAGTCCACACTGACCCTCTGAAGAGCAACCCACCCAGACCCATTCCCTTACATCTAACACTATAGGCAATTTAGCATGGCCAATTCACCTAACTTGCACAGTTTTGGACTGTGGGAGGAAACTGGAGCAAACCCACGCAGACATGGGGAGAATGTGCAAACTCCACATAGACAGTTACCTGAGGCGGAAATTGAACCTGGGTCTCTGGTGCTATGAGGTAGCAGTGCTAACCACTGTGCCACCGTGCTGCCCATAAAGCCTCAATTGTGAATTACATATGATAGACTGGAGATATATTTAGTGCGGTGCCAGTCGCCATAAAAGAGGGTGTGCTGCTATCTCAGTGAGAACACAGCGCATGCCACAAAAGGCCGATGGTCACTGATAAAATGTTCAAACTTGCCTGATAATTTCAGCATGCATAGGAAACACAAGTCTCATATAGCAAGGAAACAAGCTCCTACAATTCACAGGAGGTGTCATTGTTCCAAATGTCACGGTGTAGTTGCTATGTGATTGATTTTGTTTTTAACTATTTTTTTTTCTGGTTTCATTACAAATTGCATAGACACTCTCATTATCATATTTGCCCAGTAAATAGAACATTGATCCATCATTCATTCGTCAGTTTGTGTTTGAGTTATAAAAATAGGCTGTATCGGCTGGGACGTTTTTCACTGGAGCATTGGAGATTGAGGGATGATCTTATAGTGGTTTGTAAAACCATGAGAGGCATGGATGAGGTAGCTACCAATTCTTTTCCCCTCGAGTGGGGAAGTTCAAAACTAGGGGACATATTTTGAAAGTGAGAGGAGAAAGATTTAAAAAGGACTTGAGGGGCAACTGTTTTACGTGGAGTATGTTTTGTGTGTGGAATGAACTGCCAAAGGAAGTGATGGATGCACGTACAGTTACAGCATTTAAAAGACATTTGGGTAAGTACTTGAATAGGAAGAGTTTGGAGGGATATGGGCCAAATGCAGGCAAGTGGGACTAGTTTAGTATGGGAACATGGTCGGCATGGATGAGTTGGACCGAAGAGTCTGTTTTCATGTTGTACGACTTAAGTTCTAGTAACTCTATTTTTACATGATGGATGAAAGCTACAGAAAGTCTAGACAGGCTTCTGTGTACATTCTGCCCATTTCTGTATATAATTATTCTGATCTGTGGTCTGTGATGTTTCAAGGACTATGATCACACTTGGATCCAATGCCTTAATGACTCAGTTTGTAATCCAACCAATTAAAGTGTCTCCCAATCTTCTCCACAGTAGACTCACCAATAGTACTTTGTTCTTCAGGCTGAGACAGTGTTCTTTCCTTTCATGACAAACTTCTTCTTTCATCTCTCCTCCTTAAACCACAATTATGTGCTGGCACACCTATGGATTGCACATCATTTGCAGAAAAAGATGTGTTGTGTCTGCTGAGGCAGGAGACCAACTAAGCCCACTCTCTGAAGAACTGCATAACAGCTGCTTAAATACCAAAGCATTACCTTGAGGAAAGGGGCTGAAGAGGCTAGTATGAGCTGGAATATGTGAGTATAAGACTCTGACAAAAGCAAGCAAGAGAAATGACATGTCTCCCTCTAAGGAGAGACTGTAACAACTCTTGCAAATATTTTGCAAAAACCACAGTCGTCAAAATTTCTTGATCTGCTAAGTATACAAAGGTTACTAGCTGCTCAGAAAATAGGGACTACAGTAAATGCTTAAGTTCACTAAAGTTGATGATTTGTTGATGATGGTGACCAAGCATGTGGATGAGGGTAGAGCAGTTGATGTAGTTTACATGGATTTTAGTAAGGCATTTGATAAGGTTCCCCATGGTAGGCTTATGCGGAAAGTCAGGAGGCATGGGATAGAGGGAAATTTGGCCAAGTGGATAGAAAACTGGCTAACCGGTCGAAGTCAGAGAGTGGTGGTAGATGGTAAATATTCAGCCTGGAGCCCAGTTACAAGTGGAGTTCCGCAGGGATCAGTTCTGGGTCCTCTGCTGTTTGTAATTTTTATTAATGACTTAGATGAGGGAGTCGAAGGGTGGGTCAGTAAATTTGCAGATGATACGAAAAT